>NC_139541.1:37299906-37755525 GCF_965153285.1 Podarcis tiliguerta | reverse complement strand
TCTCTGATCAGTTAGGAAGCTTTCCTTCCCCATCCTCACCAACACACAAGCGTGCCTTTCTCCCCATGCTCCCCACTGCCCCCAACTGCAAGTGCTTCTCTCCTTCTCCCTCCTTCCAAACACTTCGGCCATTCAGAGTGGGTGAGCAGCGTGCTCTGGGTTTGGCTTTCTGCCTTTTCTGCTCTATTTGCCAGGAGCCAGAGAGGGAGAGAGCAAGCCGCTCTCCCAATCACATTTGGTAATAAATTATTAGTTCCGCTGCTTTCGCTCCCATAAGCTCAAAATAGCTGCCTTTTTTGAGCAGCCGGCAGCCGGCGCAGGCTGAGTTCAATGGCAGCGAGCTCCTGAAGGGTGCTTGACTATCATTATGGCCCTTTCAAGGTGCCTGCGCGCTGCCAAGCCAGCCAGGAGTTTAACTGACGCTGCTGAACCTGCACACGCTCTACGTCTCCTGGCAACCTTTCCCGGGTGCCAGGTGGAGCCTGCCTGTAGGGCCTCTGGCGATTCCTACCAAGTGAGCTGGCCTTGCTGGTGTAAGGGCAAGGAGGGAGAGGAGCTCCCATCCGCCTTTCCCTCCCTCCCTCCCTCCCTCCCTCCCTCCCTGCATCCCCTGATTTATGGGCTGCTTCTCCCTCTACTCGCAGCACGCTTACCTTGCTGCTCTTTGCGAGAGACTATAAATCTCCCTGCACACCTGCTGCCGCTGCCAGGTAATTGGTGTATCCTTCAGATGCCAGGGCTCCAGAGAGCCTGACCTGCCATATTTTATGAAGCAGGGCAGGGGGGAGGCAGAAGGTTTAGGTTAGCGCTGGGCTTGGCATGAATTCAGGACGCCAGGTGGCACAGACCTTCTCCCGGTGCTATATTTGAACATAGAATCTGGGGAAGGAGTTGAAGCCTTGGTATTAAGCTATCCTTCCAGACCAGAAGCCCTATATAGACTTCAGGGGATGAGTGTCCTTAGAAAGGTGTGGCAAGTGAACTCTGTGCATGTTTTGATGCCCTTTTTGTACTTTTATGTCTCCTGGCACTTGAAACTGCTTCTTAGGCTAGGTTGTGCTTCAGCATAAGCCTTGTTCACTTCTTATTCTCCTAGATCTTCCTGAGCTATTTATCTGTCTATCTATATACACATATTTCTCTCTCCTACCCTTTTAAAAATAAGAAATAGTAACCCAGTCTGTTTAAGGGGTGTCAAGGCCAAGCAAGATGTACACATTGTTAGCCTCCCCACCCCAAGTAAATTCAGGGTATGTCTTGATTGGGACTGTGGCATGGGAAGGAGAGGTGGGGGCTTTAATGCTTTTACCATCACTCCACAGCATTCTAAAACAGGGACCAACAAGGAACTTTCTATCCTAATGCTAATAGCAGACACAGGACCTCTGATCTAGTTTGGGGTTTCAGCTGTGGGGGCAAAGGGTTAAATCCCCCTATACCAGTCTTCCAGTACAGATTCTGTCCCCCAGTTTTCAATTTATTTTTTGCAAACCATTCATTTAGCTATTACTTGTGTGAAATGGCATTGCACTTAGTTTCGTCCTTGGTGCTATTGAGGCCTAAAAGCCGGTCAAGGTTGAAAAGCAGAGTTGTTTGCAAAGAGCCAGGAAAGACCTTCAGCTTTGGTTGGGCTTGGTAACCAACTGTTGCTTCTGGAAGCCAATAAAGTCTGGCTTTCTCCCCTTTTTTGGGGGGGGGGGAGAATAACACAGGGAGGAGTTGATGTGAGGGTACTCCTCTCCTCCACATCACAACCTGAATGAGGAGGTTTGTAACAGTGCTTGTGGGCCCCTGGCGCTGGTGTGGCTGCCTGCCTGCCTGCATTCCATATGGAGGAGCTGCCCTAGTGAGGTTCTACTTGTCTAGAGCACAGCCCCAGGCCCAGCTTATGTAGTCTGTGGTCCCTATGCTAATTGTCCCAGTATGAAGCTTGAAGGCAACTCTACTATTGGTGAATTGGGAGCACAGTTCCTATAGTTGGACTCTCTAGACCCAGGAGTTTATGAAACTCTGGTCCATGATCTTCATTCAGGCGGTCCACAGCCTGTCTGTAAAAAAAAATTAAAAACCATGCACCTAGCACAGTGCATTACAGTTGTTACTACAAGCAGAAAAATTATTAAGAGCTCCACCAAGACCTTCATCAATATTTCAAATGACCCATGAGGAAAAAATTTGGGAACCACTGCTCCATTGCTTCCTTGCAGGCTCCTTCCTGATCCAAAAACATTTTACAGACAGACAGACAGACAGACAGACAGATATTCCAGAATGGGAGCATCAGTATTTTCCATCCTGAGAACAGGGCCAAAAACAGAGGGGAGAGTCCCCATTCTGTGCCTGAAATTTACTTTTTAAAAATCCATTCACTCTGTTATGTACTGTTTGAATGGCATCACATCTAGCTTGGCTCAGAGACTCACAGCCTAGAGTGGGCCTCTTCTATGATGGATAGAAGAATAAAAGAGTCACCTGGTTCTTCAGAGCAGCTGGCTCCTTGGGTACCAGGATGCCTGCCTTGGTGGGTGAGCAGAGCAACAGCTGGCCGGTTGCTGCCTCCTAGTGGCTGCTACAGCGAATGCAGCTTCTCTGACCCATGAGTACATCCTGGGTGGGTGGGGGGATGTTGTTAGTGCTCAGCTCTTTGGAGCCCCTCAAAACAATTCAAACAAAAGCACTTGAAACCAACAGAGAACAAGCAACTGTGACATTTGGAGCATTTGGCTAGGGCCGGAAGGCCACAGAGACTTGGGTCTCTGCTTCCATACATTAGTCTCTCCGGATGAATTGATGTAAACCTGGATTGAGCATGTGTGCCTTAAGCAGAGACCTGGTTGTTACAGATGACTCCAACCAATGAGCCAAGCCACATGCAGCAAAATACAGAGGCTTTGCTCACTACAAACTTCTGGTGTTTGGGGGAGGGGCAAACCATGGCTGGCGCTTGCCTTGACACTTGACCAGTGAGCTTTCCGGAGGCATCTGGCTAGCCATCTTGAGAAACAGGAGACCAGAGTAGGCAGATCTTTGGGCTAATCCAGCAAGGACTCTTAGGTAAGCTGAACTAAGGGGGGGGGGTGACTGTTCCCAGGCACAAATATCACAACCAGTCATTTACACAGACATGTTATGTCTCTTTGATATCTCTCCACTCAGTGACCAGCAGCTGAATGTGAGAACTGCCTCCAGTATGAGAAGCAGTTTGATGTTTTCAGTGAAACTTCTTTTGCATGTGCCAATAGCAGCTCTATGCCCTGTAGCCAGTGAGCAATAAACAGGGAGTCTGTATCTGGACACCTGTTGAGCCTCTGTAGCAGGAAGCTTTATTGGGACCCAGGGGAAGGGCGATAACTCAGTGGCAGAGCACCTGCTTTACATTCAGGTTTCCCCAGGTTCAATCCCCAGCATCTCCAGATAGGGCTGGGAGAGACTCCTGTGTGAAACCCTGGAGAGTTTCTGCCAGTTAGTGTGCAGTCAGTACTGAACTGGTTAGAGTAGTAGCTGGCTATGTATAACACAGTTTCCTATTTTACTCATATTGTTTTGTCATAGGTCAGTGGCAGATCACCTGCCTTACATGCAGAAGGTTCCTGGTTCAATTTCTGGTGTCTCCTAGTAGGGCAGGGAACATCCAATCTAAAACCATGGAAAGCCACTGCAAGTCAGTGCAGACAATACTGAGCCAGGTGGACTAATGGCAGCTTCCTGTGTTCCCCTCCTCCCCACCCCTGCAAGAAAACACATACATTCTTACTTCCCTCTAGGAATTCTCTGCTTCTTCCATGTCCTCCTGAGGCAGTGCATGCGCCTCTCCTTGTGCTGCTTTGATCCCAGGAGGGACCCACCTTCTTCACCGGCAGACCTGTGCTCCACTGCCCTGCATATCAGTTCAGCCTAAGCAGTTCTTCAGAGCCAAGGGGATTTGGGTATAATATGCACGTTTCAGTCCTCCTTTGTCCTCGCCTGCTGCTTGCCTGTCTTGGTTTATTTCCAAACCCCCTTCCAAACGCACATGCAACCCACCCACCAGCTCACTCGGCAGGCAGACAGGTTCTGCTTTTGCTGCTCTGGGCAGCTCCCCCTTGCCAGAAACCCGCCAGCATCATCAGCAACAGATGGGGAGAGGATGGCAGGTTCCCAGCTCTCAGTTTCCCGCCGAGGGCAAAGACACGGGGCGTGTGTGGCGCCTGCCTCAGCAGCAGTGCCAGGCAAGTGCTGACAAACACGCTTGGGGCTCCTCAAAGGCCCGGCTGTCGGGTGAGGGGGGGAATGTCTTGGAGTAGAACACACCTGCGCCAGGCACAGCAATGCCAAGGGAGCTAACTGCCTGTCGGGCGCTGCCAGTGGCATAGAGAGGGCCTCCAGGAACGAGATGATGCCCTGAAGCAGAGGAGCTGTAAGAGGAAGGTTTTCTCATTCATGCGCTGCAGCCTGCAACAATCCTGTTTGAATCTTTAGATGTTTGAGACAAGATCCCAGGAGCTGTTCAAGTCTACAGCTCTCAGGCAGCGCAGCTTATGGGTCCATTGTAGTATATTGTACTCTTAATCTCTGCCTTGGGTGTTTTTCATGAAATGGTAAGGTGATGAACACCTGGCTTCCCCCCTTGACTCCCTCATACCCACCACCTTAGGGGCACAGGAATGGAGCTTGAGGTTGTGTTTCATACCAAGAGGTTTCCCCTGTCTCTGTCTTTGTCTCTCTCTCTCTCTCTGTCTGTCACACACACATTATCTTACACTCCGTATTCAATACAGTATGCCTGAAGAAGCAACCCCACTTGCCCCTTCCTTGGCAAAAGGCGACTTCTCTCCAAGAGAACTTCACACTGTTTTGACAGACCTTGTAAATGAGTTCACTGACACTGGAGTCCATTGTGGTCCCTTCCCACCCACCTGCACTCTACCCTGTGTAAAAGGGCAAGCCACTTTTGTTCATAAGGCAGGCCAAGGCAATGGCAGAAAATAGAATGTCAGACAGAGTCCTGACTTAAGGACTCTCTGCCCTGCTCCTGATTGAGAGTGAACCAACCTGTAAGATCTTCCAATCTGCAAGACAGCTTCTGAGATACAGCATATCTTGGTTAAAGTGCCTGCCACAAGTATACCTTGTTGCTGAGGTCCTTTCAGGAAGCTATTATCCTACATCTTAGTGATGGTTGTGGTGAGATACGCATACTGCTACCGTTCGCACACACACACTTGTAGGCACTGATCTTTCTTGAAAATCCATTCACTTCATAATTTTTCCTTCAGTGGTGCATATATTTCTTGCTTCATCTCTCCTGCTTATTTGTTGTAGGGAACAATCAGCTTTCTGTAGCTTAAATATTTGTGTAAGTTACTTTGTCGTTTACATATTTTTGTAAGTCACTTTGAGACTTCTTTGCAAAAGTGATGAACACAGCCAATAAACAAATCAACTTCACTGGATTAATACCAAATTACAGTTGCATCACTCTTCGTGTGTGTGTGTGTGTGTGTGTGTGTGCGCGCACACACACACACACACACACACACACGCACACACACACAGAAGCTTCCACTTAATTGGTTTTGAAAACCTGCCTTGAAGGAAAGTTCTGTTTAACTAGCAGGCTCCTGGGTTTTGGCAATCACTTAGTCTCTTCCTTGCTCTGTGGGACGTCCACAGACCTGGGTTTAAATCCCCATTCAGGGCTCCTCCAGATGACCTGTTTATTAAGCATTCATCCTGTTTTGCTTGCACAAAACTTACATGGAAGTTAAATCATATTCGGTATTCATTGAACGTTCATTCTGATTTGTTTGCTGGGCAGTTATACCACAACAGACATTCACTGGGGGGCTGTAATGGTTCAGAATACCAGTTGCTGGAAACCCCAGGAGAGGAGAGTGCTCTTACACTCAAATCCTGCTTGCAAGTTTCCCAGAGGCAACTGGTTGAGCACTGAGAGAACAGGATGCTGGACTAAATGGGCCATTGTTATTACTTCTTGCAGTGTGTTTACACATCTTCTCATCAATCATTTGTTCATCTTGCACTTCCCAGTGCATTTCCCCATCACTTTCCTAACCCACAAAAGTCCATGTGTCAGGCTAGAGCAGTGGTGGGAAAATGGTAGCACTCCAGATGTTGCTGGACTACAAATCCCATCATCCCTGACTATTGGCCATGTTGGCTGGAGTGTGTGTGGAGGCCCACAGAAGTTCCCCATCCCTTCCCTAGTGCCACGGAGAGCTTTATTCCACTTTTAAATGAACAAACCTACATTTCCAGTATGTGCTTGAATCTCTCCTGACAAGAGACACCCATAGCCATGAAACTCAAATGTGTGGCCTTAGGCTAAGAGGTGATGCCTGGCCTCAGTCAGCTCCCAAAATGATGACAGTAGTGATGATGACTTACACTTGTAAGTCACTTTTTTCACAAGGTAAACTCAAAGTGACTTGCAGAAGCAAGCACTGAAAACAAAGATAAAAACAACCTAAAATGGTCACCTATAATATGTATGAAAAAGATGGTTCTTGTGAGTTTAATATGACAGTGTAAGGGTGGAGGAGAACCTTTGTAGGCTACCTTGATCTCTTTAAAAGGAATAGTAGGATACGGGTGTAACTTGTGATTAATATATATATATTTTTAGAAGGCATTTTTCAGATGGAGGTTTTTAGCTGCAGGGCTGCTGTGACAAACTTGTGACAAACATTTACCAACAAGTTAACATAGTTTCTTTTGGAGGGGGTAAGATGCCCTGTGGGTCTGCTGCTAGACCCCAAAAGACATGGGTTTTATAACTTCAGTAAATAAATGGATGGCTTGGCTAGCTGAAATCCTGGCTCTGGAAGGGCTCAGATACCTCTGAAGATGGCAAGTGCACAAAAGCAGCAAAAAGAAATCCTGTTTGGGTTGTGTTAAGGGTATAGGCAGAGAAGAAAATAGAGGGGTCACAAAGGATTGCTACCTGGGAAGGGACCAAGGCTGAGGGCTTTGTTCCCAGAAGATCCCTTTGTATCTCAAATTAAAAGGATCAGGTACAGGTGGTAGGGAACACTTTGCTCTGCCGGAGAGCTTGAAAACCTGTGACCAGCTGGAGAACAAGACAGTCCTGGCTTAGCTATGTGAATAGGCTGATATAAGGCAGCTTCCTGCAATCCTATATGTGTTTCATTTAGAGGTCTTGCTGGGCGCTGTGTAAATTCACCAGAATGGCAAGGTGATGACAGAGGGCTGTCACCTCTTTCTGTCCTGTGCCTCTGCAAAGTGTCAGGTGGAAGTTGTTTTCTCAGAAGTGCACTTCAGCACTGTGGAGAAGTTCATCTGTTGGATTTCTGCCTGCTGTGCAGCTGCTCAGGGCCCAGGAAACCTTCCAGAAAATGGAGAGAGAGAGAGGAGGCCAGCATTGTCTAACTGCTGCAGAGAAGGTCAGCCCTTTTTTATTTTTTTCTTCCCAGGACTGTCAGCGCAGGAAAGAACAGGAGTGGGTGGGAGGGGTGAAATTATCTGGCACCCCAGGGTGTGTCTTGCAGCATCAGCAGGTGGTTTTTGGCAAGGGACACAAGCAGGAAATCCCGCCCTCTTCTGTGTGGGCCGCCTCTGCCGAAAGAGAGAGTGAGAGAGAGGTGCCGGAGAATGATTCTGATTCCATTGGTTGTGAGGGGAAATTCTGGGCTGCTGCTTGCCTTTTGAAGGTGAGTTTGAATGGAGAGTCCTCTTTTGATTTTGCCAGGTGCCTCCCCCCACTCTCTTCTTTGGAAGCCCAGAGGCTTCATTTTCATTTTTGCAAAACATCTAGCCTCCACCACAAATAAAACATGCTCAGGAAACAGCGCTGTTCCCACACAGTGCTTGAGCGTGTTTTTAAGAAAGGCAGTGGTCAGCGTCTTAGGGGGGGGGCACACTCTTTATATCAGGGTGGGCAGAAGGTGGGTTGGAACCTCTCTTGGTGACTCATAGCAAATGTTTCTGACTCCTAAATAATTTTGACAACAAATCAACTTTTTCCACCTAAATTAAGCTGCCGAAATGAAGAAAGCCATCCAGGAGCAGACTTTGGTGTGAAAGGAGATGTGAGCTGGGTTCAGTTCTAGTACTGAAAAAAATATTTCTAGGCTCAGGACTGCTCAGGGGGTCTTTATTTCTAACTGTATGTATTTAGCACCCAACTCTGGTTGATAGATTGAGAAGCAGGGTGTCTAGTAAAAGACAGCAGCGATCCAACAACCCTAAATTTACCTACTCCTGTTGTACTTGTTCAGAAGTCACCTTCCATGATTGAACACTGCCTGGTACTGAAATTAGAATTTAGGGCCTGGCTGAAACCCTGTGTTAGGGGTGGACTGGGGAGATGGGCAATGTCCTGTAACTATTGTTTGCTAGAACCGTTTACAAGTGTAGCTGGGATGCGGGTGGTGCTGTGGTCTAAACCGCTGAGGCTCTTGGGCTTGGCAATCGGAAGGTCAGCAGTTTGAATATGCAAGATGGAGTGAGCTCCCATTGCTCTGTTCCAGGTTCTGCCAACCTAGCAGTTCAAAAGCACACCAGTGCAAGTAGATAACTAGGTACCGATGTAGCAGGAAAGTAAACGGCGTTTCCATGTGCTCTGGTTTCCGTCACAGTGTTCCGTTGTACCAGAATCAGTTTAGTCACTCTGGCCACATGACCCAGAAAACTGTTTGTGAACAAACTCTGGCTCCTTTGGCCTGAAGCGAGGTGAGCACCACACCCCATAGTCATCTTTGACTGGACTTAACCAGCCAGGGGTCCTTTACCTTTAACCTTTACAAGTCTAGCAATCCTTTGCATTTTGCAAGGCTGCATTTATTGGGAGTGGGGGGGGGGCGGGTGGTGTAGGGCAGTTTGGCGAGAAACCTTATATAACCAGGGGAATCTTGGGGTTTGATCTGAAGTGAGAAGGGTGTGATTGCTTCAGGAGTCCCCCTGGGTCAGTTTGGGTCAGCCTTGACAAGCTCTGAAAATGTTTTTGAAATAATAATCTAGACATACTGAGAAGCCCTGCCAAAACAAAGAGCTCTCAGCCTTGGATAGAAAAACACCTGTGTGTGTGTGTTTTGCTGTGTATGTTAGAGAAGGAAAGTTGAGGGCGGGGTGTGGTTTTCCTGGAAATGCATCTGTTTGCATGTCAGTTGCGGACAGTTTAATGAAGAGACTGCATCTGTTGGGACAGAAAAACAAAGGGCAGGAGAAGATGTTAAACCTAATTGGCTCATGAGAGAGAACCATGGAGTACCTCTTAGGGCGCCTCCAGAGAGCAGACTAAGACACAGTGCTAAAACCCCTTGCTAGCCCCACAGTCATCAACACTTGTAGGGTGCAAACTGCTCAGCAGGCATTGTGGACTGCAGATATTGGACGTGTTTTTGGTACCATGCCTGTCTCTTTCTTTCAGAATCATTACCCAGGTGGAACTTTGCATAGGAAGAAAGAATCACTGGAGCAGAATAACCTTTCCCTAACCAGCTGTGCTTGCTAGGTCAGGGCCCAGTGCAATAAGAGGCAGCTCAGCTCCTCTTCATGCTTTGCAAGTGGAGTAGGATAGACCTGGACTTGCTGGATAACACCGCTCTAAGGTCCTAGCCAAACAACTTTTGCAAGACTGTAGAATGTTCTTATTCCACTGATAAAGAGCTGCATCTGGACAGACCTTTTGTTAGAACAAGCCAGTCAGGGCAAAAGTGGCCCCAGCTGACTGTATTTTGCTTGCCCAGTGGGTCCTGGGCAACCTGCTGCAACCCATTTAGCCAATTCAAACCCACCAGCATCCTAGTGTGGCCTACTGGGTACTTGTAGACTTCCCTACCTGGCATTGGTTGTTCCTGAGAGATCTCAAAAATAGGATTGTTGAACTCTTAGGAGATATCTGTATGTGTCAGGTGGGTGGGTGCATTTGCCTTAATTGTGTTGGGGTGGAGGGAATAGAACACTTGGAAGTAGAACCAAAGTCCAATGTGGGGGTGGGCAGGAACCCAAAGGCAGATGGAACCTTCCTTCCCTTGCAAGTTGAGACCTGGGTGAACTCAGAGCCCCCTAACCCAGCACTTTCCCCCCTCTCACTCCCATTGAATTTGGCAGGATGACCTGCCACCTTATCCCACCCCGATTTGAGAAGAGATGTGCGTATGGCTTTCGGGTTTGTTTGTTTTCTTGTTTCTTGTATTTCTTACCCACCTCTCACTTGTAATATCCTAGGACAGGATGCATACATACATAAAATATAAATACATTGAAATAAATAAATAAAATACAACTACAAAATTAATGAATATTCAGCAAACCATAAAACCCCCGCAGTAAAAGTATGAAGCAGATACAGCTTGTAATGAGAAATCCTCATCACGAGCCACACACCGTGGACTTCTGAGGGCCACATATATGTTGCCTCTGAATACCTGTTGCTGGGAATCACAAGTGGGGAGAGTTTCTGTGGCAGTCAGATCCTGTTTAGGACATGTGAGTGGCTGTTGTGAGAACAGGATGCTGCACTACTAGATGGTCCTTTGGCCTGAGCCAGCAGGACTCAACTTATGCTCTTAAGCAGTGCCTTGTCTGCTGATTGCCTTACCCAAGTTAGCAGAGGAGGTGCTCCTTCACATGTGTCCATCTGTTGCTGCTGCAGTCTGCACACTTAATTTTTTTATTTAACAAGATCTTGCACAATTGGCCGCATGAATCTCTGAATGCTCTGGTGCTGTTTCGTGAGTGGTTTGGGCTGGGCTTCCCCAAGCCCAATAGCGGTTTTTTTTAATGAACATAAATAAAGGAACACTGTCTTAGTATGTCACAAGTTGTGCAGGCCTGTTTGAAGTGAGAAATCAGCTAGGCTAGGCTGAGCAATCCACGGCTTGTCCCCTTCCCGTTTGGCAAAGCTGCCTCTTGCCCAGCCAGCTACAGCTGCCTTTTGACCTGCAGGAGCATCTGGGAGTCACAAGGGAAGGTTTTGGCTGTCACTTCTGATGCCCCTCGCAGATGGCTGGAGGGCAGTCCAGGTCAAAGCCTCCATCCTGGACTGTAACCAGACACTCAGGCATGACTTCCAGGTCTCTCGGAAGACAGACCTGGAAGGCAGAAAGGAAAGATGCCTCCCATCAGTCCAATGTCTGGTAAATCTAAAAAATATTTATTGCTTTAAAACTCATAAGGCTGTATATATTTTTTATCTTAGTGTATGTCACTACTTAACTGAAGCCATGAGGCAGCTGCTTTGCTGGCACTTTGGAGTGGTAGGGGTGGTTGCAGTGGCTATGTCCTTGCCAGCTCTATAGTTGCAGCTCCCAGTGATCGGGAGCACAATGCAAGTTTGAACTGTTTGGGGGTGAATTTAGACAATCCTGCCTGTGGTAGGGTTGTGGGATTTGCTGGCTTTGGGGTCTCTGGAGGTCTGGTGGTTTAAGATACTATGAAGACATTGCATTGCTGTTTGAATTTGTAGCTTATTTGAATTATTATTATTACCATCAATATTTATTATTCTAGTTGTTGAAGAGTTCTGTGTAACTCAGAAGCTTGTGACCAAGCACCATGAAAGAAGCAATGATGTATCTCTCTTGTACTGAGTCCAAGGTGCCTATACACTTTTAAAGAATTATATCTAGGTGGAGTCTCTGGCACCTATTTACTCCTACATCAAGCTCGGGTGTGGTGGGAGTCCTGTTTCTGTATGGTTCCTGCCTCCCTTTCAGGATGGATAAACTCTATGATGCTTTGCTGAGAAGTGGCTGTCCCATATTCTGTTGTATGAAGCAAGGGGGGGGGGGAGCCATACTGGCCACATCCTTCTGCCTGAGAGGACAGGATTAGCTCCAAAAGCCCATAACTATCAGGACCATCTCAACTCCTGTTATGCTTAAAACGTGGATTTTCCATGGGCAAGCCAAACTAAACTCCTGTTGGCCCAACCCTGCTTTGGTTAGACACTCTTCCAGTGATAAACCAGCCATAATATCCTAATGCAAATGAATCCCAAGGTAGAACTCTGATTATTTCGGGAAAGTGTGAAGCAGAATATGAAAGAAAGTACCACTGAGGATGTGCAGAGTGCTTTTTCTCTGCCCATTAAGTAATCCTTGCTCCTCTGTGCTGAGGATTTGTTGTGTTCAGAACTTGCAGGTGGGTGAGTGTTAGGCTCCATCTCTACCCTCTCTCTCTCTTTTTATGAATTATTCACTGCCTTGGGATCATAGTTGTAAAACGGCTGCGTCTCTATAAAACACACACTCCTCCTCGCTCTCACTCTCTTTAAAAAGCTTTGCCTAACTCTCAGTCCCCACAGCCTCAGCTGATCTCCATGCATTCTTCCTGGGTGGCTTAATTGAATGGGCATGATTCGATTAGCCCACAGAGCACTCTCACCACACTGCCTTTTTGGAGGTGGGTGTCTCTCTGGCAGATTAATTGAATTCTGTTCCTTGAGAGGGGCTGGGCTTGTGCATGCTGGATCAGAGGAAGGGAGGGAAGGAGGGGGAGCTAGCCCTGCAGCCTCAAGCAGCTAAGTGCTGTTCCTGCTTGAGATAACGCTGCAGGGGAAAGAGCTTCTGTTATTTGGTTGAGAGGGTGGGGGAGAAAGAAGGCCAGGCAAGCAGCAGAAAGAATGGAAATTGGCAGGCTGGCGTTCAAACAGCAGGGAAGGCCTCCCACAAAGCTGGTCCTTGGCTGATGGAAAGGATGTGCAACAGGGAAGAGGCGGGGGCAGGGAGAGGGGTGGTGTTCTGCTGGTCCCAGAGAACAAGTGAGAGCAAAAACTAGGTAAGTGGATGCCTTTTATTAGAATCAGATTCTTAAGTGGTGTGAAAGGAGGCAAGCTTTTTGAGTTACACTTAAATCTTCATCTGGGCTTCTGTCCCTGTCTGTGACAGATAGAGAACAAAGTGCAAAGTGGTTCAGCTAGTGCAAACACTTCTGTCTTGGTTCCCAAACATGAGGTTGTAGCCAGTCCTAGCCCTACCCAGAGTAGACCTTTTACGGTCAATGGACACACCAAACGTAGGTTCATTCATTTTAGTGTCTCTGCTCTGAGTATATCTTAGGTGAATACAACCCTTAGTTTCCTAGGCCAGATTTGGGGATTGGTGAATTAGGCTCTGGGGACATGGACACGGGACACACACACACACACACACACACACACACGCACACACACACACACACTTTATAGATTGAGAACTCAGCTGTGCTACAAAATGGAGTGTTTACCTTCAAGGAAAGATGGTCAACATCTGGGACCTTCATGAAATACAATTCTCCACCAATGTCCTACCCAGCAGAATTCTAAGGTCTGTTATGGGCATTTAAAGAAACAAACAAACTTCACCCCAGGAAAGTCTAAAATGGTACATTTAAAACGAAATCACAACTATAGCAGTGAACATTGTTAAGTGCCAGTGGCATAAATTAGAAGCTTTCTATGATTTTATTTGCCAAAAAAGGATATTTCTCAAAACTTTTTTATGCATCAGATGAATCTTATGAAGCAGTAGGCAGGGAAGAATCATAGAACTATATTGGGGAAGGGAAGAAATAATGGGGGCAAGAGAAAAATGGGGATGGGGTAGTGAGGAAGTCTGGAAGAGATGCTAATAACCAACAAAATTCTATCTGCTGCCCACCCTACTGTGTGTTTCGCCTGATAGCTGTATCTTTAGCAGAAATTGCTGTTTCATTTTCAGCAATTGAGAGCTAGTATCTTAAGCCTTTTAAAAATAAAAAGCTTTAGAAGCCATGCCCCAAATGTTATTGCCCAGATATAGACCTGCAGATCCCTTCTCCCCACCTTGCCAATCTGTGTCTGACACATCCCACTGTTTCTGTTTGTTCACCTTTCCTCCCTTTTCCTGGATTCTCAACTGTGCTTTCCCCCTCCGTTTCCATGGGCATCTCATAACATGTTTTTACTTACACACCGTGACAGCTTCAATTTTTGCACCTGGAGGACTTCTGAGATAGATAGTTTATCTGATGAAAGGGCTTTGTTCTGGATCCTTCCGATACCTGCAGGGGAGAGAATGGGTCCTGCTTGATTTTCTGAAATGAAAAAGAAGCAGCACCTAGTTCAGCAGGCTACTCACTCTCTTTACCTTCTTGGGTGCAGCTGTTTCTGGGGTGGAGTGCAGCAGCAGTTTAACAAGCCCACAGTACAGAAAAATGAGGAATCTTTGTTGGCAAATGTAGCGCCATTGCCTGAGAGCTGGTTTTGACACCTCTTGGTCTAAGGATAAACTGTGGATGGGTGGGAACAAAGCAGACAATCTGGTTCCTAGCTCCCCCCCCCCCCACAGGGTTTCATGGAAAAGCATAGGTGTGACTTGATGTGGTCTTGGGTGGACATATCTTTAGTGCTTTGAGCAGAGGCTCTTGCCCGAGGCAGGGACTCACTCCATATCCTGATGGAAAGTGAGCTGTTTTAGAAACTTTTCCTTGACTTGTAAATAGACTCAGGGAATTGCATAGAGAGCCACTCTGTTTAAGAGCTGCTGTGAGAAACATTTTCCCATATTAAGAAACTCCTGACATCACCAAAATCAGGACAGATGCTTGAGATTTGAGGATTTCTGAAAATTTTGAAAACAATAGGTAAAAAATAAAGGATTCCCTTTTGAATGAAAATATATTTAGCTGAGAAAAAACATGAGTGTTAAGAATATAAGAAGAGCCCTGCTGGTTCTGGCCAACAGCCCATCTGGCCCAGCACCCTGTTCTCACAGTGGCCAACCAGATGCTTGTAGGAAACCTGCAAACAGGACCTGAACACAACAATGCTCCCTTCACCTGTGATTCCGAGAAGCTGATATTCAGAGGCATATCACCTCTGACAGTGGAGAGGGAACAAAGCCACCTTGACTAGTAGATAGGAAGGGAATGAGATGCCAGTGATATGAGTGAGTGCTACAGAATTTTCACTGCATGCAGCTCAGTCCTATGCATTTTTATCTGCAGAAACAAGGCTTGCAAGTGGAGTACAACATAGCCATTGTGACTGATAATCATTGATAGCCTTATCCTTCCACACTGCATTTTGATCTCCCCCACACTCCCTTCCTGGATGCTTTTATCACACAGTACATCCCTATATCTGGGGATTCTGGAGGGAGCCTGGAGTGGGGCCATGACAGTCTCAAGGAGTAAGTAATTCCCACTGCCTCCAGCATTTTTATACTACATATTTTAGAACTGTGTTTCAACCTGCTTGACTGTCACATGGTGCCCATCCTGGGAATTGTAGTCCTATACAAGGGTTGAGGTTTTTTTCTACCAGCGAATTCTCCATTTGTCTATTAAACTATGGTCCCCAAGGTAGAAGCTGTTATTTAACCCTGACCAAATAAGACATTTCTGAGCAGTTTTAGGTTTTGGTGTTCATGTGTAAGGGCTCCCCCCCCCCCCCAAAAAGTGCTGCAGGCTCCCCTTGCCCTTCCCAAGCTCTCTCCCTCCAACTTGTCCTCCAGTTGATGATTCAACCTTTTGCAAAAAGAGGTTGCATCACACTTTGCTTTCTGTTGCCCTCCTTGGGCTGAATGCCATTTCTGCGTCCAAGCTGGGGAACATGTTGGCAGCAGTGGAGAGAATGAGTGCATTATGAGGTGTCTCAGGCCACAGGGATCAGCTGAGCCTCATGAGCTGCTCTCTGCATGAGCTGCTGCCTCTCTGTGCGCATATGAGCATGCAGAGGGAGTGTCTGGGGCATTGGGAAGCCGCTCTGAGTCCCCCTGGGGGAAAGCTTGTTCCTGGGGAACACTGGAGACATGTCTTCACAGGGACGAGAGAGGGAGAGACCCCTGGTGCCCGTGGCGCAGGGGCGTCCTGTATTTGTTCACAAACATTTCTTTCTCCAGTAATGAAAAATTACCAAGAAGGGGTGATTAGGGGATTCGGGCCTGCAGCTGAATTGGGGGGGGTCCTGCTGAGCTCTGCTTTCCAAGGTATAATTATCCCAAAGGGGGTTGTCAAGGGGAAAAGGCGGGCTGGATTTGGCGCTTGAACAGGGACCTGCAGAAAATTCATCTGAGCTATTAACTAGTAATTACAGAGCACCAAAGTAGCAGGCCCAGAGCCTGGTGTCTGCAAAGCGCTGGAGATGAAAGGCAGCGGTAATTACGGAATCCGCAGGAGGCCAGCAGAGCACTGATAAGTAATGCTTCTTGAGCCGTTTATGGGAGGGGGGTTGGGGGGGGACACAGATACCATATTTAATGGAGTAGAAGAAGCTTGCTTTTTATACACATTTTCGGGAGATACTTGCGTTGCCATCAGAACAATTTATCCTAGGATGGTGGTTGTGTGCTTAGGGAGACATAACTCAACAGATTGGTCTCTTTGAATAGGAGAACTGGCTGCCCATCGGTTTTAGGAAAGTGGGAGACAGAGCAGGGGAGAGAGAAGGGCTCAGAAATATGTAGACTTGGTTCTCCTTAAAGTTGTCTGAAAGGTTGTTTTTTTGCAAGGTCTTATCTCCATTTTAAAGATGGACAGCAAACTTGCATTAAGCAGGAAATCCTAGGGTCAGTTTGCTGGGGACAGCAGCTTGGGAGATTGCTACAATGGCGTCGTACTTTGATCTAGAGGAGTGGTGCATCTTATCCTGGCTGGCCCTGGATTATTGTAACCAGGAGGCTGAGGTTTCTCCCCGACTGCCCAACACATAGGAAAACAGGCAGCACAGTTTTCATAAGCTGTTTAGTCTTCTTAATTATCCATTTAGATAAAATGCTTGATGTCTTAAGTTTGAATTCAGACACTGCTGTTGACCTGACCTGTGCTCTGATTGCTCTGCAAAGGATTGGATGAGGGCAGAGGGCTGATTGCAAAGCAGGCTTGAAAGTCTTGCCCTTTGCCCTGGGTGCTCTTCTCTATAGTCCCAGCAGTGTATTTAAAAGCAGAGGGGGTGGGTGGGGAGGGTGCCGATTGTGGTTACTCAGAGGAGAGTGAAGGGCAATCTGTACATGCTCAAATGCATACATGTTTTTATACTCTAGTATTTTTGTGTTTTTAATGTAGATTTTTTTAAAAAAGGTTGCAGCTAAAGCCTGGTTGCAAAGATAATAGTAGTTGTTTTACACAAGACAATGATTTTGGGGAGCTAGAACAATCTCCAAAGAGTTGTATAGGAACCGACTCTGTTCCCAGACACACACCCCTGCTTTCCTTGTCTGGCAACAAAGTAAGAGAGTCTCTGCCTGCGTGCACACTAGCTCTTTCTATCACTGACCTGCATGCACAGCTTTTATTCCCAGCTGTTACTGGAATTAATTTACACGAGCCTGACCATGTAGGCAAGAGCCCTGTCAGTGGCTGAGAGCGCCTGATTTAATAGATGCTTGTATAATGAGGGCAGAACGGAAGAGGCCAAGATCAAGTTCAGTGTCTCCCAGGGTTGTGGGGTGGGTAAAGGGAGGGCGAAGGTGGTTGCAGCAAAGTTTAATTGACACTGAAGTGCCCCCTCCTTTCCCACTGACAGGCCTGGTTAGGTGGCTGCCTCTCGGCAATCTCCATCCAGATATATACCGTATTTTTCTCTCCATAACACTCACTTTTTTCTCCTAGAAAGTAAGGGGAAATGTCTGTGCGTGTTATGGAGCGAATGCCTACGGATGGCGGGGTGATCTGCTGCAGTCGTGAGCAGAGGATCCATGGTTCCCCTTCCTTCTCTCCTCCGTGGCTCTCTTTGAAACAGCAAAGCCGGAGAGGAGCCGCTTACACAGGTGTAAGCGGCTCCTGTCTGGTTGGCTGCTTTAAATCAACCACGCTCTCCACATGGATCCTCAGGAATTTTGCAGTGGGTCACCCCAAATTCACCATCAGATCACATAGCATGTCCATGGCTACAGCATGCACCAAAAAACACACACGCACCCACTGTTTCATGGGGCCGCAATGGCACAAAAACGTGGTTACAAAGCATGGATCCACATGGATCCTCAGGGTTTTTGCATTGGGCTACCCCAAACTCACTGTCAGATCACATGTCTGTGGCCACAGCATGAACCACAAAAATCATGCATCCACTGTTTCATTTAGAATATTTTTTTCTTGTTTTCTTGTTTTCCTCCTCTAAAAACTACGTGCGCGTTATGGTCAGGTGCGTGTTATAGAGCGAAAAATACAGTACATCATCTCTGTCTGCAGAGCATGGCCTCTCTGCCACTCTGGCTCTTCTATCAACCAACTGCAGTGCCCCTCATCTCCTGCCCGAAATGAAAGCACCTCTGGGCCAGAGGATCTGGGGGTGGGGGTGTTTTGTATGCTTTTAACGTGGGGACACGGGGTGGAATCAGATGGCTCCTTTCAGAATTTGCCATCTCAGCACAAACTACATTGCTAAAGCTCCCTGCCCATGTGGCTGCAGATAAAGAACAACCCTGCAGTGTAGACGGAAGAACATCCACAGCATGGAAGACACAGCTTGTGTATAGCCTACAGGAGCTTGTAAAATCAATTCTGGGAGCCACAGAAAGCTGACACGGCCAAGTTAACGCAAGTCAAGCATTTCTTCATAGGTTTGCTTATTTTGCATAATCTGTGCACTCCTGTTCATCGCAGGGAAAAGGGGAAGGCTGTCCAGGACCCTGAATCTCATACACACACTGCTCAGACATCTGCTATGACATCTAAGGTTTTCCCAAGTGTTATATTGGGAAACCTGCAAATCTTGAGGCCTAGAAACCAGTCTAGAAGCCTAGGAGCTTGAATAAAAGCGACAAGATGAAAGGTGTGATTGTCAAGATGTTGAGTCCCATGCCTAATGGGCAATGCAGTGGCTATATGGCAATTGCAGGTTACACAAAGCCCCAAGTGGCTGAAGTGGAGGAGATGGATACCAGAAGCCACTAGTCATTTTGCAACTTTTGCCAAACCAGTGACCTCCAAATGTCTTTGGCAACAGGTCCCATCGGGCCCAGCTAGCAAGGCCCAGCCAGAGTTCCATGTGGGAAAGGATTGCTTATTGAACCATTCTGAGAATTGTAGCTCTGTAAGAGGAATAGAGTCTTCCTAACAACTCTCAGCACCTGTAAAAAACAACAACAGCAACAACACCCTACACTTCCCAGAATTCTTTGCGGAATTTGCTATGACTGTTTAAAGTGGTATCAGAGTGTTATAAATGTATGGTATAAATGCAGCCTTTGTGGCCATCTCCACCATCTCCCTACTCTGGATTTCATTATGGAATCATTGGTTGTTGGGTTTTTTGGTTGTTGTTTTTTTGTTTGTTTTTAAAGGCAGGCGGGTTTGGTTTTGCTATTCTGGAAACAGTGCAGAGTAAGGGCATGCAGATGGCCTGTGAATAGTTTAAAGGCAATGTGGATATACTGTATATGCTTTCCAACACTGCTGGAACAGTGTCGCAAAACAAATTCATAACTTCGTTAACAAGTTTCTGCAGTCTGATGACCTTCATGTGACTATTTTCAAAAGGAAGGTTCGACAAGAAGCAGTGGAGGCTGGTCCATTAAGGTGAATAGGGTGCTGCCCCACCAAGCTCAGGCAGCCCCCACCTCCCTGATCTCTTACTTCTAACCAGTCCATGGGTTCACTGCCTACCAGCCTCCTCCTTCTTAGCCTCAGTGCTGCCCTTGTAGAATTCATTAGGGAGGAGGAGGACAAAACTAGAATTACTCTGGCTGTCATTGGCTCAGGCGCCACCTACTGTTGAGCTCCCTGCCTTCTGCCCTACCAGTCCAAAGGGGCACCAGCCACCACTGACAAGAAATGAACATTTCCCTTTCTGTTCACTTTGGAAGTTGCCTCATACTGAGTCAGACCACTAGTCCTTCTACCTCAGTGTTGTCTACACCGACTGGCAGTGGCTCTCCTGGGTCTCTGGCAAGGTTTTCCCAGCCAGGTCTTGAGATTCCCAAGACTGACCCTGGGACTTTCTGCACAGAAGGCAGAGGTTCTACCTCTGAGCTTAGGGCGCTTCCCAAAGTGCTCCTGTGAAAGGCCTCTTTGGTTGTGAATGTTTCTGCATCTCAGAAATACTCCGGGAAATGAGCACCTTTAGGGAAGGGACAGTTTGCAGTTGCGTTGCTGTTTTGCCATATGAACATTAAGAAAGAAAGGCCAACCCACGGTGACCCAGTGTGTTGGCTGTATTGCTGATCCACAGTGAGAAAAAAGTCCTGAGGATTTGCTTCATTTGCTTTGGGGTGTGATATTTTAGATGTAAGGAGAAAGAGAGTCCCTTTGCCTGTGTCCTCTCCATCTTCCTCCTCTGTTTGCGTCCCCTGCGTCACAGTCCCGTGCCAGGGGGACCCTCCCACCCCTCACCCTGCAACACAAGCTGAAGAGCGATGCTAATTTTAGCCATGCTAATGAAGTTGCTCATTTGAAATTCTATTTTAAGTGACCCAACATCAGCAGTGCCTGTTTTTCAAAGGCGGGAGCCTGCTGCGGCTCTGACATTCTGGTGCCGGGATGGTGAAGAGCATCATAAGGCTCGTGGGGCAGGAGGGGGGAGCACTTTGCGTGTAGAATAGTGCCAAAGAGGGAGTCTAGGAAGAGACGCTCTGCCTAGGAGATCCCAGGCACCCACCTCTAGGTGCCCCAGATCTGAAGCAGCATATGGGGATACAGTAGGTATGGGCTTTGTCAGGGAACGGGGATGGTTTAGGGGAGAAAA
The DNA here is from genome assembly GCF_965153285.1 of Podarcis tiliguerta. NCBI lineage: Eukaryota > Metazoa > Chordata > Lepidosauria > Squamata > Lacertidae > Podarcis > Podarcis tiliguerta. Next base: position 37,734,917 of record NC_139541.1, on the reverse strand, counting down.
CCCTAAAATCTAGAGAGATTGCCTGGGTGGGGTTTGGGCTGGGAGGAGAGAGAAGCCAGCTGCACTGTGCTGGGATATGGGGTGGAAGCCAGACCAGGCCAGTATATTTTCCATGGACAGTTGTGACTGCTCCTGACCCCATTTAAAATTGACTTAAGATTGCGGAGAGTGGGGATATCATCTGGTTTGAAGACTCATTACAGAAGTGCTAATTAAGGGACTCTTACAGCCTTGCAAGGCGCATGTGCTTCTGTTCCCCCTCCCCTCACCCACCTAGCTTCACAGCTGACAGGGACCAAATCTGGCTGAGTGGTCATTGCAGGAGTCTCTTTATGCCTTTTCTCAGAATGCTTCCCATGGTCTGATTCCTCCCCTTTTAACTGTGGAAGTGATGGAGCAATTTGAGGGCATTAGTAGCAAGGGGTGTGTGTGTGTGTGTGTGTGTGTGTGTGTGTCTCCTGAGACAGTTCCAAGTGCCTGAAGGGTTTTCTCTCTGTTCCTTCTTCCATTCCCCAAGAGGCATGGTCCTAGGGCAGGGGTGTCACAGCCCACATTCAGCGCTGGAGAGGTTGGGGGACAGCATGGCTTTCTTGTAAGGCAGCCCTTCAGCTGAGCATTCATCCAGTTCCTGCTAATTCCTGCTGACTCCTTGTAGGCTAAAGGGGTCCGCTCGATAATCTACCATTTGCGCTCTGCCTTTGGCAGAGCAGAGGACGTGGAAGGGGGTCAGCCTCCTGAATCAATGCAGACTTGGCTGCAGTCAATAGATAGGGGAGGACCTGCACTGGGCACAGGCAGACATGGGTGCTGCAGATCATGTGAGGCTGCTTTATCCCTGACCAGCTGCTGCGCCCAGAGACAGCAGCTTGTTTTCTGCAGGCAGTTGCCATTTGATTGAAGGTTGGAGCTGCTTCCATGCAAAGGCAGTTCTGTATTAAAAACAGATCTATCAGAGGCCCAGCCAGGATGGTGTGTGCCTCCCTGCATATTCTTTAGAAAAATCATCACCACAAATAACCATAAATTGTGCAAATGTGTCTCTGTTAGCTGATATTGCACAATTTCCTTCTATTTCCAAAAGATACCAAAAATAGGAAGAAAGTTTAAGCCTTCATGCCCTTTCATTAGCTGGGGCAGCTCCCTGGCTCCTGCGATTTCACCAGCGTGGCCTGTGTCTCCAACCTGTTCACTACAGCTCATGAGGTCTAGGAAGAATTTTAATGACTGCTGAGATGCTATGGCACGAACTCATTTTTGCAGTCATGTGATGCAATTTTAAGTGCATGGGAGCATCGCAGCTGCCCTGACTTCAGCCTCCACTACTGTCTTTTCTCTGCCGCAGTAGTTTCCTTCAGTTCCAGCAAGATCCCCTTCACCAGCAGTATTCACAGTTCTTGTGTCTCTCCCGCCTCTGAGATTCCTTTGGTGAAAGTGTTTGTCTAGGGAGGGAATGAGGGGACCAGGTTAGGTCTCCAGATGCCAGATACGTGTGCATAGACTTGAATACACAGGGCACTGATGCACATAGAGTCATTTCTTTTACTTGCAGTTTCATTTTGCCTAATGGCCCAAGAGCCAAACAGTGCTAGTCTGTTTTTAAGGCTCTGGTGTGCCAACACAGTGTCTTGGACTCTGCAAGTGTACTGGTCTACCCAAGAGACCATGGAAATCGTGGTTTCAGAGCACGTGGCAGCACAATCCCTTGAACACATATGCACAATATGGCATCTACTGGTTTGGCACGTTGCCTCCTTCCCTTCTACCTTAGCTAGGTGGCATCAGCATGCTGTCCCACACTAAAGCTTCCTGAGCTGCCCAGCATGCTCTCTGAACCCCTTAATGCCCTGCAGAAACTGCACCCTCAAGCCAGCCTCTCTTCACTCTAACTTTTCCTTCCATTCACTGTAAACAGATGGGGAAACCGTGAGCTACCCTCAGGCCTGGACCGTGTCAGTGCTTTGATTTCCTTAGCACAGCTCTTATTCGTAGGCAACTGGGGATGCTTGTAGATGCCTGTGCTGTGGCGGCCTTTGATTTATTTCTTCTGGGTTCTCTCCCCCTCCCCCTTTTCTATTTCTTGGGGGGGGGGGCGTTCTGAAATGGTTCAGGGCTTTTTGTGTGCGCACAGGCAGATTGTTCCTGGCAACTTGCGGCTGCCTTGCCTCCGGCTGAGATCCTGTGAACAGCTCTTTTTAAGCTTCAACCTTTTTCTTCTTGGGTTCTTTTACTAATCTGCCTGAGAGAAAGAAAGGTGTGTGCGTGTGTTCGGGGTGGGGTAGAGGGAGAGAGCTCTTTGTGTCCAAGCCAGGGAGAGAGTGTGACTGTCAAAAGAAGCAGATATTGCAAGCTTCCATCTTCTTGACATTTTCTCTCAGGGGATGTAGCCACTGAGATTTTTCTTATCCCTTCAGTCCTGCCCTGCACAGCCTTTCTCTCTACTGAGAAAGTCTGCAGAACCCTAGTCACCCATGAGACAACAGTCAATGGGTCTAGGGTGGGGGGCAGGAGGGCTCCGCTTGGCCTACCAGTGCTGCCCTCAAGCCCACGTATTTATGTGCATACCTGAGATTGACATTTTCTCTCTGTGTTTTCAACTGGAATATGCCTAGATCCTCCTTCGCCAAGCCAGGGCCCTCCAGAATGTTTGGACTGCAACTCCCATCAGCACTAACTGGCACACCTGTGCTTGACTGGGGCTGATGGGAGTTGTAGTCACATCTGTGCTGGCTGGGGCTAGTGGGATTTGTATTCTTACAACCTCTAGAGGGCAGCCTAGACAAACTGGATCCAAAGGGATGACCACATAGTTCCTAGCTTGTACTGAATCTACACCAGGAATGCACAGGAGATAGATTAGAATCTTTTAGTATAGATCTCTGAACAATGTGCAGTAGATTGGCAAGGATTTCTGACTTAGCAGTTGTTAAACGATAGCAGTAGCAAAATGACTCCCATCATCACTGCCTTAAATTATACTGCTGAAATGGAGAAAAGGCCAGGAGTGGGTGTGTGGGTGTGGGTGGGTGTGTGGGTGTGTGTGTGTGTGCAGAAGAACTATGGGTTCAGTTTTGTTCCAGTACTCCAGCACAAATTCCTGGGCTCAGAACTCTTGAATTTGAATGGCAAGTCTTTTTGTACCGGGCTCTACTTGGTGGATCTCAAGAGATCTAGAAAAGAGAGAAAGTAGATCCTACAAGCAAGCCTGAAGGCTACCTATCACAGATCTACACCAGTGGATCTATTATGATGAGGTGTGTCGGGGGGGGGGAGAGAAAATGAATTCCTGTGACTGGCAAAAGACAGGTGCTTTGTTGAGCAGAACAGCTGCAACAATTTCTGCTGGGGTGGAGTTGTTTCTCATTGCCCTTGGTGCTGTGCTCCACCCATGTCCCAGAGGGGAATATCTCCCCCCTCCCCCGGTGATCTCTTTGCTTATACTGCATTTTTGGGTACATGGCGGTGTGCTAGCCCGCAGGTATGAAGCAGATCTAGCATGAGTTAGGGTTCTGTAATTGGCCCTGCAAATGAATGGGTGAGTGTCTTTTGATTTGAGTTCCAGAACAAAGGTTTAGGGCAGAGCTTTCCAAACTGTGTGTCGCAACACGTTAGTGTGTCGGCTGCAGTGTGTAGGGTGTGTCACACAAACGCTTCCCGTGCTCCTCCCGGGCCTGGAAAGGGGTTAATTTAATCTCTGGTTTGCTAGTGAAATTGAATTAGTGTGTCGCAAAATGATGCAGGTCTAAAGAGTGTGTCACAAATATGAAAAGTTTGGAAAGCCCTGGTTTAGGGTGTGCTGCTCCATTCATGCCCCAGCTTTCCCTTCCAATAAAGCAAAGACAGAGATGTGCTAATTTAATAGTTTATTTGAGCAGCCTTCCACCACTGCTTTACCACTGCAAAAATTTAGCACATTTTCTCCTGGACAGGGTAGGAAACAATAGGTTACCCTAGATGTCATGTGGGTATAAACACAGCAGCACAAATAACCCTTGGATTTCCTGTCCAGCTCCACCACACTCTCAATTCTCTGTCCACCTACCTTCTGTCTTCCGCAACTGCAAAACTTTGCCCATGTAAAGCCTTTGGCGTTTCCCCTAGTAGGTAGATGCAGAGTGCTCTGGGGTAGCCATAATTGCCACCTCTCCTCTGTACTCCAGCCCGTCACCCTTGTCTGGTCCTGTCCCAGCCCTGCATGTTATATTCCAGTGCCAGGTTTGACTCTCGCTGGGATGATGTGACTTGACTCCTTCTCTCCCAGTGACATCAATTCTTCTTTTCATTGTTTCAGGCATGAGCCATGAGCCAAAGTCACCTTCTCTAGGAATGCTTTCAACAGCGACCCGGACTACCGCCACCGTCAGCCCCCTGACCCCATCTCCTCTCAATGCCTCCCTTGTGCCCAGTGGCAGCCCGGCAGCCAACAGCACTTTGTCAGTCCAGTCCGCACCCTCTTCCAGCTTTGCCGCCGCCCTGCGCAAGCTTGCCAAACAGGCCGAGGAACCCAGAGGTAAGAGCGAGGGCGGGAGTGGCCCTTTGACCTGGATGAAGTAGAGGGGAGCCAGCACGGGGGCACTTTTTGCAGAGAGAGGGGAGGGATCCCAGACACCACCCACACCTTGAGTTCCATGACTCAGCTCCTTGAAGGATGTGGCCCAGGCTACTCCAATGTTTCCTCTTTTGTGCACCTGTTTCCCCCTGCTTGCCTCTTTCCCTTCCCTTTATTGCACTTCTCAGTCCCTACTTCTCACAACTAGAAAAATAGAAAAGCAATGTTTTATGTCAATCAGATTTAAAAACAAATTGTCAAACATGCAGTGCATTCAAGATACTAAACCCCGTTTCACTGATGTAGCTGTAGGAAAGCAAACCTGAAGGCTGCGATTAAAAAATATAGCTGTCCTCATGTTTGAAGAGTGGGAACATCCAGAGGACTCACTCCAGAAAAAATGCAGTGCATGCATGTATTGGGGAAATGGACATCTGCATTCATGGGAAGAGGAGCGCATATGGAATGTTAGTCTTTAAGCTGCCTTGTATGTATACCTGCTATTCTATCAGACAGGGCCTTTTTTTTCTGTCAAAGCTGCTTGTGGTTATTCATCCAACTGGTCAGAGTGTTCACAGTTATTACTGAGCTCCTGTGGAAAAGCCCTTTTGGCTCCCAACATTACTCATTACTCTTGCTCTCATTCACACATGCACACCAGATGTCTTGTTTGCCTATATAGCAATCTAATAGCTGTCAGGGTGGTTTCTGCCAAACTAAGAGCTAATGGGTCTTTTTTGTAAGATATCACCCCCCCACCCCAAAATAATATTTTAGAAACTCCAACCACTTTAGCAGACTTTATCTTGTCACCTTCCACTAAAACTCAAGTGCTTTCTGTAAACTACAGCTGGGTTGGCATTTATGCAGTGCTAAGAGTGTTGGATGATGTCTTGAGCACAGAAGCAACCTACTTAGAGGGACCAAGAGCAGGTGATGGCAAAGGTAGCGAAAGACATCAGTGGTCAAGTGAGTCATGGAGAACTAGGCAGAGATTAAGTGGCAGCAAGGGAGAATGAATTCAGTCTTATTGGATAGGTTTGAAGGATGAAAATAGAGAGAGAGGCTGGGCCATCCAGCAGGTTCTGTGACTCCACTTTGTCAGCTGCAGAAGGTTTGACACCTTTCTTCTCAACGTCTCTCATCTGATCACCCTTCATTTTACGCACTGGTGTGTTTTTCCAGATCATCAACCCTTGCAGCAGATTGCCCACAAAATAGTTTCCCCTTCCATCTTGTCATGTAATCTGTGGTCTTTGATGCCATCACACTCAAGACCTTTGTTAGACCAGGTGCCATGGTCTTTCCCCCTGGCTTGCCTATTTCCATAGTCTCCCACTGGAGGAAGCAGAGGAGAATTTCCTGTTGCAAACCCAGCATCTTCTTTGCCTGAAGACAGAGCGGGAAGCAGCTGAACTGTTTGTACTGCCCATAGAACCTTCAGCATCTACTTCTGGAAGAAAGTAAAGATTCAGGGGCCTGAATTCCCAGTTCAGGGCTAAGAATTGCCTGAAGTGTGACTGTTTTCATGGAGCAGAAAGGGGGAGCCATGTGGGCTTGGCGTTTCTCAAGTGCCGAAGCCTCCTGGGTAATGGCCCAGTCGCTCATGCGGCCGGCCCGCTTCTGTCCGCAGCCAGCCCCTGACACCCCGCCTTCCTCTTCCCGCTAAAGCTCTCATTTTATTTTTAGCCGTCGGATTTTGTTCTCTTTCCCCCTGCCGCTTGACGGGCTAATGTCTTTCCTCAGCATTGTATCTCGAGGGGGCAGTTTAAAAATTCAATTCAGACGGAGTAATCCAAATGCCATATCATTTGCTGTACCCCGAGAGAAAGTCTGGAGCGAGAGCAAGCGCAGGAAAGAGTCCGTCCTTTCCCCCGCAAATAGGCCTCATCGCCGCTGCCATGCTTCATTGAAATTTTATTTTTCCTAAGGCTCCTAAATGTGTTCTTTCACCATCCAAAGCTCCCCCGCTAAATAACAAAGTCAGCGGCTGCTGGGTGCCAGTATGGTGAAATGCACATCTGAATATTTTTCTCTTTAATGGGCTATTTAGCGGGAGCTCGGCTGAAGGCGGGCGCCTTGAAGCCAGCAGGAGGAGGTGGAGGTAGGAATTAGTGAAGCAGCAGAGGGAGGCCTGGTTGGAGCAAGGCAGTGGCAGGGGGGCACAGACGGGAAGAGAAGGCTTTTTACTAGCACAGGCAGGGAACAGTGCAGCATATCAAGCCCTGGGCTTTATTTCCTTTTCATTTCAGTGATTGCCTGCCTTGAATCTGTGAGTCCCAATAGCAAAGGTCTTCACTTCCCCACCAAAAAGCCATGTGGATGGGACCTGTAGTCCAAAATGTTTGGAGGACTCCTAACTGCAGTGGCTATGCTCTATAGTGCTTTGAATACCAGTTGCTGAAAACCACAGGTGGAGAGAGTGATGTAGTTCTCAGGTCCTGCTTCCAGGCTTCCCACTGAGGCATCTGGGTGGCCACTGTGAGCACAAGATGCTGTGCTATATGGGCCAGTGACCTGATCCAGCAGGGTTCTTGTGTTATTATGGCAGGTTAGCGAAGACTGGCTTCCTCTGAGTAGCAGCAACAACTCTCCAAGGTCCCAGGTGGGGACAGGCTTTCTCATCACTTTGTCCTTTTAACTGAAAGGGTTTTATCCAGTGCTCCTTCTACTCAGAGTAGACCCATCAGAATTAATGGACATGTCTAGCTTAGATTCCTTTATTTCCACAAGTCTCCTCTGAGTAGACTCTAGCTGGATATAACCCAAAATGTCAGGTACTGAATCTGGGAATTTTTGCATGCTTTACAAAAGGTGCTTTACTGCTATGTGTTTCTTTCTGAAAGTTTGAACCCCAACCTGGCTTTAAGGGAATGCAACCTTCAGTTACATATTATGGTGTGTTGTTGTGCTCACAGAGAGTTAAAAAGACAGATTTTTAGCTGCTGTGTCTCAGTTCATAGATCAGTGTGAATAAAGGCAGAGAAGGAGGACCAAACCTCAACCTTACACTGTCTTGTGGTGTTGCCAATGTTAATTGATCAGGAATAACTTCTGTTCCTGATTCTATTTGGGTGTACATATGACTCATTGCCCTCTTGCCTTTTCTGAAAGTTACGTGGGGCCCCAGGAAGATCACCTGTGACCCATGAGGTTGCCTAAGAGAATGAGAGAGTTCCCATAAGGGCCTTGTTCTCCCACAGCTCTTGCCAGTTAGAAGACTCAGTGGTTGGTCCCAAAATCCTGGGATCAGGCCCACAGTGGAGACAGATTCATTAGGACAAACAGGGCACTGCTTCTCTAACCACAGTCTGCCCTCAGCCAGCGTTCTACTTTCCTGCTCTTCTACCTCCAGCCAGCCTTGGGATTGGCACTGCCTGTCAGCTTCCTCCTTCTCCTTAGTCTCATCATTGCCTTTTGTAGAACTCAGCCAGGTTGCAGGGTTTAGTTGGCTCCGCCTGTTGGCCTTCCTGCCTTCCACCTGTCAGTCCCAATGGGCACCAGCCACCACTGCTTAAATCTCCAATAGCTGGACAGGTGGTGGCAGCTCCCAGGAGGGAAGGAATAAGAGAGTGATTCTTAGTGGCCTCTGTAAGGAGCATGGCGCACTGCTGTGATGCCAGCAGCTGCACGCGTAAGCCTTCCATTCTCCTTTGACATTATGGGTTTGGTTGCTGGGGCCACCTGGAGAAGCAGATCCCTCCCTGACCCTGCTGTAGGTCAACCATGAGCCAGCCGCTTTCCACAGAGGGTTTTGGAGACTGTTTTGGCACCAGAGCAGGTCGCAGTAGCTGCTTTGTTATTCCACTGTGTCTGTTCCTTTCAGAAAGTGCTTCCTTTAAACAGAGGTTTCATTGTACACAGCAATTATCTAAATTGGAGCAGAGGAGAGTGAGTCAATTAAGGCTGGCTACACAGCACTGCTTGGTGCTTTTCATGCAGGTGAGCACATTTGTAGTCCCAAGGTGGGCGAATAGCTGTGTTCGCAGTTCAGAGAACAACCTGGAAGCTTCCAGGAACTGAGTGCATCCTTTGGAGGCTGCTGACTGTCATCCAGAGAGGTGGCTGCTACCTTGCAGTGGGGGAAGAAGAGAACAAACAGCTCCAAACAAGCAATAGTTTATTCCTCACATTCCAGGGCCGAGTTCGCACCTTTTCTTCAAAGCATCAAGGGAGCTGTAGTTTGTTAAGGGTGCTGAGAGTTTTTAGGAGATTCCAATTCCTTTCACAGGAAATTCAGCTGGGGGGGGGGACAGGGGTCTCCTAACAACACTCAGCATCCTTAACAAACTACAGCTCTTGGGATTTTTTTGTGTGGGGGGGGGGAGCCTTGACTGTTTAAACTGGAATCAGTAGGCTGCAGACTGGATTTCAGATCCTTCCTCCTCTCCCTGTCTATGGAGGGGTATGTATGTGCTGAGGGTGGTTTACTCAAAGGTGAAAGAAATGTACTCTGCACATGCTTTGAGGCACTCTTTCATGTGCTCCATGTGCTTCAGGGCTCCTGGTTCTGAGCACTAGATAAGAGGAAGTAATGCCTCTTGCAGAGGGGAGGAACAGTGAAGGGAGTTTTGAGCTAAGAGAGGGCGAAACAGGCCATTCTAATCAGGCAGCACAATGCTTTGAGCAAAGAGGCAAGGTAGGTTTTAAACAGAGGTAGAGAATGCATTATTGTGGTTGAAATTGCTAGTCCTTTCTGCATAGAGCGTTAATCACTGAAGTCTCCAATCTGGATAATGGGAACAGCTTCCCTCTCCTTCCCCCTCCACCCAAAGGGGAAATCAATTTGCGAAACGCTATAGATTAGAAGATGCCTCACCCTTCCTGCCATCTCTTCCCTCCCTCCTTTCCCCCATTTTCTCTACCATGTAGTGTTCCCTGCCCGCCCCCCTTCATTCTTCCCTCCTGCTGCTTTGCTGCTTAGCCCGTCAAAAGCGACTTTAGTGGATTTTTGACATTGATTTCCTGATGCTCGGATCTCCTCTCCAGCTCCAGCTCCAGTTCCTCTTTGCAAATGCAGTCTTTTTTTCTTTTCTTTTTTGGTTCTCCTTAGCAAGCTATATACAAATATCTGCCCCAGCAAAATATGGTTGATAATGAAAAGCGGTGCAGAGTTTTTCTTCTCCGTTGATTTAGATTTTAGCTGCTGCATAACTTGATTGTTTAACAAAAAGAAAAATGAAAAAAAATCCCTTTGCTGTCTTCGGAGTTCTCCGCCTGTCTGGCTCCTGGAGATGAATCGGCTTGGAGATGCTTAATAGGAGATTATATTGGGAAGCGTTTAGGGAGAATGGGCAGGCGGGAAGTGTAAAACAAGGGAGTGTGCAGGCTTTCTAGTGGCGGCGGCGTTGTTGGCCTGTGTGTGGTGTGGAAGGGCGGAGACAGCAGTGGTGAGGTCAGTGCTGTATGGATGCACAGGTTGAGCCAGTCTGGGTTTTCCCTGAGTGTGTTCACATGGCCCTTTCTCCTGGTAAGCTGCAGTGGCGCTAGTGATGAGAGGGCGAGTCCTCAGCTCTTCCCCACCACATCAGGTACTACTGGGGTGGGACTGCTTTGCATGCAAAACACCATAAGGAAGTACCTTGGGGGATTTTTAATGTGGCAAAAATCCAGAGGTTGGCCTCTGAGGGTCCTTCTCTATGCATAATTGGTTGTATCCAAGTAAAGCCACACCCACACCATACACTCAAGGCACTGTGATACCACTTTAAACTGTCATGGCTTCTCCCAAAGAATCCCAGGAGCGATTGCTTGTTAAGGATGTTGAGAGTTTTTAAGAGACCCCCTATTCCTTTCACAGAGCTACAGTTCTGAAGTGGTTTAACAGTCAATCCCTCTTCACAGGTAATTTTGGGAATTGTAATTCTGTGGAGAGAAATAACTCTCAGCACCCTTAACAAACAGCAGCTCCCATAATTCTTTGGGAAACGCCATGACTGTTTGAAGTGTTATCATATAGTGCTTTAAATGCATAGTGTGAATGCATAGTGTGAATGCCAGTGCATTTTGACCACATGGTTTGCTCCTGGGATGTTGCTGTGATGTGAACGTAATAAGACGGAAGCAAAATCGAAAATCCATATTGAGGTTATAACCTTTATTTAGGGCCAACTAAAATGTCATATTTTGGCCAGTGAGCTTTAGAGCAGGGATTGGGAAACCTGAGGCCCTCCAGATGTTGTTGGATTCCATCTCCTATCAGCCCCAGCAAGCATTGCCCCAGCTGTCAGGGACGATGGGATTTGGAGTCCAGCAGCATGAAGAGCAGCACAGGTCCCACACCCCTGCTTTGGCGTCTTTGGGAACTCTTCTTCATACTGGATATTAGGCAGAATGGAGAGCAAGGAGTTGGCAAGAGAGAAGATAAAAAGATGGGGAAATCGTGACACTCAATGTCTGCAGTTTGGAGTTGTCTGCAGAATGTGTTGAGGTGCTTCCAGATTGTCACACTATTACAGAGGCCTCACACATTTGGTTAATTGCCAAAAAAGAGTGCACCTTTATGACCCACCCACATACATCTCAAAATAAATAGCAATGGCTAAATAGCACTCTTGTGCCACAGATTCGCTTCTCTACTGCCAACATCACCTGCCAACCCCTGGCCCTACCGGCTGACTTTCTGCTGCTGGAAAAATGCAACAAACCAATGGTGGCGTCTGTAGAATAACAGCAACATTGTATACCTTCTGCTCATATTTTGTGAGAATTGATTGATTGAGGAGCTCAAGGTGGCATACATGGTTTTCCCCCTCCTGATTTAATCCCCGTAACAACCCTGTGAGGTAGACTAGGCTGAAGCAGGGACTGGTCCAAGGTCACCCAGTGATCTTCATGGCCATGAACCCTGGTTTCCCAGATCCTAATCCAACACTCTAACCACTACCCCATGTGGATGTTAAGGGAACAGGTCAGGCCAATGTGATGTATGCAAATGAGGGAGAAAAAACGGTATTTTGATATGTGTTGTGCCTGTCTGCCTGCTTTTCTCCCACACAGCTGATACTTGCCTCTGAGATGTGCTGCTTTCAGATTTGCTAAGGATGCCCTCGAGGTCCCAGGCTGGGTCCAAAGAGTTTAGCTTGAGCAGGAAGAACTACCCGACCTTTTTGATGAGGGATATTTTCCCCCTCTCCTTGTCAATATGAAACATGACTTTGAGACGGGAGAAAACAAGAGCTAACCAGGGGTGCACATCCAACAGGGATTAGAGTGGCATGGCTTTTTCCTTGCAATTTCATTCTCTTTCATCTCAAAAGGAAAGAAAGCCACACAGCCTCCGAACCAGCCGGCAGAGCTTGTGTGTGTGTGTGTGTGTGTGTGTGTGTCCGTTTGTGTGTGTGTGTCCATGCCAGCCAGGGCCTTCCAGAAACAGGAAGCTGCTTAACATATTTATTGATATCAAATGGATGTTAATTGAGTTCTTGGAGCTCTCAGATTCGATGCAGAGTTCAAAGCAGTTTTTGCTGTGCCTGGATGGGTGGCTGAGGGGAGTGTTGGAGGGAATGTGTTAAAAAGAAATTGGCCCCCAGGAAGAATAAGGTGATGGGGTGGGGGGTGGGCAAGGAGCTAGAATGCCACCCTGCATGTGGGTTGAGGAAGCCAAAGAGATGATGCCTTTTGGGGGGGGAGGCAATATCCAGAAATGCTTTAGTTTTATTAATTGTTTGAAACCGTTTTGAGCAAAATGGGAAGCAAGAACTTTAATGCCAGGGGTTTTGGCGGGAGGGTGGAGGGGGGGTAGCACAAACTAAAAGTCTGTGGCTGTGTACACACCACACATTAAAATCACATTCCCTCCAAAGAATCTTGGGAGCTGTTGTTTACCACTCACAAAGCTACAATTACCAGTTCCCAAAACTACAGTTCCCAAGATTCCTTATGGGGTGAGGGGATGTGCTTTAAATATACAGTGGTACCTCGGGTTAAGTACTTAATTCATTCTGGAGGTCCGTTCTTAACCTGAAACTGTTCTTAACCTGAAGCACCACTTTAGCTAATGGGGCCTCCTGTTGCTGCCGCACCATTTCTGTTCTCATCCTGAAGCAAAGTTCTTAACCTGAGGTACTATTTCTGGGTTAGCAGAGCCTGTAACCTGAATCGTATGTAACCCAAGGTACCACTGTACTTTAAAAATAACAAGTGTATGCAGCCTCTGTCCCCATTTAATGAATAAGAGCTAAACAGTTATTAATCTGGAGAGAGAGAGAGAGTCTCAGTGTGATGTAACTACACTACTTTGCTCATCACCTGCTAATTCTAGCTAGTGGGGAATTTAAAGTTCCAGCCTGCCATGGGTGGTCTGTTCTGGGAAGGGTCACATGGATTTCCTAGAAGCCGAAGATTCAGAGAGCTGTGACTGGTTGTAATCAGAGACCAGCACTTTGTGGGGCCTGTTTGTGGCCCCATTAATGGTAGAGGTTAGAATCTGCAGTGGTGACTATTTCTGGGGTGGCAGAACTTGAGCAGGTGTTACACAAGAGCTGTGTTTCCTTCACAGGATCAAGGGTGTGTTTGTATTTGTTTGCTCCTCGGTCAGCTCAAAACTGGAAATGTCGGATGGAAGAAGCAGCAACCGCTGGAAACGATGTGGCTTTGTGGGGATTTTTTTTACTGTCAGGGGTGCACCAGCATCTGACCTCAGTTTCCCAGCTCCCTCTAAGGGTAGAGGCGACGTATCTGTCACAGGTGAAGCAGGCAAAATCCTTCCCCCAGAAGTGAGCTCAACCACCCACAGACATACAGGATTTTGAAAGGAGGTGTTTTAGGTCTGAGGGCACAGCATCCAGTCTTGTCTGAGCCCAAGGCTCTTTCTTCACAAATGAATTGCTCTGTTAGGCTAGAACTGTTTGCAGTGCCTGAGCTGCCAGGCACCCCCTGAGCCCATTTTCTGCTGTCATCCAGGAATCATTTCCTTCCATTTTGATCAAGGCATAGGTCCCTTTCCAACTGGGCGAGCAGAAGAAGCTACAAAGCAAATCCAGGCAGGCTCATCTGCTGATCGTCAGCTTCAGTGGGTTTGGATCCTTGCGGGGCCTTTTCTCCTCTCCACCCCCCTTTCCCCACACATCCTCTGCCTTTACTTCTTCGTCAGGGTCTCAGCTGTTAATTACCTTTGCCTGTCAGCCTTTCCTGCTAATCTGCTATCACTGAGTGGGAATCAGGAGGTCAGACAACAAAGGTGACACTGCCACACTGCGCCTCTTGTCATCTCCAAGCCAGATTAGTTTCATTGACTAACTCCTGGCTGAATACCGCCAGTTAATTATAACGATCACAAACCCTCCCATTTTAAAGCCACACAGTGAGAATTAAGGGTTCTGAAGTAAGACTTTAGCTTCATTAATTGCCCGGCTCTTTGTGATGGTATTGATTGATAAGGCTTTCAGTGGTGAGTAATGGCTTCCCAGCTCAGAGGGGATTAAGGCTGCTAATTGTTGTCGGCCTCAGCGCTGACAAGATAGACTTCAGTAGGTGTCAAATCCATACTGGCGGCTTCCTTTGTCATCTGCACCATCCGTGCCACCACTCTCCAGAATGAAAGCGTGGCGCAGTCGCCCAGGAATAATTAATAAAGCCCGGGAGCTGGCAACGCGACAAACCTGCCCCTTCCTTGGGTCGGCTTTCTGCTTTCTCCTTCTGCTGCAAGCTTGCTCCAAGTGGTGTATGACTCCGATGGAAGTAGGAGACATGGCATCGGGAAGAAAGACTAAAGATGTTGCAGGCTTTTGAGTCTGACCGAATAGTTCATTTAAAAATATACAGTATATACACATTAATTTTTAGAGTACATGAAGGCAAAATAAGCTCTTGCCTGATATTTATGTTTTCAGTTAGGCTAATAGTGTTGGCAAAATCGTGTCAAATTGGCTGTATTTTCCCCCCTTATGAAACTCTGTCAAGTGCCGTATGCGTCAACAGTGCAACATGTTCATTGTTCACTTCATTGTGGGTGATTCCTGTGGGTACCTTTTTGGCCCAGGCTGGAAAGGATGTCTTAGTATTCCGTCTCCTTTTTGTGCTCTTGAGTACTCCTTAGAATTCAGTAAAAACAGGAAGGATTTGCAGCATCCTTATGCTGAATTGGTTGGGGCCAATAAAATCAAGAATCTACCTCTCTGATTCCTAGGCTCCCATGCTTGTGCCGTCATACTAGGCCCTGCAGCCTATTTCAGCTCACTCTTGCCATAGTCAATGCAACTTAATAATTCATCTGTTTACATAGTGGACTGTTAGTTCAACTGATTCACTGTGGCCACATTCACACCATGATGCTACTTTAATCCATCATGGCTTCCCTCAAATAATTCTGGGAGCTATACAGCTCGCAGAATGGTTTGACAGACTTTCCGTCTTCACAGGGAACTCTGCAAGTTGTAGCTTTGTGATAATAGGGGTAGGGGTCTTGTAACAACTCCCACCACCCTTAACAAACTACAGCTCCCAGAATACTTTGGGGGAAAGCCATGACTGTTTAAAATGGTATGAGAGTGCTTTAAATGTATGATGTGAGTGTGATGTCCCAACTGCATCTTGGTATGTCCTGAAAGGCTCAAAGTCATTAGAGTTTGCTTAGAGAGGCATGATTTTTATTTTCATTTTAAACCAAACAATATAAAATTGACACGCGATCCATTTGCCAACCCTGTTCCACCATAAGGAAATTGTTTTTCTTTAACTCGGAATGGCTGTTAGCTTATTTGAATGCCCCATGTTTGTGTTTACACAAACTTTACCTTTGTATGAATGTTTTTCATGCAACCTGTTTGCATTGAGGCACAGGGCAAAATCTAGCAAGGGTGCCCTAGTTAGCATCCTATTTGTATTTCTTCTATAGCCACCCTTGTCTATATGCATCGTGCTCTTAATTCTATTTCTGTGAGTCTCTTCCCCCCCTCTACTTGCAAATACCAGCAGCTTCCCTAGGCTGGGTGTAATTTAAAATACAGATGTATTATGTAAATTGCAGCAAAACCTTGCCCAAGGGTTGAAAAAGAGAGAGAGTTGTTCTATTTACCCAAATGCCCGTCTCTTTGAGCACAGCATCTTGGTCATGGCTGTTTTTGCAGTCTTGGCTTAGGATGGTTTTGCTAATTTTTCTTGAAAGAAAGCAGTAGCCGCCTCTAATTGTGATGCCCCAGGTTTTGTGTGTTGATAGATGTAGCCATGCAGGGTGGTATTCAAGCCCAGGACTTCCACTGCTGCAGCATTAGAGTAACGTCTCTGTACCATCAGCCTTTTTTCTAAAGTAATTGCCTTGCTGCTTTTGCTTTCCCCTGGGCTGGCTTTATGCTTCTGGGTTTCTTCTAGCAACTGAATGGGTAGTTTGGGTCCCTTTTTATGTGTCACAAGAGCCCTCCCATGTAACCCAAGTGTAAGCCATTTTGTCTTGCCAATTGCTAAATGTGAATGTTTGTAGGCTTCTGAGCAAGAACACTTGATTTGTGGATGAGGAGGTAGAAACAGATGTGCCTATGTGTATCTGAATATTCATCATAGCTGTACGGTGCCTGGCACCATATTAAGTGCCTTATTAATAAGGTGTAGAGGAGGAAACTGGCCTTCTGAGCTGAGAAAGGTAGGATCTTGTCACTCAGAAATCCATAAGCAAATGTGGCTTAGCGGTAGAGCATCTGCTTTGCTTGCAGAAAGTCTCAGGTTTAATCCCCAGCATCTCCAGGCCTGGGAAAGATTCCCTGCCTGAAACTCAGGAGAGTTGCTGCCAGTCAGTGTAGGCAATAGTGAGCTAGATGGACCAGTGGTTTGACTTGGTTTAAGGCGGTTTCCTATGTTCCCAAGGGCCAACTAACTATCAAATTACCACTAGAAACCACCACCCTGCAATGTTGTCAGAGTTTGATCCACGTGTGGCAAAAAAAGTGTGCCTACTCATAAGGAAAAGGAAATTGTTTTTAAAAGTTTAAGAGATCCAGCCAGGTTAATGTTGTGTCCCTCTTAGTGGTTTGCATGCTGTGTCTCAACCACACCTTTACTGTGATACCTTTACTCTCCTTGATGATCAGTAAGGGGTCAGGGGGTGCAGCCAAATAGCAGTACTACCTCACGCCAACTTCTGTATGGACATCTGAATGCCCCAGCAATGCAGTTGTCCACCCCTATTCTGGCAGATGGGTGCTTTTGAAATTAATTAATGGGCCCAAATGTACATGAGAGAATTCCCGACCACCACCTCAACTGGGATGGGACTGGAAACCTTTTCTTTGTCAACAAGGAGCAATGTTCAGGAAAAGTCTTCTTTGGAGTCATAATATTGGTTAAACTTGGGCAACTTTTGCACCATACATTTAAAGAACTGTGATGTCACTTTAAACTCTCCCCCCCCCCCCAAGACTAATGGGAGCTGTAGTTTGTTACATGTGCTGAGAGCTGTTAGGAGGTCCCCATTTCTCTCACAGAGCATCAGTTCCTGGGAAGAGGGATTGATTATTAAGTCACTCTGGAAATTGTAGCTGTGAAAGGGGACTTTGGACAACTCTCAGCACCCTTAACAAATGACAGCTCCCAGGATTCTTTGGGGGAAGCCATGACTGTTTGCTGTCATATCAGAGTGCTTTAAATGCATGGCGTGAAGTTAGCCTTATTCAGTGGGAGCACCTGCAAGGGTTCAGCCTCCCAGCCTGCTCAAATGCTTGGGATTAAACTACCCACCAGGGGAAACTTCCCATCTCATTTCTGTCCATCTCTCTCTCTTGTTTTAGGGTCTTCAATAAGCAGCGAGTCTTCTCCTGTTTCCTCACCAGCCACCAACCACAGCTCCCCTGCAAGCACTCCCAAGCGAGGACCAATGGGGCCCCTGATTGTCCCACCGGGAGGGCACAATGTGCCGAACACACCTCCGGTTGTGACCATTGCACCCACCAAAACTGTGAATGGCGTCTGGAGGAGTGATGGGCGACAGGTAATGCTTTCACATGTATATGCACACAGCTTCTATTGGGGAGGGTGGGGTTTTCTCTAGAAGGACTTCGGAAAGGCATTGAGAAGGGGGAATGGGATTGAAACACAGGAGTAGGAGACTACAGGCAGATCTGAGGGAAATCCATCTTCCCTAATAAAATAAGGCAGCCAGAAAACGAAGCAAGCCTTCTAGTCGTGGGATGAGTGATATTCAGTGGACATTCTATTCCTAAAGAGCAACATGTGACATCAGGGGCCTAGTTTGTGACAGGCTGCCACAGAGTGCAGGCCTGGCATGGGTTGATGATCATGTGGACCAGTGGCAGGAGGTACAGTTGTGGATGTGGTGAAAGTAGGGAATTGGGCAAAGCAGTCTTTGTGACTCTCCTTTTGGGTGCCTCAGTAGACCCACCTTCATGCTATGGGGTTTCACCACCAGAACAACAGCCTGGAGTACTGTTGGCCCAATTGAGCCTAGGCTGCCTGGCTGCTTGAAGGCCTAGAAGTGCACTGGTGATGCAGAAGATGAAACACTGAAGCCTTCAAGCCTCAGCACGTTACACAGCATGACCAAGACCTTGTCATACATGCAGCCAATGGGGAGATTGCATTCTGATGTGCTCAAATGAGCAGTGGTGCAGTGGCAGAGACCTGTTTTGCATGCAGAAGGTCCCAGCTTCAATCCCTGGTATCTCCAGGTAGGGTTGGGAAAGACTCCCTGCCTGAAACCTTGGAGAGCCACTACCAGTCATCATAGACAACACTGAGCTAGATGGACCAATGGACTGACTCAGCAGAAGGCAGCTTCTCTGTCCCTAGTTCCTTCAGTCACCTCATTCTGGTGCATTGACATGGCTAAAACAGCATTTGTACATTGACACAATGGGCATAGGTTACAAGGAGAAGGCATGTGTAGGATTGCAACTGAGCAGATTCAGCTCCACCAAAACCGGCACTGCGTCAATCTCTGCTGTCGGTGTGCACCTTCCCTTGCAACAGCTGTCAAAATGCAGAGCAGACTGAATGTGGCTTGGGACTTAATTTAGCACAAAACCCTCCTGATTCTTATTTTTGAGCCACAAGAGCTGATTGATTCCATTGAAGGGCAAGGCCTGCTTATCGAACATCTAGTGTTGAAAAGCAGCATGCTGCATCCAGAGCAAATGTCCTCCGGCTGGGGGTAAATAGCATCATCTATGCTAGTGTCCAGGTCAGGCACCAAGCACACTCAGAGATGTCAGGAAGCAGGCAAAATGCTGCCTGTCAATCTCTGTACATAAGGCCCTCTTCCTCCAGGGTTGCCCAGCCCACCCTGCCGCCCTTTTTTCATGCATCCTCTCTCCCTTCCTTGCAGACACCACGGGCAGCAGGGAGCCGAAGCGTCTGCTAATTAAGAATCATTGTTAGGGTTCTCCTCCCCTTGTATTTTACCCAGGCTTCCCAGCGGGATCACAGCTCTTGGAAATACTAATTAAACCACAAAGAGGAAAGGCTGAGGGAGGGGAAGAGAAAGCAGGACCCCTGGTGCTTCGAAGAAGCGCAGATGATGCCCCAGCGAAGGAAAACACACACACAAACACGCCCTGAGCTCTGATCGTGATGAAAAGAAGAGGCAGCTTGCTCAGGCCTGCTCAACACAGCCGTGCTTGTTTTGGTTGTGATCAGCTCCTTCTCCCACCTTCTCATTATTGAGCTTTGAAAAACAAAGCAGATTAGGTTAACCATTGTGGTTTATCGCTCTGCATCTCTGTGTGGTGTATGGAGATGACATTGTAGTTATGGACAGGTCTTGCAAGCTCAGTGGGCTTTGATACATCAGCAGAGAAAGTACTCAAGGAAGGAAGTACTGTGGCTCAGTGGCAGAGCATCTGCCTTGCATGCAGAAGGCTCCAGGTTCAATCCATAGCATCTCCAGGTAGGGCTGGGAGAGACCTCTGTCTGAAGCCTTCAGTAGCCACTACCAGTCAGTGTTGACAATACTGAACTAGATGGACCATTTTCATTTCATTTCATTTTTAATTTGTATACTGCCTTTCTGTCTTACAATACTCAAGGCGGTTTACAAGCTGGAGAAACAAAAAATGTACATCTTATAACAATCTAATGCAATACAAAATACGATAATAAAACATAACTTTAAAATAGGCAACCTACATCGAAAAAGTAACATTCAACAATCATTAGAATAGTATAAAATAATATCAACATATAAAAGTTAAACAGAAATCCACTCAACAGTTACAATAATATCTAAACTATAATCAGTAAAATGGCAAGCCTCAGTACATAAAACAATACAATACACATTGAGAAGCAGAGGGTGGGGCAAGGCAGGTGGAAGGAGGCCTTGCCTGATGGAGTCTCTCCCCTCACTAGTGGTCTGACTCACTATAAAGCAGTTTCCTGTGTTCCTGTGCCTTGAGGGAAGGGTTGGTAGAGCATCTGCTTTGCTCTTTCTGGTTTCAGGCTCAGTCCCTAGCATCTGCAGGTAAAGCTAGGAGAGGCCCCAGTCTGAAACCTGGAGAGCCACTCCCAGTCACTGTAAAGGATACTGAGCTGGACGACCAGTGATCTATCCACAAACCAGCTGGACCTGTCAGTAGCTCACATTGGCTTTCATCCTCACCGGCAGGCCTAACCCCACTCTTAATTTACTTAATTAAAGTATTTGTTCTACTGCCTTTCATAAGAAATCTTAAAGTAGTTCACATCAATAGAACCACAGTGTAAAAAAAAAACCAACAAAAACTCAGTAAAAATTAATACAGCAGCAAATATAGAGTCAGGGTGAATCACAATAAACTCGTATTCATGGCCACCAAACACCAGGTAGAACAAACAGGGGTTTAGCAAGTGCTGGAAACTAAGCTGAATCAGCACCTGCCTTATTTCAGAGGGAAGGTTCTTCCATTGACTCGGGGGCACAACTGAAAAGGCCTTTCCCTTGGCTGCGGCAAGCTGGGCCTCAGCAGGCCATGACACAGCTAGGTGGGCCTTATTAGAACACTTTGGTGACTGGGCAGGTCTGTTTGGAGGGAAGGGCATCCCTTCAGGTAAGCCAAGTTCTTTTGGACTTTATAATTTAGTGCTTAACCCCAGCCTGGTAGCAGATCAGCAAACCCACGCAGCTCTTTTAAGAGTGGTGTCACATTCCTGCAATAGGCTGCTGCACTCAGCAGCAACCTTACTGCAACGTTTTGCACCATCTGCAGCTTCCAGTCGGATATCAAGGGCAGCCTCACTTAGAGCGCATCTCAGCAGTCAGTTCTTGAGGTTTCCACTGCAGGCTATCCTTGCCCCACTCCTCCCTATTCTCTAGAATATTCGGCAGCCCTTGAGAGACTGCAATAATATCCCTGCTGCAACAATTTACTGCTAATGAAGCTCTAATGCCACCAGGGAGCGCTCTGGGTAGAGAGAGCCAGGGCTGACTCAACAGATGATCCAGCCCATCCATCCTAGTACAGAGGTTTGATTGAAGCTTTAATACTTTTTTTTTTTTTTTTTTTTTAGTCTGGTGGATGGGGAGCACAGTAACTTAGTAAAATAAGATGTGGGGGTGGGGGGGGGAGAGAGCAGAGAGAGAGATGAGGCACTTGGCGCTCTGAAATGCTAAAATCAAAGTGGCGGCTTGCTGCTGGCGCCCATCCATCAGAGGTTAGCGGTTTTTCAAAGATAATACGGAGTCTTTTGAAAGGCCGCGTGGAATGAAGAATTGTCTATTTTAAAGCTAATAGGGCATGTCCCGTGGTCTCCCTGGCAGAGATTGCACACTAATCACCAGCGAATGACTGATCTCCCCATTTTCTCCCTCCCCGCCATTTCATTGCCTTTTCCCCTTTCATCCTTGCAGCTGCGTATCAAGACACTGCTGGAAATGAAGTATGGTTCAGGCAGTGCTTTTGCAGCCTACTCAGAGCCCGCTGTCCACCTTTCTTGAGCAGGTGCCGCCTTTGCCAGTTAGGCCACTGGGCAATCCAGTTCTAAGGATTTAAATGGCTCCCCCCCCCCTTTTCTTTTATTGCTGGCTGAGGCCAGCAGCCCTCCCGATGGAGTGTAGTTTTATCTTCAGTGGCAGCAGCTGGAAGAAGCCTGACTTGGTTTTTTTTATTTATTGAATTTGTATCCTTCCTCCCCAGGGATCTCAGGACTGCCAACAGATTCACAATTTAAAAACAAAAACAATGCTAAAACATTCCCCAAAACAATTACAATTAAAAACATCTACGATTAGTTTCAGTTAAAAACGTTTTATAAAAGCAGTTACAGTGAAAAGCTTTCCTCCATCCGATGATCACAGGGTTGCCCAGAACAGTATCTTTCAGCCACCAAATGCCTGGGTAAACAGGAATGTTTTCACATTTTTCCTGAAAGTTGATAATGATGGAAACAGGCGTACTTCACTAGGGAGGGCATTCCACACTTGGGGAACCATCACTGAAAAGGCCTTGCCATGAGTAAGCACCCAGTGGCAGCACTGCAGTCAAGGGGAATCGAGGGTTCTTCAGCAGTTGTCTGACTCCTAACTCCTAACAACCAGGAAGGCCAGTGGGAGAGATGATGGGAGTAGAAGTTCAGTGACATATGGAGGGCTACAAGTTCCTCACTACTGCTCTACTAGAGCCATGAAGTCTGCAAAATATAACTGAGGAAGTCCTTCATACAACCATTATCTTAGTCAGGGCAACCAGTGTAGCCAGATTATCTAGTTAAGAACATCAGTTATATAGATTTGGGCAGAATTCAAGGCATATGAGTTTGTTTTCGCATTTATATCTCACTTTTCCTCCAAGGAGGTCAAGGTGCCAGACCCAAGGTCTCCCAGTGAGCTTCATGGCTCAGTGGGGATTTGAACCCTGATCTTCCTAGGTGTTAGTCCAGCACTGTAACTACTACACTACATTGCCTCTCAGGTTGTGTTGTGCTGTATATTCAGATTCCAGCTTGCTCTACCTTTGAAGTCTCTCCACAATGACACTGAAGTGGATTAAGCCAGTGCCAGAGTTGTGAGCAAGACAACAACTTCCCCATTGTGCCAAATTGTGTGGCTCAACAGGACCTGTTTGGCCTTAAGAAAGGTGTAGGGGACCTCTGGCCCTCCTGAGGTTGCTGACCTGCAACTGCCATCATCGCTGGCTATTGGCCATGCTTTCTAGGGCTCATGGGAATTTCAGTTTGGCAACATCTGGAAGACCAAAGGCTCTCTACTTCTGCCCTAAGGATCGCCACTTTCACCTTCTTGGTAAAAGAGCCCTTGCAAGGTTCACATTTTCCTGCCCATTGTTTTCATCGGGAGACCCTACCGTACCCCTCCCGCCTTGTTGTCTTTATTCAAAGGCATGTGACTGGTGCGGTTTGCTGATGCTGCTTTCTGCAAGGGGCCTGGGTTTGTTTCCTGCCTCCAATGAAATGCTTGACTAACCTGTTTATTTTATGGCTGCTATCAAAAGGCTGGTGGATTTATATTTGCTGTGCTGTTTCAGGCTCCATAGGTGTCTGTATCCTCCCGGGGTGATTAATGGCTCTGGGGGAACAAAGCAGCCAGTAAATCCTCCAAGGCAGAAGAGAAAAGCCAGACCCTCCTTCCCTTCTGCCACTCTCCTTCCTCATCACAGCCAGGCCTGCTCTAAATGGACCTGCAGCCGCAGGCACCACACGCTAGAAATTGCTCTGCCTATGCAAAACAATCCCTTTGCAAAGCAAACAAGGTCACCCTCCTTTTCCTATGTTTGCAGCAAGCCCCCTCCACTGAACACTTTTTTCTCGACAAGATGAGGTCTAGGGGTTGTGCTCCATCTTCCAAGGTTCTTGATTTTTGCCCATGTTTGTTGGTCAGTTCCTTGCCCCCCCCCCCCGCCCCGGTGCATCCGGATCATTGTCTCCTGGATGCGCCCTCTGGAGAAGGTCAGGGTTGGCTGGCTGGCTGGCGAAGAGGGCCGGGTGTGTGGCGCTCCAGGCGTGCGCTGCGTTCAGAGAGTGAGCAGATGTTCCTGCTCATTAAAAATTCCAATCAGCGGGCCCATCTCTTTGAATTAATTATGGCCGATGTATCTTCTGAAGAGATTATGAAAGTCTTGAGGAGCTCTCAGCTGTTTGCAGGAGTGTTTGTTGTGGTCGTATTTAGTAAATACACTTGACTGATAGAGGCAGTTCTCCCGATGGCACCTGGCGAGGAGCTGCTTAATCCTCATCTGCGGCACATGCTTCAAGGTGTCACACTCTGTGGTGATGCAAAGGCGTGTGGTCTGCCTTAGGGAGTGTAAAATGGAGCTTCCAGCTTCAGGTTCCAGGCTTGTAGAACCCCCTGTTGTGCATAAGGAGATTGAGGGGGCAAGTGTGGCATAGCGATATGGCTAAGTGCTCCTTAGGACCCTGTAAGGCCTGTGGAGCACTACAGGGCTTTGCTTCCTTTGGATGGGAGACCGGAAGAGGCCTGCTGCCTGGCACTAATTTGGTGCTACTGGGAAAGGTCTGTGGCTCAGTGGTAGAGCATCTGTTTTGCATGCAGAAAGTCCTGAGTTCAATCCCTGGTGTCTCCAGGTAGTGGTGGAAGAGACCCCTGCCTGTAACCATGCTGCCAGTCATGTTAGACAGTACTGAGCTGGATGGATTAATGATAGAACTCAATACAAGGTAGCTTCCTTCTGGACATGCATCGGCTCACTCTCTTAATGGCTGCTTGCTGCTCACTGGTCCCTGTAATCTGAGCCTTGCATTTAACAGAAGTGTCTGAATTTTGCATTTGTAGATCTTAACGTCATGCCAAAGGCTCCAGGTAGGGCTGGGAGAGAGCCCTGCTTCAAACCTAGGAGAGCTGCTGCCAGTCAGTGTAGACAGTACTGAGCTGGATGGATCCAATGGTCTGACAGTGGATAAGGCAGATTCCTATGTTCCTGTGTTGTGGGGCTTACCAGACAGAAACACCCTCCCCTGATCCTGCATCAGGTCTGTCAAAGCTACAGTGTGGGTCTTTGCAGGCCTCCAGGCTGCTCACAGTCCAGCTCAAAAACTCCTCTTCAAACCCTGTTCAAATTCAAAGCAGAACTCCACTGTTTCCCAGCCTCCTTCCGCTAAGCTGAGAGGTAGGGCTGGGTGATATCTGGTTTTCAACATGGTGATATATCACTGATTAAACATTGCAATATTTCAATGTATCACGATATCTGAAATAAGGCTGGAGCTATGTAGAGGTGAACATGGTGATGTCCTGGCAACTGCTACAACTTATGGGTCTAACTCTAAAACTGACAATAATTTTACTTAACATATTGTTACAACTGATATACATAGTACTACTGTACCAATGATAACACATTCTCTCTAAAATTAAAGCTGTAGAAGTAATTAGTAGCATAGGTATCAAAGGTTCCCCACCCCCCAAAATTAATTACATTATTAAACAAGAAAAAAGTGTCACACTTTTAGATATTCAAATATAATTCACTATTGAGTCTTAGTTGAATATATACCGTATTTTTCGCTCTATAGGATGCACTTTCCCCCCTCCAAAAATCAAGGGGAAGTGTGTGTGCGTCCTATGGAGCGAATGCAGGCTTCAGGGAGCTATCCGCAAGGTTCCGGAGCGCGGCGGGAGTTCCCGCCAGACTCCAAAGGCTTGCGGATAGCTGCCTGCAGCCTGAAGCCTGGTGAGCGCAGCGCCAACTCCCCGGGCTTCAGGCAGCTATCCGCAAGCCTTCGGGCTCCAAAGGCTTGCGGATAGCAGCCTGTTCTGGGGGCTTGGTTTGGGGGAAGCTCGGGCTTCCCCAGCCCCGTGGCTGGGGGGAGGAAATAATTTTCCCCCCCCTTTATTTCTCCCCCTAAAAACTAGGTGCGCCCTATGGTCCGGTGCGCCCTATGGAGCGAAAAATACGGTACATCGCAAAACACCAGTTACTTGATTGTTTGTTACTTTTCTTTTCTAAACCAGGCCAAACCAGAAAGAATGGATACAATTTTACAGAACAAAAATTATTAAATGTAATTTATATTTTTTGCAAGGAAAACTTGCATTTTGGCATTCTCTGACATAGAGATGCCCTTTGTATTTGAAGAAAATGCCAGCCTTGCTGAACACACTTTCAAATGGCACACTTGTTCCTGGGATAGCCAGAAACCTCTTTGCACGCACCTCCAACATTGGGAAGGATGTTTCATGTGCCTTCCACCACATCAGAGAGCATTCATCAATGTCCACTCTTCGCATAGCCATATAGGAGAAAATGGGCATCATAAGGAGGTGGAGGAAGAGGTTCGAACAGCAGAGCAGGGTGGTTGTTGTTGTTTTCTTTTACTCTGAAGCAACGTGCAAGCCAACAAGCATCTCAAGAATGTATTTCCCTCTTCCTTGCGATTGGGGAGGGGAGAGCTGAAGACTTGCAGAGTTAACATGGGACTGGCAGCGTCCTATGGGCTGCTTCTGCCCCAAAAGAAAGGCACACACAACAAACACTGGGTGTTTCCCCCCTTTTATTCTGAAGCAACTTGCAAGAAAAGTCTTTCCTCCATATTGTACTTGATGTGATGCCTCGTCTGCAAGCCTGGCATTCTGTCCACTATCCCGCCTTATTCTGTTCTCGTTCATCACTGACTGACTATTTAAAAGGAGTGAGAAAGAAGGGCAATAATTGGGGAAAGGGAGGGTGGGTCTGCAGATTATGACTCCTTTTGACATCCATGAACTTCTTTTGTCTTGTTTTTCTGCCTGGGCACCCATCCAGGGTGATGCTGAGCAGAACCTGCCTCCCCACAGCTCCATCAAAACCATTAGGAGGTTTTTATCCTTTTAAAGGGGCCAGGGAGAGCTTTCAAGGGCCGCTTGGCTCTCTGCCAAGCAGAGTACACATTAAATGGACCCAATTGACTTTTGGGTTCAGCAAAAGCTCCCAGTGCCGATATTTTAATATTTCGCATTGCCAGTGTGTGGCCTGGCTTAAGGTCAGCGTACAGCCGCCTGGCCTTAAAGGGGGCAGGTTCTCAGGAGGGGAAATGGTTTGCCAAATGTGTTTCCTTCTGAATGTTAAGCACAAAGGATCCCATCCACTGAGTCCTGTCTGCTAAAGAGGCCCTTTAGGTGGCTAATACTTTCTTCTGTACTACCTGGGATGGCAACAAGGAGCAAGTGAACCCGAATTTCCTTCTTCCTGTGGCCAGGTGGCACATTGAACATGCCACTTGCTTTCAGCTGTTGGACATTTTCATCACTTGCTTGTCTTACAGGATCTTGTTGACCAGGAAGAGAAGCTTGAACTCCAAGTGGGATTTTGTAACAGAGAAGGAACATACAGGCATCATGGCTAGAGACAGCTGAGTCTGGATTTGGCCCTGGCATCTTCAAAGGAAGGGCCATAGCTCAGTGGTCCCAGGTTCTATCCCTGGCATCTTCAAATAGGACTCAGATAGGAGCCTGGCAGGTTTTTGTTTTTGTTTAGTATACAGTTAGACAAAAAATGAGGAATTGGAAGAAGATAAGTGCAGTTCAAAATCCAGTAAGGGGGAGGGAATTAGACATGTGTTAAGCAGTTAAATGACAGGCAATATCAGACAGCATATAAATAAATTAAGGGTAGAATAAGCAGTTTCTATAACTGAAACAAACTGCCCAAACCATATTAAAGCATCTTCAAGGAACCATATTAAAGCATCTTCCTCCTCACCTTCATCTTCAGGCAGGTAACACTGCATGCCCTTAAATACTGTCTCTCACTCTCACTCTCTATCTGCATCTCTGAGTTTAGTATCTGAATGAAGCTAGGTTCAGAAGTGAATTGTTTTCGTTGTATAGTAGATAACAACTACTGACCCCTATGGAGAAACCACCACTGATGCGAGGTGGAAGGAAGGAGCAAAGCACACTTAATGTTTGTTTCGCTTTCCCCTTTTTTTACTGTGGAGTATCAGTCAGTGAATTTGTGTCATTGCATAATCTGCTTTTAAAAGACACTAACCCTGGAACTCTGCCTAAAATCCTGGAGAGCCACTGTCAATCACTGTAGACAGTGCTGAGCTCGATGAACCAAGGAGCTGACTTGGTATTATAAGGCAGCTTCTTGTGTTCCCTATACTGCTCTTACCAAAGCTTTGCAGTAGAACATCTGCTTTGCGTGCATAAAATCCAAGGTATAATGTGTGGCATCTCCAGGTAGGACTAGGGGAGACCTCAGTATTGCTTACACTGACTGACAGCAACTCTCCAGGACTTCAAGACTCTGAATGTCCCCAGTTCTGCCTCAAGATGCTGAGGATTGAACCTGGAGAGCAACGGCCCTTCCCCAGCAAACTGCTCTACTTCCCCAATCTGTGGTTAGCTGAGGTCTGGGGGGAGTTGTAGTCCAAAACATCTGCAAGGTGCCAGGTTGAGGAACCTTCTGGTCTCCTTGGCCAGCACTTCATTTTTGTTCTCCACCCAGTCGCTGGTGATTGCCCAGGGAGCGTCTGGCCTGCCTTGAGCCTGACTTTTCTGGGAGTAGGGACCGCCATGACAGTCCCAAACCAGATGCTGTTTTTCTCTCTTCCCCTTTTCTTTCTCCTTGGTGTTGCCAGCATAGCTGCGATAGCAAAAGGCTAGCAGCTGCCTGCACAGCTGATGCCAGGGCTGGCCACTTCAGGGAACGACTGGTCGCAGACCAGCCTGCTCTGCCCTAGTGGCAGTGCCAGATCCCACATGCCCTCTGTTACTCTTCGTACACGCATCACTCTTGCCAGGCTATCCAGCATGGCATGTGCAGCAGCTGCCACCCTGGCTGATGCCAGACTCACTCCAGGAATGGCTGGCCTGGCGTAAAGTCTCTCTTTCAGGGGAGAAGACAGGGGGAGAAACTGCAGCTGATCCAAATAGAGGACAGCCGCTCTCAGTATTGAACTTGCATCTCTGCGCATTGCAGAGTCTGGCCCCTAAATAGCACCCATCAGGAGAGCCCTGCTGGCCCAGACTTGGGCCCCAGTCTCCTGCTTCCAACAGTGATCGTTCCATTGCCTCTGCATGCAGAGTGTAAAGGCCAGAGCCTTCCCTTATTGCCTGTTCCCCACTTACTGGCATATTGCCTCTAAACATGGAAACTTGACTGGGCATATCTAGTCCATGGAGCAGAAGCCATAGAGTCCCTGACATCAACATAGAGCAGACTGGAAGGTAGTCAGGATTAATCCCATTTTTTTTTCCAGATAAGGTGGAATAAAGAGAAGAGCAGTAATAGAAATGAAGCGACAGTTTTGCACACATTTTGGCAACATTTCTGAATTCAAACTCCAAACATTTTGCAATGTTCACATTTTGAAATGCGACTTCAGCTACATTCAGATAGCACTTCATTCCATTTTCCTGATGTTTCATTACCTGATAATTTCCACGTTTTATGCGATCTTTCACACAATGTAATTCTAGAAAATGAGTGGAATCTAGTGGAAGTTTAGTGCTCATTTCCATGTTATTTGCTTCCGGGCTGTGGGGGTGGGGAGGATGCAAGCCTGCTAACCTGGAAAATCAAGGGAGTTTTGTGTTGCAATTTCACATGATGAATTTGGGGATGATATTCTGGCATACAGTTCTTTTCTGTCATTTAAGATTTAGCACATACTGATCAAAAAACCACAGTTTGGAATTCAGCAGCTCAGGCTCATATTAGAATCCAGCACAGAAATGCCAGCATTATCAAAAGGAAAACTACCATATTTTACTCAAATGTAATACTCACCTTTTTCAGCCAAAGTACGTTTCAAGGTTCTGAAAACTGAGGTACACATTAGATTCACTTGCACATTAGACTCAAGTAAATATGGTAATACAGTAACTCTGCACCTGAGTATAGTTTTCGAGTGATTCTTTTGAAAAACATAGATATTGTGTTATATCCAATGTTCTTCTCTGAATAGAGCCACTGAGATCAATAAACATGGCTAACTTAGCTGCATCCATTTTGGTGGGTGTACTTTGATTAGAACTTAATTGGATACAACCCTCTGCCCAGGACTTGTAGGGCAAGTAAAACTTCCAAATTCTACGCTTTCTAAAACTTATGGATCAAATGCAGTCCATAGTTGTGAAAGTTGTAGAAAACTCCCCGTTTTACAAACGAATTCAAGACCATCTCCACAGCAGATGTTACAACCGTGCTGTGGAGCACTTGCGAAGCAATTTTTGGCTGCCTCCATCTGGGGCTATGAAACTGAAGAGGGCCCAACCTTCCAAACACACATCCTTGGCTTTGTTGCTGTCAAATGGGACTTGCCTCCAAATTAATGGATTTAGGAGCATAATGTTCTATTGTCAGAGACATTATGCCTCTGGGTGCCAGTCGCTGGGAGTCGCAAGTGGGCAGAGTGCTGTTGCATTCATGTGCAGCTTGTGGGCTTACCAGAGGCATCTGGTTGGCCACTGTGAGAACAAGATGCTGGACAAGATGAGCCATTGGCCTGATCCAGCAGAGCTCTTCTGCTGTTCTTATGTTATAGTTGATAATAATGGGTACACTGTTATTTCATGGTGTAAGTCCATTTTTACGCATGGAACTCCTTGCTTCTGTGCTTCTGTAACCCGAATCTAAAGCCTGCATTGTCAACAATACTCCATTACATGGAAAAGGCCTCCCCTCCCTGCTCCCATCTGTTATGATAAATAGCGAGAGAGAGGTTCATAGGAAGCTGCTTCATACCTAGTCAAGACCACTGATCCATCTAGCTCAGTATTGCTCCCACTGATTTGCAGAGGCTCTCCAAGGTTCCGGACTGAGGGACATCCTGGAGATGACAAAGACTCACTCACCACTCTGCCACTGAGCTAAAGCCTTTTCCGTAATCACTTCTTAGTTCAAATTTGTACCATATTCTGTGTTACAGTGTGTTAACAATTGACATCCATCCCATTCATAAGAATGTAGGAAGCTGCCTTCTGATGAGTTAAGCCATTGTTCTAACTAAGTCAGTATTGTCTACTAGCAGTGGCTCTGCAGGGTTTCTAGGCAGGCGTCTTTTCTAACAATACCTGGAGATGCTGGGGATTGGATTGAAGACCTTCTGCATACAAATCAGATTCTATACAAATGAACTACAGTCCTGCCCACCCCTGGGCATACAAAGACATGCAAACACACTTGACAGCACAATCCTATGCATGTTTCATGAAAGTGAGTCCCATTGTATTCAACTAACCATTAATATTTGCACTTTCCAATTGTTTTTAATCAGAGTTGAGATCCCACCTGGACCACAGGCTGCTTGTGTGACCTCAGACCAGCTGCTGTTTCTCAGCATTGGTCCTCAGACCGTCAAATTGGAATGATGGCAGCAATGGGATGAGGATCAGCCTCATAAAGTGCTTTGCATTTAAAATAAGACGTCTGTGCATTTTGGGTTTGCAGCAGCACTTCTGTCAATCACACCAGGACTCCTGTCCGCCACGTGTCTTGCAGGAACACGCCTGCTCCTGACATGAGACCTGCAAACAGAAGTGCAGTCTTCATTAATTAATGGGAATCTGATGAGTGGGGGATTTGTCACCATCCAGGCATTGCTGGACCTATGATCCCTGACTACCAGCTGCATTGACTGGAGTCCAAAAACATCTAAAGATGTTCCACAGAACCTCCACAGATGTTTCTTTGGTGGTGCTGACCTTTGGGTCCGTGCTGTTTGCATCCCATCCATTCCCCCTGCCCAGGGTGGACTGCAGGTGTGTAGTTGATCATGTCTTCCTTTTTCTCCACATAGCAAGAAGCCGGGTCACGAAGCAGCGGTGGAAACAGCAGCAGCAACAGGGACCGCCTCATGACTGAGGCCCCGTTACCCCAGGAGAAAGCCAGTGGCCCAACAGTCCCTTCTCACTTGCTGGGGACGCCTTATTCCTTTGGGATCCCTCCGAACTCCATCGTCCAGGACTCTCGTTTCCCTCCTCTCAAGTAAGTGCCTGCTGGCTAGCGCTGATGGGAATGGTAGTCCAAAACCTCTGGAGGGCACCAGGTTGGCCAAGGCTGCACTAGAAGGACAGACCCTTCTTCTCCAAAGTGACAGTGTCTTGGGAACCAGCCTCTGCCTTGCTTGCAGGCTTGGGTTGCCTCTAGAGGTCTTCCTGACTGCAGTATTGGCAAAAGTCCTTTGTCAGTAACAACAGCTATCATGAGCCCATGAAGATGTCTTGGTAGTGTTGGTCAGGGGAGAAAGGGGTCAGGAGTGCAAAATTAGATCCTGGGGAGAGACCAAGCAATCGTGGGAGATGCTGGGGAGGGTCTGAGCGGGTTGTCAGGGGAGAGTCCCCTCTCAGTGACATCAGATGCCCCAACCACCATGGTACAGCTGCTTGACTTGGGCACCACCTCCTGTCAGTGAAGCACTCCCCACCCAGGGTGTGCCAGCTCCACCTCTCTTGACAAGGATCTGTAATGGCTGCAGCGATGTGAACAGACCCAGCCTGCTCAGCCTTGTGGGCCGGGGAGGCAACTGTGTGAATGACTGTGCCTGTCCTGCTCTTCAAAAGGGGAGTTCAGCCAGGTATTCTAGAGTTCTGATATGACTTCTGTATAGCTTGTAACCTGATCTATGTTGGGGCTTTGTAGTGAGTTCTGGAATAAAGCCTTTAATAATAATTGAGCTGAGAGTCCAAGAACTGAGTCTACAGATGGGAACCAGGACACTAGCATAGCATTGTGTGTACATGTAAGTCTCTGATAGCTGGTTAGAGCATGGTGCTGATAACACCAAGGTTGCAGGCTCGATCCCCATATAAGACAGCTGCATTTTCCTGCATTGCAGGGGGTTGGATTAGATACTCAGGGTCCCTCCCAACTTGATGATTCTATGTAATGGGGGGGGGGGGGAGAGAGTCCTGCTTGAGACGGATAGCCACGCGACTTGTCCCTCCCATTTCCAAAAATGGAATCTGGCCAGAAACAACCTGCAAAGGAATATGATCCACAAAGTGAGGAAGTGCTGTGTGTGTCAGGTATGTACATGATTGGATGTATGTGTCCCACCCCCACCCCAAAACAACTGCTTTAAAATGAGAGTGCAGCAGCTTTGACTGCTCAGACTCCTGAACAGATCTTGTTCTGAAGGTAAATGGAGAGCACTCTGAACATGTGAGCACTTTAATGCTAAGCAGGGAGCTTGAAAAGTGTGGTGCCTGCCAGTGTGGCTCCTTTCCCCATATGGAGTCCACTGTTTCCCTCCTCTTTTGCCTCCGTCAGTGTGGGCTGGGCACTGATGTGTGGCTGGGGAGACTAGATACCCTGACCAAAGGTCTCCAGGCCCCAATGGAAGCACAGGCTCAGGAGAGACAACGTCCTCCACTTCTTTCCCTCTTTCCTTCCACTCTGCAGCCTCCCACGGCCTGTCCACCATGTGGTGCCTCCCAGCGCAGTCACAGAAGACTACCTGCGGAGCTTCCGGCCCTACCATACAGCTGAAGAGCTTCGCATGTCCTCCCTGCCTCCCATTACTCTGGATCCAGCCACAGCTGCTGCTTACTACCACCCCAGTTACCTGGCTCACCATCCTTTTCCTCACCCAGCCTTCAGGTAAGAGCCAAAGATGACGCAAGCAAAGGGCTTTGCCGGCCCCACTCTTCGCCTCGTGGGCAAGGCAGGATTTGATTGAGCAGTTTGGGCAGTTACCCAGGCGTGTTCTTTGGAGCCAACCGCTAATAGGTCTTAACAGGTCTTGCCCACAATGGAGGGCTCTCTGAGGACTTGAGCACAGCTGTAATAAAGCACAACAGGCCATCACTTAAAGCAGCAGCAGGAGTCCAGATGCTGGGCCACTAATTTGTTCTTTGAATGGGGTCCTGTTGAGCGGTTTCTGCCTCCGCCCAGCTTCTGTTATGCCCTGGTCAGCAAGACACGCTGTGCCCATGGAGAACTGAGATCAAGCAATGGGCTTGGAACACAAATGCCTTTTGAGAGAGCGGGCGGGGAACCTGAGAAGCTGTCTCCAGCTTTTCTTCGGTGGCTTGCACGTTTGCCATGTTTTTTGAGGCTGCAGATTCAAAAGTGCAGCAGTTGTGTGGGAATGTGTATGGATACAGTCTGCGTATGGTCCTTACCCGCTCCTGGAGAGGCCACTCTTCAGATGCCTCCATCTCTTGAGGTTAGGGGTTTGATGGCTAAAGACTTGGTCTGCTATGTGGGGGTGCCCCAGCTCTAAGATGCCCTTGCAAAACCCTTGTGCTTGATAGCCTCATGTTATAAGTTTGGGGCAAAACGTGAAACTGGTTTTATTTTACTAGAGTCACCAAATGCATCTCTCTCGTAAACGCAAAGAAAGCTACGAGACTTTTTAGGCTAACCAGACCTCTCTTTTCAGGATGGATGATTCGTACTGCCTCTCAGCTCTACGCTCACCTTTCTATCCAATTCCAACTCCTGGTTCACTCCCACCGCTTCATCCATCAGCCATGCACCTCCACCTGTCTGGAGTGAGGTACCCCACCGAGTTGTCTCATTCGTCTCTCTCTGCCCTTCAGTCCGAACGCATATCCAGCCTGACTGCAGAGAGGTATGGAACCATTCCGTGGCTGTTAGAAGATCTCAGCTCCTTTGGGGACAAAACGAAGGGTCCACCCATTAGCCCTTCCTCCTATGCCTTTCTCTTGTTTTTTGCAGGCTGCAGATGGATGAGGAGCTGCGGCAGCGGGAGCGAGAGAAGGAGCGAGAACGGGAAGCTGATCGCGAGCGCGAGAGGGAACGGGAGCGAGAACGGGAGCGGGAGAAGGAGCTGGAACGGGAGCGGGAAAAAGAGAGGGAACGGGAACGGGAGCTGGAGAGGCAGAGAGAAAGAGCCCGGGAGAAAGAGCAGAGCATTGTCAAAGCCATGGAAGGCCCCTTCTTACCAGTGTCAGAGTTGCACGGACTGAGGAGTCACCCACCAGAAGAGCGTGTCAAACCATCTGAGCAGCTAACGCCAAACCGAGCAGGTGACTCTGAAATAGCCACTGAAGTAGCTTTTGTTTGGGAATTGGCTGGGGGTGGGTAGGGGAAGCAGCCCATTTGCCATGGGCATTACATAGCCAGCAAACACCTAAGACTCAGCCCCTGGGCATGGGGCTTGAAGCAAACATCACCTGATTTGATTATCTGTGGGCTTTGGATCTCACTGAGGTGCTGTTTCTGGTGGTTTTGTGGTGACCGCTGTAACAGCACTCATGGGATACACAGTCTGCAGTAAGTTTTCCCGCAGGATCTATCTAATGTCCTGTTGTTTTCATTGCATACACTACTTTATTAATTGTTGCACAGCTCTAGTAGCTTTGTTTGTGCTGAACGGGTTTGCCATTCAGGTGGGAATCTGATCTGTGCTGCAGAATTTGACTATAAGAGAATGGAGGCAGGGTTTAAGTCCTTCCTCACCCCTAAGGTCTGTGCAGAAACCTGTAATTTGTTACTGTTTTCTGGTAAAGCATTTCAGACGAGCTGACGGGTTTCCTGTAGTTATTCTGCCTTGTGCATAACTCTGCCCGTCATCCATGGCTGTATATGTGAGCTATTGGCCAGCGAATGACTATGGCCTTCTCTCCTCCACTGCTGCAGAACATTGCATTAGGTGAACTGTATCAGCATAAATGTATTCAGGTTACCTGAGCCAAAAATTGGCACAAAGAATGTAGCTTTTTTGTCTGCATAGCCTTGTTCAACACTGGATGAACATCTTCAGGGGTCCTAGGCAAATTCTTTTGGCCAAGGGAGACCCTTCCTATAGCATATATAGATCAACCTCCATTAACATAGGCCTGGGCCATGTCTACAACTGTGAATTCACCTGGATCTGCTGGATGTAGCTCACATGTCCTGCCTCTTTCTGTACTGTGGGCCCTGGCATGATGCAGTGGCCTGTTGGGACACTGAGGTGCTGCTGACCTGTCACACTGTTCTTCCCTGACTAAGATCATTTGTCCCACCACAGCTGTGGACCACCATAGGCACAAATGCTACATACCCCCAAGTATCCTGCTGCCACCTCAGACAGCATTCCAAGGCTAAGGGGACCCTATTTGCATGCTGCCTTTTTCCCCCTTACAGAGAAGCCCAAGGACTCTTCTGCTATCCAGACCCCCAAGCCAGTCCAGCATCCTTTGCACTCGTCGTCTGCCTCGCACCATCCCGTGCCCAGCCTCATTTCCAACCACAGCATCTTCCCCCTGCCTGGCAGCAGCACAGCCACAGCACTCCTCATCCAGCGCACCAATGAGGAAGAGAAGTGGCTGGCGCGGCAGCGGCGGCTACGGCAGGAGAAAGAAGACCGCCAGTCCCAAGTGTCGGAGTTCCGGCAGCAAGTTCTGGAGCAGCATTTGGATATTGGGCGCCCACCCGGCCAGATGGAGGCCGAGCACCGGCCAGAGAACCCCAGGTAAGGCTTTGCTTCTTGAGTGGCCTCTCTGCTAGTGGAGGCCTCTTGGATCCTACTAGCTGGCTACTCTCTGTTCGCATCTGGCTTGTGGGGCAGAGGAGATCTGAAAGCACCCAAATCTTTCACGGGAGCGGCAGCCCACCTGGGAGGGGTTGGTGTCTCAGAAGGGTAAGCAAAGATCCAGAGCCTTCATCTGGCTCCAGTATGTTTGGATTTCAACAGGCAGGAGCTAATGCCATCTGACAGCTGCTTGGAAGCCTTTGCAGAATGAGCCTGGTGGCCTCCATCCAACCGACTGTGACCAGGTGTCACTAAGGCAGTTGTCACTAATTGCTGCCATCGCTGGCAGATGGAGGGAGCAGGGAGCTGAGTCTTGGAGGCCTCTAGATCTGAATGGGCTGCAGCGTCACTGGCACTGCTACTTCTTGGCCCTCCCAATGTACAACCCAGGAGGGGGGTGGGAGATTCCAAGGTTGGCTTTGAGAGCCTCATTTGCCTGCTTGGCCAAGAGCAAAATGATTGCTCTTGAACAAGGCAGGAGTCCCTCCGGCCACACGGCTGGTGCATGTTTTTGACTGTGGACCAGGAGCCCACACTCCAGCCAAGGCAACAACTTGCTTCCTGCCAGATCAGCTTCAGAGTCCCTCCGTCTCAGTCCTGGGCATGGTGTGATGAGTAGCAAATTCTGAGTGGGAAATGGGGAGCAAAAGCACAGCTGTGTGAAGAGAGAAAGTGTCTCTGTCGCTACTGCTGCCGGCTCCCTCTTGCCTCTGGGTGGATTGATATCTCCCTTCTCGCTCTATTGCCAAGCGCTTACTTAAGCATCACTGACTCGACTCATCCCTTTGGCTCTGCTGCTGGATCCCATTGTTGGTTTCGGGTATCAAGGGGATTAGAGGAGCTAATCAGGTATAAGAAGGAGTGGATTGCTGGTCTGCACTTCAGTGTCAAATTCTCATTTCATCATCCTCTTCTGCAATGGTTCAGCAGAGCTACACACAGAGCAAGGTCACCTCTAATGCGTACAGTGAGAAGGGCCTTGGGCTGTTTGCTTCAAAAGCCACAATCCAGGGGCTGCTAATCCGCTGCGCCTGGATAATGGCAATGGGTGCCATGGAAGCTACAGCCATAGGCAAGTTGTTGTTACAGGGCCATTGTTGATCAACAGAAAGAGACGTTGTCTCATTCTTTCTGATGTGTTTTTAGGACGGGTTTTTAAGAGTAAGAATCTATTGGCTTTTGTTTTTTATAAATTGTTTTTCTTTAAAAAAGCTTGTTGCTCTAGTGAATTATATTGTGCTTGTATTATATATATTATATTATGTGCCACTTTGAGTGCTAGGTTGACAGCAGGAATGCCATATGGGAGGGGATTTTATCCAATGCTAGTCCTACTCAAGGTAGACTCATTGACATTAATGGCAAGACTAATTTAGACCCATTAATTTCAGTGGGTCTATTCCGAGTAAAACTTAGTTTGATACTACCCTGTGTGTGCATACAGAAAAACACATTTATTTAAAAGCACTTACATAGCAATTCCTATTTCAAAAATATCCAAGCAGTGTATAATCTAACAAAACACTGAAATGTTAAAACAAAAGCACAAACTAAAACCAGTAAAATAGCAATATAAAAAGACATAAAAGCATACAAAAGCAAAACAGAAATTCAGAAAATTCAAACACTTAAAACAGTATTTTGGGTCAGATAAAGCCTGGGCAAAAGGGTAAGTCTTCAGGAGACATCTGCAGCAACAGACTGCTGCTGCTTCACATATGGCAAAGGAAAGAGTATCATCCATGCACACACACAAACACACACATACACACACAGCCAGGAGCTTAGTTGTGGATAGTAACACCAGCATCCTTCTCCAGATTCCCCAACCTTAAATTGTGTCCTTTGCAAACACCGATGCCCAAGACTTCTCTGGCTCCTCAGCAGTCAGATTACAGATTGAGGCATCACTCTGAACTTGATGCTCCGCTGCACGGGGCCCTGGTGCTCTGGAGTGGAAAACTGTTAAATGCACAGCTTCAGCACATGCAATATTTATCCTTCTAACAGTTTTATCCCTTTTACTAGTTATTTAAGAAGGATTTCATGGTGTCATTCCCTTTCTGCCACTAGAGCGTAAGGCTTTTTTGTGGCATCTTTGCACATTCTGAACTTCAGAGCTTGTGTGAATGTGTAAGTAACTAAGAGCAGAGTTATTGGTCTGGGTAGTGACAGGAGGACACACTTACTGCCCCTGTCGTCATCATCATCATCATCAGTTTATTTGCATTTCTGTTTTCCATAGTAAACTATGCTCAAAGCAATGTGATCCCAATAAAACAATGCATAAAATACACTCAGGTCCTAGTTTACGAACACAATGCATTCCTTGGAAATTATTTGTTAGGCGAGTGTTTGCGTAACCTGTCAACAATTTCCGTTCACATAACAAGTTGATTCTTTCCATTGATTCCTATGGGGGAAATTCTAATGCGTCCTCAATCACAGAATTTGTCATGCACACCTGTATAGTGAGGCTTGGGTACTAATTCCTTGTGTTCGGAAATGAACATAGCGAGTGTTTGTAAAGTGGGACTTGTGTGTAGTGTTTCAAGATAATTCACTAGCTATTTATAGGATATATTAGCAAAAGTTAAAAAGTAATAGAAACAACATTTCAGTAGGCTGGAATAAACCTTATTAATAAATTCAATATTACAGCAATATTAAGTGATAATAATGATTCAAACTAATATTTCATATTAAAGCATAACAATAGGAAACCTCAAAGCAGCAAAACTAGTATATCTTTTCCAGAGTCAATGTTCTTCCCAGCAAGAGCCCTTGAACAAGATCCCTGCCCTCCAGGCTAGGCAAGGCCACCATAGAGAAGCTGGGAGCTGGGTCTTGACAGAATTTGTATACAGATCACCCCATCTTCAGCAACTGGGTAGGGAAG
Organism: Podarcis tiliguerta; assembly: GCF_965153285.1. Taxonomy (NCBI): domain Eukaryota; kingdom Metazoa; phylum Chordata; class Lepidosauria; order Squamata; family Lacertidae; genus Podarcis; species Podarcis tiliguerta. The sequence continues at coordinate 37,696,167 of NC_139541.1, read as the reverse complement.
GGGAAGAAGTTGCAAGGAGGTTTGTGCACTGAGCTGGGGCTGGATTAGATGGACTGCAGGGTGACTTCCAGCTCTCAAATCCTTTTATCCTTCGAGTAGCATGATAGCTGTATCAAACCTGAATGTTCAGAAGTTAGCAGCAGTTGCCAGGGAACAACCACAAGAGAGGGTTGTTGCCACTGTGTCCAGCTTGTGGGCTTCCCGGAGGCATCTGGTTGGTCACTGTGGGAAACAGGATGTTGGACCAGATAGACTTTTGATCTAATCCAACACGTCTGTCCTTGTGTTAGCAGGTGACAGCGAAAAGGGCCCGGGGCCATTATGCTTAATGATCACTGGGTATCTGAGCATTTCAGAGTCAAGGTTCACTTTCCAATGTTTCAACCACACTCCCCAGTGCAATTGCAATCGTAACGGATGCTTGCTAGCTGTGGGGATGGCAATGAATTGTTTATCTTTTCCAGCAACAGAATGTTGGGTTTAGATGCTGGGATAAATATAATCACAACAAAATCAGTAGATTATGCTAAAAAACACACATTTTTTGCCATTATGTCACCCACATTGTCTCACTGTTTGTAGCAGGCGTCCTAAAGTTTGCAACCTCCAACTTTTGAGCCTCAAGTACACGGCAGCTGAGTTTTTGGATACCCAGCTGAGCTATTCAGGAGAAAATTGGCTCAGTTAACCAAAAAGGTTTTAGGATGCATCAGACCAACCAAATGTCATTGGCTGAGAAATGTCTCTCCACAAATCAAACCCAGGGGGAAAGTAAGGGTACGCATGTATGAAGCGAGATGAGCGCTGCACCCCATAGTCCCCTTTGACTGGGCTTAACTGTCCAGGGGTCATTTACCTTTACCTTTTACCTGCATGTGACAGGAGGCACTGATTTTAACTTCTATGGTACACCCCCCAAGCCCTACAGGATCTGTCAGTGCTGACAATATTCCCATTAACCAAAAGTCCTGTAACTTTAATCCATGCACTTCTTTGTAGATCTAATATATTTGGGGGGAACCGTATCCTCTCCCTCCTTAATCGAGCACAAATTTACAGATGGAATTTTCAAATCCTACTCAGCAATATAGGCAACTGATAACAGTGGCTGGTGCCCACTGGGACTGGCAAGGCAGAGAGACCAGAGCCAGTGACAGGCAGAGCCAACTAACTCTAGTTTTGTTCCTATCCTCTTCCTTCCTGGTGAGTTCTACAAGGAGCATCACTGAAACTAAGGAGGAGGAAGCTGACAGGCAGGCCGGGGCTGGTTGGGGGCAGAGGTTGGTGGAGCACTGCCCTGCTCAGCCTAACGGAACAGCCTCCACTGCTGAGTAAGTGGCCTTGACAAAGTCATTGCCCATTGATGAAGTACTGGATTCTCAGTGAGGGTGGCAGATCAGTTAGAATAACAAAGAATAATGAGAAATGAGCGCAGACAAGGTGTTTGTGTGCGTGTGCATTTTTGTGTTTCCTCTTACCTAGTTTCTTTCTGCATCTAGTCCAGAAACCACTAGGTGTCACCCCAGTCCCAGCCTCCCACAGATACAGATGTGCATGCACGTACATATTCCCAGCCAAACTGCCCTCCAGTGATAGCTTTATATGAGAAATCTGATGCTCCAGGTTGGCCCTTCTGCTTTGCAGCTCACTGCACAGGCCTTGTTCAGTTATAGCAGAGGGTGGACTACTGGGCTGTGTGATATCTCAGAATGACATACTGCAGGCAGGCACAAGACATCTCATCCTGTCAGTCTGTCAGTCACTTTATTTACAAACTACTCTCCTGCACACATTATACTCAGCAGTTCATAACAAAGCACTGAGAAAACTACAAACACAAAAATAAATACAAATTAACTGCCATAGGAATTAGCAGTAGATTCAGTGTCCATCACTCACATTAGAGAGGGTTCCATGAAGAACAGCCTGTCATTTTTCTGACCACAGAGCCTTCTGCTACTTACCAAGATGACACTTGGGCCACATCCGCCCCATGCATCTAAAGCACTCTTAGAGCACAGTCACAGCTTCTGCCAAAGAATCCTGGGAACTGTAGTTTCCTAAGGGTGCTGAGAGTTGTTAGGCGACCCCTATTCCTCTCACAGAGCTACTATTGTGAGGCTGGTTTAACAATCAATCCCAGGAAGCTCTGGGGATGTAGCTCTGTGAGAGGAAGAGGGAATCTCCTGACAACTTTCATCCCCATCAATGAACTGCAGCTCCCAGGATTCCTTGGGGCAGAGTCATGACTGCTAAAGTGGCAAAGGAATCCTTTAAATGTATGGTGCAGATGTGGCCTTAGTCACAGTGAAAAGCACTTATTTGAAGAACTTACCTTGCATGCTTTGTTAATTAATTGTACCTCTATCCTTTTTGCAGATCGGGACCAAACCGCCCTGAACCAAGTAGTCGAGACCAACCACAGCATTTTGGAGGCCCCCCTCCACTTATCTCTCCTAAGCCTCAGCACCATCCTGTCCCCACTTCCCTCTGGAACCCTGTCTCCTTGATGGACACTTCTGAGGCACGAAGGATACAGGAAAGCCACCCTCTCCCAAGCCACAGCACCCAGTATGAGTCCAGTCGGCAAGCCATCCCCCTTGTGAAGGTCGAGCGGGTGTACTGTCCAGAGAAACTCGAGGAAGGGGCTAGGAAAAGAGAAGCCCTGGAGAAGTTCCAGCCTCCTCGGGACCCTGGCGGGGCAGAGCATAGTGGCTTTTCCCATGGGCCCTTCTTAGCAGAACTGGAAAAGTCCACACAGACCATATTGAACCAGCAGAGGGCCTCCCTCTCACAGGGTGGGCAGTTGGTTGACATGAGCTTGAACGCCAAGCCAGGCTCACCCTATCGGCATCCATTACCCAGAAGCCATGACCCCATGTATGTTTACGACGAGTTCTTGCAACAGCACCGGAAGTTGGTCAGCAAGCTGGACCTGGAGGAGAAAAGGCGGAGAGAAGCCCAGGAGAAAGGTCAGTGCACAGACCCTTTGTGGAAGGGCCTACAATACATCCAGCACTCCGGAATGCCTCCCCACCAAGTCTTGTTCCTGGAAAAGGGAAGGCTGCACAGAGTTTTTAAATGACTTCAGTTTTGGAAGTAGACGTCTCAGTCATCCTCAGGAAAATAGGAAACACAGGAAGCTGCCTTATATTGAGTTGGACCCTTGGTCCATCTAGTCCAGTGTTATATATGTACTAACTGGCAGCAGTTCTGCAGGTTTTCAGGCAGGGACTCGTTTCAGCTTTACCTGGAGCTAGTGCCAGGGATTGAATTGGGGACCTTCTGCATACAAGATAGTTGCTGTACCACTCAGCTAAGGCCCATCTTCTGCAGCTTTCTTACAGAGAGCACTAAATAACGTAACTGCAGAAAAGCAAAGGGAGGTGCTTAGAAGTGTCAGGAGGCCACACAGCCCTCGTGGGCTCTCAGGTGAAGGAAGTCTCGGCCAAAGAGTCCCTACAGCAGAGCTGTATGGTTTGGTTAGTACCAAGGAACTTGTGTGAAAAAGAAAAAGGTGTCCCTCCTTCAGATTTGATGTTTTCCCTTGTGCCAGGCTAGGGGCGGGGGGCATGGAGAGAAGCTCACAGCCAGTGTGTGCTTTGGTAGTAGGGACCCTGCTAGCCTCCAGGTGCCATTCTTTGTAGCCAGGTGTGGACTTGGCAGGGGCACTTTTTAAAAAACAACAACACACTTTTATGTTGTTATTTTAAAAAGCAGCACAGCACTGCAAACTTTGGTTGCTCAAGGCTTTTTTAGTAGGCATACAGAAATTCCTAAAAGTGGATTCAGGAACACATTTTCCTCATTGTGCTTACTTTCCAGTTCCCATTTGGAGTTGGAGACATGTCCAAACAGTAGGTTCAGGCACTCCTTGTCAAACACCTTGCTGTAAGCATTGTGTCACTACTGATTGATTATAAAAATGTAATACTTAGTATAATAGTAATATTTAAGTGGTTTTCTGCTAGAGATTAGTAGTATAATCTCTAGTAATCCAATCTAAATCCCACACCTGTCAGAATGCATCAAGAGATCCACTTCCATTTGGATCCTATTGTGTGGTGTCCGGAAAAAGCACCCTGTTCAAATTGTCCTCCTGACAGAGAAACCTGGAAGAGCAAATACTGAATACACCAGATTTTAGGAAGAGATCCACTGAAGCCGGATTAAAGTGTGTTGCTGCCTGAAGGATGAGTAAAAGGCTGTATCTGAGGCTGAGATATTCTACCCCTTGATTTGCATAAAGCTTCTCCAGTAGGCAAGTTGCCTCATTTGTCCCAAATTAAAAGCATGGCTTGAATTTGTAATGTCTAGAAGGAAGAGTGTAATGTTCAGGGAAAACCAGCCTTTTTGGGGTTTTATCAAAGCCCCGGTAGCTTGGATCACATATCAGAAATGGATTGACCCTCTAACGTGGCAGGCTGCTTCCTTTCCCCCCACCCACTTTGCCTGCCTTGGGCACACTGTCCAAGTTGCTCCATAAATCCTGCCTCCAGTTAATAAATGATGAACTGAGACTAATAAAGCAGCTTTAAATATTAATCTGGAATGTAAAACCAGAGTGGGATTAGCAAACAGGAAAAAAGCAAGGCACTTAGTTGGGAAAGGTGAGTTTCGCACACAGGGTCTGCAGTTTCCATTGTGTGATGTTACTGTTTTCTACTTGTAGCTGCTCACATCCCTTTGGGCATAAGTCAGCTTGTTCTCTCTGCCTTCTAGATGCCTCCTTCTTCTTTGGCTGCCCCACTAACCTATGCCAGCTAGCATCATGGTTAGCTGCTGTGCCACTGGGAGCATGTGATGGTGGCATGCCAGAGCATTAACAGTGGCTGCTCCTGCAGTACACAGATGCGCTCACTGCAAAGACTGGGAAGCATGAAGGACTGAATCTAGGAATCTGGCATGCAAGCCTGTTCAGTACTGGGAAGAGTCCTGGCCTGATCATTAGCACCCCACCATGTTCATCTGCCTAGCACCTCCTGGTTGCCACATGCGCACAAGGCAACCAGGCTTCTCACTGTTTAGCAGGTGCTTCAGAGCACCAGGGCATTCACAGCCAACTGCCTCCTTTTATGGGCACAGCAGCCATACATCCAAGGGACCACAGCACAGTCATTGCATTGCACAAGCAGCTGGCTTCCACCTGCCTACCTTCTGAGCTTTTCATTTCATTTTTTTCTGGTCAAATTTGATCTTGTTTTGTATAACTGCGTTTTTTGCAGGAGGCAGAATACAAACAAACCTCAGTAGGATTCTGTGCCTGTTTTCCCCAGACATGTATCTGTACAGGAGGCTGGTATCTTTCCTGAATCAGAGGCCCAGAGAACATAGTCTGTTGCCCTTGCTGTAACATTATCTGGCTCTGCCTGCGCACTCAGAACAGTGATGACAATTCATTCAGCTGCTCCTGAGAACAACCCACTAGGATGCAAACAGCCCTTATGGTTGGGCCCAGTTTTTACTCTAAACCATATTCCATTATAGACTAGATAGTGTCTCTTAGCCACAGGAAAACAAAAACAAAACAAGGTTGTGATGGTGCTAGGTAAAACATTTGCAGCTTCCCTCAACCTTCAAGTTGGCCTTCTCTGCTTTATTATGTACAGGTTACTACTATGATCTGGATGACTCTTATGATGAGAGCGATGAAGAGGAAGTACGAGCCCACCTGCGATGTGTTGCAGAACAACCCCCATTAAAGTTGGACACCTCCTCTGAGGTAAGCCCCACCTCTTACTTCACATAATACTATGGACTAATTCTGGTCCATAATGATTTGCAAGAGTTGACAAGTCTAGCTGCACCAGGTAAGATCACTTGCTAACCTAAAACCAAGAACTGAACTTTGCTAACATCACACTATTATCTGTCTTTTAGAGCAAATATGCTTGAGTTGAGGGACGCGGGTGGCGCTGTGGGTTAAACCACAGAGCCTAGGACTTGCTGATCAGAAGGTCGGCAGTTCGAATCCCCGTGACAGGGTGAGCTGTCGTTGCTCGGTCCCTGCTCCTGCCAACCTAGCAGTTTGAAAGCACATCAAAGTGCAAGTAGATAAATAGGTACCGCTCCGGCGGGAAAGTAAACGGCGTTTCCGTGTGCTGCTCTGGTTCACCAGAAGCGGCTTAGTCATGCTGGCCACATGACCCGGAAGCTGTACGCTGGCTCCCTCGGACAATAAAGCGAGATGAGCGCCGCAACCCCAGAGTCGGCCACGACTGGACCTAATGGTCAGGGGTCCCTTTACCTTTTATGCTTGAGTTGAAAAGTGGGTGTCTGTGATGTTCCAAATATAAATGATTTGTTCAATATCTCAGGGCAAATTCCAATCAGTGCCACAAATCCCAAGTTCTTGCAAGCGACACTTTCCCCCTACCCCCAGCTCTGTGTATTTTTCCAGGCTGAGGACTGAATGCTGATCTCAGCCTGGAAAAGCTCCTAGAGTTGAAGGAGGAAGTAAAAAAGAGTGACTCTCTTCCCACTTCCTCCTTCAACTCTATTGATGCTTCAGTCACTGCCTTCTGAGTCTCAAGAGGGAAGAGCACAGAGTAAAGAGCCAGCAGGAGTGCGGAGGCTCAAATGCAGTTTATCACTTTTTTTTATTAAAGAGGTAGCAACAGTAGTACATATTAGCTACTGCACACCCTTCCTACCCACCTTCCCAATAAATGGGCACTGGTATACTGTATTATCTCTTTTTAAAAATTCAAAGCATATTTTCACTTGCATGTTTTGGCAGAAAGAGGATTTTAAAAACAACAACAAATGGTTATCTAGTGCTCTGTTTGTGTGAATGGGTGGGTGTTTTGTATGTGAGGCGGGAGAGAGAGAAGTGGCGGTAATGGATGTCTCAACTACCCTCACCCACTCTTATCACTCCACAAGGAATGCAGTTCAAAAAGTTTGCCCACCCATAAGTGAAGCACAAGCACATTCTACCTATTTTTCCTTCTTCTTCTTCTTTTTTTGGCTGTCTGAATATTGTCAAGTATTTGGATAGGCCATTGATAACTTACCTCCTTTTCTGTGCAGTTGGCATACTGTAAGGAATTAGGCAGCTAGGTGTTTCTCTTGAAAAGAGAATCCTTTACTGAGCAATGCAGACTTCCTGTGGTTTCTTTAAACAAAATGATAGCAAATACTTCACCTTAGAACTAATATCATGGAAACACTGGTTGATGTATACCTTTAAGCAAAAGAAACCATCTGAATGAGCATCCCTTTGTTACGCTCTTCCAGAAACTGGAGTTCCTACAGCTTTTTGGACTGACCACCCAACAACAGAAGGAGGAGCTGCTGACTCAAAAGCGGAGGAAACGGCGGAGAATGTTGCGAGAGAGGAGCCCCTCGCCACCTAGCGTCCAGAATAAACGCCAGACACCCTCTCCTCGTTTTGTGCTCTCAACACGTTACAGCCCTGATGAAATGAACAACAGCCCAAACTTTGAGGAGAAGAAGAGATTCCTTACCACCTTCAATTTAACCCACATTACTGCTGAGAAACGGAAAGGTGAGTATTGGTTTGTGGGAAGATGGGTAGAAGATCTTCCAGGATGTGAGGGAAGTTTAAGTGGGTCTGGTAAGTTCAAAGGCCATACAGAGGAGCATCTCACTTCTGTACCTTTTGGAATCTGTTGAACAAACTGCAGTCTGCAAGCCAGTGTGTCCAAGGAATGCAGAAAAAATCATGCACTTTTGTTTAAACTTGTATATGAGGGTCAAGCGTCATGTGAAATGGCCTCTTGGAAATTGGACTGTAGGCCACTTGACTTCTCAAAGCCTCATCTTCCAGAAGCAACCCACATTACAACTAAAGGAAAAGTGTGGATCTGGCCTTTGTCTAGTGCCAAAACCTGCTGCTGCCCTGCAGTTGTTACACGGCATTGTCTTAAGAAAGAGAGAACAGCCTGGTAGTATTGGTGTAGCATTGTGATGAACAGCATGGGCTAGGGACTACCAAGAAGTATCTTCAGATCTCAGCTTAACCTTAAACTCAATATTCTGGTGCTTAACAGCATATGGGCAGCTGGTACAAGCTTTTGAGTTCAAGGCCCTTAACAAATTAGGTCCAGGCTATCTTAAGGACTGCCTGATCCCTTATATCCCTACACAATCACTGAACTATTGTGGGGTGTATATGTTAGTGTTCCCCCATGGCTCAGATGCATGGCTTGTAACTATTAGAAGCCATGCATTCACTTTTGTGGATCCAAGCCTGTGGAAATCCCTTCTAACTGAAATTAGACAGGCATCTTCCTTGCTGAAATGTCAGGCACATGACTTAGGCTTTCTTGGTCCAGCAGGCATTTTAAGGTAGTGTTTAGTTTTTGCAATGAATTTCTATTGTTTTATTTTCCGCGAAGGTTATTTTTATGTGCATCCCATAGAAATGCTCATGATTAAGCGGTTTATGTGTCTTAAATTAGAAAAAAATACAATAAAATACAGGTCTTTATAGCACAGTTGTGAGGATTAGTGATGATATGTGTGTGATGCTTTGGTAACTCTTAAAAAGTGCAGTATATTTTCTGAGAAAGTATGTGGTGTTTGATTTTCTTATTAAGAGCCAAGAGCAAAAAACGAGCAGGCTTTACTAACCAGGAGTGGAGAGAGCTGCTCTCTGGGACTGTGCATCAGTCCGGCCTCTTTCATTTTGCCTCTGAGCAAAAGCCAGTTTTGCTCACTGCTTCTCATTTTTCAGATACAGAGAAGCTGGTGGAGATGTTCCATGCCATGAAACAGAAAAGTGCCTCCACAGCAGTATCAGTGAAAACCTCCCCACGGGACAGTCCTAGTAGCGTCCAACCTGGTAAGTGGCTATAAATGGCAACTGTGTGACAGCAAGGGATTGATGCCTTCTTGGCTGGGGCTTCTTGAGGCTGAAAGATGTCCCAGTGGACTTGATTATCCTTGTCTGTGACTTTCTGCTAGGGTAAACCAGGCAGATTAAGTCCAGGGAGACGTTTTGAGTGCCCGATTACAGGAGTGTTGTTTGTCTGCCAAAACAGAACATGTGGTGTGCTTACAATAACTGGATCTGCAACACAAACCAGTACACATTTACTCAAAAGTAAGCCCCACTGATTTCAATGAGGCGTACTTCTAAGTATGTATAAAATGAGTTGCAGCTGCCGCCAGACTTTACAGAAACCTCAAAGGGAGGGGTGGGAGTGCCCCTTGTGTCTCATTATCTCCAACTGCTTCTTAAATAACCCAACAATAGGCACATGCCAGAAGCTGCAAGCTCAGGAGGGCTGGGTTGCATGTAACTTCCTACACTGCTCACACAGTTTTGGTGGGAGGTATTTGCATCTTTTTATTTTATGTAAAAGCATTTTTAAACCATTTAATATTTCAAAAATCTCTAAGGAGTGTAAGCTATTTACAGTGTAAAAATATCCATTAAAACAAAAATACAACTTAAAACCAATAAGAAAGTATAAAATGCCCATTTTGTCACTGCCCTATTATTTTGTGTAGGGTGCAGAGTGTAATTTCTACGTGAAAGTACAGAGCTCTACAAGGGCAGGCAGTAACCTGGTTGTTCAGGGCTTTACAGAGGTTGTGTGCCACCCCCACCCCATCTCTGCCAAGCAGTAGGAAGATTCCAGGGAGTTGCAGGCACTCACCTAGCGTTGTGTTTCCATTGGGAAATCAAGGCACAAGAAGACTAGTGTCTTTAAGAAATGTTTTATTTTACACATATTTACACCTAAAGCCTTCAGTGGAGGGGTTCTCTTACTGAGAGAAGTGAAGTTACAGGGAAATGGGCACAGGGCAGTGGCACCCTCCCTGTGAAATGCTCTCCCATCAGATGTAAAGGAGATAAATAACCATACAACTTATAAAAGACATCTGAAGGCAGCCCTGTATTGGGAGGTTTTTAATGTTTGGTGTTTTATTATGTTTTTATGTGTGCTGGAAGCTGCCAAGGGTGGCTGGGGAATAAACAAAACTTATTAATAATAATTTATTACTATACCCAAAGAGCATCCCCCATGGCTCCTCTGATAGCTACAGCAAGCTTGGGTCCAAAGCAGCAGCCAGTCATAGCACCCAGTCTGTTGATGCAACCTCCTCCAGCCAGTGCTTCATGGAGTTCTTCCCAACTTCCTTCTTCTTGTTGCCAGCACACCTTGCAAAACCAATGAAACAAAAAACAAAACAAAAAACAAAAAAAACCCTCTCCTTCCATCTGCTCACCCACCCAACCTTCCCCAGACCTGGTTGTTTTTTTTTACAGGACACATTTTTCCTGTGTGATGTCACACCTCCTGTAACCTCCCCCTCCCAACACTGTTGTTTCTTTTGCTAACACACAGCTGCAGGTGGAGGGGCAAGGACAGCACCTGCATGGTCAATTGTTCTTTAATTGCCTGGCACTTAATTCTCCTTCTAATCGCATTCAGCCTGTAATTTAAATCTAATGTCTGGCATCTTCCCTTCATACTCCAAAAAATCAGCTAAATTCTACCCCTTTATTCATTTCCAGCATTCACTAACTCTAGCAGTTCTGAGTGTCCTTGCACCCCCAAACTCTGTTACCCCAGATCTGTAGCGTGCCAAGCGCGCATTAGCACGCTTCCTCAAATGAGGCAGCTTATTTGTGCACACAGATTTGCTTGCCTTGAGCAAAGTTGTTGTTTCCTCCCATGTTCAAAGAGAGTCTTGTAGCTACCTCAAGGTAAATTTTGCAGTATTCTTGCAGCAGAGCAACCAAGGGATAACATGTCAGCTGAGTACAAGTCCCAATTTGCACTTGACAATATGTCATCAAAGGCATTGTAAGCGTCTATTATTTTAGGAAAGAAACAAATACTCACCCAAGTTATGCATCCCAACTGAAGGAGTGTTTCTGTTCTATTTCTTTATGCCAGAGAATTAACAGTAACTCCACAGAGTGCAAAATGGTAATTTGTTTTTCAGAACCCTTTTGTTCAGTCACGGAACTCTTGACAAAGGGAATTTATATCGAAGCAGCACTGTGGCTGCCCCGAGTGACTTTGTTTGTTTTTCTTTCTTTCCCAAAGAGCCACAAGTACAGCAAACTGCTGTGGATTCAGAGAAACCAGTCAGCATTGCTGCTGCTTCGCTGCCAGACTCTCAGAAGACAGCTGAGCCCAGCAGAATGGAACAGCTGCGACCGCATGAGTTTCCAAGGTCCAAGGAGCCGGCTCCTATCTCTGCAGAGAAGCCTAAGTTGAGCGATGGGCACATGGCCAAGAAAAGCCTGAGCATCCTTAACTATGTCCGAGGTTCTTTGCCGAAGGACATCCCTGTGCCGTTATCACACAGTATGAATGGGAAGAACAAGCCATGGGAGCCCTTTATAGCCGAGGAGTTTGCACATCAATTCCACGAGTCTGTGCTGCAGTCCACACAGAAAGCGTTGCAGAAACACAAAGGTAATGACAACTTGTAGGAGGCAAGTAGTGCCAACATCTTGCCAGAGATATATGTGATTGAGTGATAAGGGAAATGCACAGGACTTTTGGCTTATGAGGGTCAGTTTTTGAGCCCAGTTTGGGATTGGTTTCCTTGCTGCTTGCATAATTCAAGTTTTGGATATGCAGATTTTACATGGATTCATTTTAGATAGGCCAAGACTCTACACAATCCAGTTTCAATGTTTAGTAAAGCCATTGTGGGGATAGTTGCTTGAAGTACGTTCAATGCGTAGTGCATTCCAAATAGGGGAAAAAATAGTGATCATTATGGGGAACAGAATCAGTGGAGTGCCTGGTATAGATTTCAACCCAATTCATACTTGGAACAAATGTTGTATGCCCACATAAAACTGTTTACAGACATTTAATATTTTCGGTATTATCATTTGCTTCTCTTGCTAGAATAGCCTGAATGTTTTTCAGTAGGCAGTAGTAAATATGATAACTTCATGAAATGCCCTGGAAATACAGCTCACATAGTGAAAAGCTCATTAATTTCAGTGGACAGAAGTGCAGAATATAAAGTTGTTACAGTGTGTTGGCAGCAGCTGTTAGTCAAAAGCGAAATAAAAAAAATTAAGGCAGCCAATAGGAGATACCAATTCAGCAGCTGAAGGTATGGGCCATAAATGTTTTCACTGACTAGGTCTGAGAGATAGTAAAATCCCCTGAAAACGTCTCTTGTACTGAATACAGAGCATTAATCTTGGTGACATACCTTTCCTCCGAGATAACATCTTGAGTAGAAATTGTTAAAACTGTTAATGTCCCTTTCAGCAGTCCTATTTTGAAAGAGGTGGTGGGATATTTCTTGGGCACTTGATTTAAGCTTGGCCATCTGAACTCTTAAATTCTTCTCTACGTCTGACTGCTCTGTGACCTTGACAAGTCTTTTGGTCCTTCCCCCTCCCCAGAATTCCTCAATGGTTTCCCTTTTTATTTCCTTTACACTTCCCCTGAGTGTGTGTGGACTCCATCATTTGGGTCTTGCTTTTAATAGTTCCTTGTGGGTGATACTTGTAATTGTAGTTGGAACTAATTCTGCACAAATATTGGAGCAAGTTGCAACGATGGGTTAATGTGATATGGAAGAGCTTGATGCAAAATTACTTCTTGCAGAGAATTTGCTTTTTCTAGCAGTGTATGTGTCTAGGCTTCTTCATTTGCTTTAGCTTAACTTATCTTCCACTGTGGGTGCAGGTGCTTACAACCACCTGGATCTCATCCCAGAGCAATAGTGCATTTTTTCCAGAGTATGGGTAATCCACACCCTTGATATGTAAGTGGGGAGGTGGGCAATATACTTCAACCATCTTACCTTGTATTGACGTAAACATTTTGAAGTTTAAGTGCAGCTGGTCCTAACACAGAAATTAGTCAAAAGGGACATGCAATGCAGATGTTTTACCTCTTGCAATGCTGCCTTCTAGGAAATGCAGTGGCACACTCCGCAGAGCAGAACCACAAAGTTGATGCCTCCATTCATTATAACATTCCGGAGTTGCAGACTTCAAGTTGGGTGTCTCTGCCACAGCAGAATGGCCAGAAAGACTCTCAGCATAAGGGTTTCATACCCCCAGAGCATGAAAAGGTCTCTGACTCAGAAGAGGAGGAAGAGGAGGAGGAAGAGGAGTATCCCAGACCCAAATGGCAGGGGATTGAAGCCATCTTTGAGGCTTACCAAGAACATATAGAAGGTAAGCTGCACTGATTCAGGAGATCCCTTGCCTCAAGTTGTTTCCCAGTGATGCAAAGGGAAAAAAGTTGGAGCAGGCTATTGCTGTTTACTTTGCTCCAATCTTAGCTATTCCTGTGTGAACATATGCTTATGTGTTCTTTGTCAAGATCAGAAGAGTGTTTTGTCCTGGTAAGAAACACCCTGTGCTTTGTGGACACAAAGTTGCCTAGGATCAGTTTTTCCTTTTCTGTTAAGAGATTTATTGTACAGTCAAACCCCGGTTGTCGAATGTAATCCGTTTCAGAAGCCCCTTCGGCTTTGGAAATGTTCGACAACCAAGGCACGGCTTCTGATTGGTTGCAGGAGCTTCCTGCACTCAAGTGGAAGTCACATTCGACATTTGGCTTCCAAAAAATGTTTGAAAACTGGAGCATTTACTTCCAGGTTTTTGGCGTTTGGGAGCCGAAACGTTTGACTGTACTATTTTAAGTTCCTCAGTGCCCTTCATTTCTTGAGAAGCATCTTTCATAGTTTAAGACAGGGCAAATTTCAAGATACTTTACAGTACTGAGTTTTTAAGACTACAGATGCTCTCCACTTCAGTTTCACTGGTCTGATTGCATAGTGCAAGCATGCAAGCTCCCAAGAGAGACAGCCACTGCTTGGCTTACCATGCTGTCTGAACGTGGGTTCGTGGTTGAGTTCTCTCCAGGCTAACCATGAGCTTTTTAAATCAAGGTTTGTCCTATTATTTACAGCTCATTGTTTTTCCAGGAGAGCTAAACCATGAGGTTTGGGTTCATATGACTCAGTAAGCCAAACCATAGGTTAGTATATCAGCAGAACAACCAGGGCAGGGGAGGAAGAAAGCAGCCACACTCTTCTCTCTAGGAGCCTGCATGCTCATGCATTTGCACTAAGCCGTGGTCTGGCTTAGTGTGATATACAAACCAGGCCTCTTGCATGAGTACCAGTAGTTTGTCAGGAACCTAGCCTGGTACTGAAAAGTGACAAATTCTCTAAATTTGATTGCAGAGCAAAATTTGGAACGACAAGTGCTGCAAACCCAGTGCAGACGCTTGGAGGCCCAGCACTACAATCTCAGTCTGACTGCAGAACAACTATCGCACGCTATGACGGTGAGTGTGGATTCAACACCAATTGCATCTCAGCTCTAATGTCATTTTTTCTGTTCTGTGCTTCAGGAACAAAATCCATTATTGTGGTTATACTAATCATGTTACTTGAAATGTCTCTTCTCTTCCTGTGCAGGAACTAAGGAACCAGAAGCAGAAGATTGTCTCTGAAAGGGAACGACTTCAGGCCGAACTAGATCACTTGAGAAAGTGCCTTGCGTTGCCTGCAATGCAGTGGTCTAGAAGTTACTTCAAGGGGTATCCCAGGTGACACTCCCTTGTACTAGGCCGAACATATAGTATAGAAATAATAATCTATTTTATTACCTGGAATATTTAATATTTTTCACTGGGAGGTTTGAAGCTTAAAAATAAAAGAGAATGTGCCATGCATGGAGCAATGGACCGTGGAATCCAGGAAAATCCAAACCCATCTCTTGAAAAGATGCAACTGAATCTTTTTAAGCCTGCGAGTAACTTGCTTAGAAGGACTCTAGTTTTGGTTAAATTTGAAAGGGTTATTTTCCTTCTGCTTCCTCTTCTGCCTTTTTAAAATACTGTTTTTAATCCAGAGATTCCACCAATGACACTAACATCCATCTCCCGTTGAAGGGGCCGGGATTATCTCCATACATATGCTCCTTTTTGTTGCCATATAAGTTCAATTGCTATACTTTGGAATCTGCCCATTTTATTTCTGAAATACAGTTTCTCAATCCAAGAGGAGACAAGGTACACATCAGTTTTTGTTAGAATAATCTGGATATTTTGGATACAGAAATAATTATCTGCAGAGTAGTAGGCCTAGCAGAAGAAAATGCAGCTTCCAAACTTGACTTCCCATGCATCTATCAGCTTTTTGCTGGAAATGCATTTCACTTGAAAAATAAAAGTGAATAAATAAACTGAAGGTACCTTTTTATTACTGGGGAGGGGAGGATGTACAGAACAGTGATATACATACAACACACACAGATTATGTACCCCAGTGGGTAGAATTTTCATACAAAGATTTTACAATTAAAGAGTGAAAAAGGTGCTTCAGCCTTGTACTGTGTATATATTTAAAAATGTTTTGTATGTTTTTATTACTTTAATTATTGTTATAAAAAGCTTGCCATTTTCAATATGTTTCTGCTTTTTTTTCTTTTTGGCAAAAAGATAGCTTGCTTTTAGTGTTTGTACTGCTGCTGGTCAGGACATGAAAAAAATATTGAAATGTTTTTTTAAAAGAATTTTAAGGAAAAAGCTTTCCACTGGGGCACGTGCTATCACTTAGGCATTTTGCGATGCATAGCACCAGTTTCTGGTACAGTAAATTCTCCTGCGCAACTGGAGTTTCTTTTCCCCATTTTCCCCTGCCCTGCTACCCTTTTTTTCTTCAAGCACTTGGAATACTGAATGTCATATGATCTGTTGCTATTGAGAGAAGATCTTAGGGACTACACTATCAACATTAGTGGACAATAATTGGCATTGTTCCTTTAACCAACACCACTCAAAATCGTAGCACTATTATGTGAGGCTTCCAAAGAAGGAAACATTATTCCAAAAACAGCAAACAGTTAATACAAAGGAAGAAAAATACTGTGATCTGTGCCTGAAGCTGTCTGTTTCCAACCTGCTTCATATACAGACCCAGTAGCACAGAAGCTACTTCTGGCACAGTGTGACCCTGTTCCACAAGAATGCATGTGTACATGAGACCACGAGGGTCGATTTCATGGGTCTTTCATACCTGACTGCCAGTGCAGTTTGCACAGCATTCAGTTGGCTTATCCACATGGTCATGTTATTCACATGCCATGCACTCCTGCAGCAGGAGGGTCACATACACTAAAAATAGGTCCCAGGCTCCTAGGTCCAATGTGTTGGGGCCCCTCAGCCTTGTACTAAATCCAGGTAAGAGAGATTTAAAAAGAAAAAGAAAAAAGTTTTACCCAAGTCATGTCTTATTTGGCCCATGTAGCTCCTGCCAAAATTTAGGACTCCTCTGACTGGTTATCAAGAGCTAGTTTGGATTAGTGTTTTCTTTCCATACTTAAGTATTAAACAACATTTTCATACACAGTCCTAGCAGGTGGTTTTGCTATCCTTCCTTATAATCCATGCATTTAAATTTTAAATTGGCAGCACTAGAAATTAAAGGCAAGGTGGATAAGCCAGACATCCATTCACCAACTGATCTGGTCTGCAAACATGCTCTAAAAAAGCTCAAAGCTTTGATTTTTAAAGCCTTGCCTGACAAAGCAGGTTCTCCCTTTGCTTTGTTTATCAGTCTGGCAACACCAGTCTTTTGTGATGTATGGAAGCACTGTTAGATTAATCTACGTCCCTTTAAGGGAAGCCTAGAATCAATATTGTAAAGGATCAGCCACATGATTTTATGTGCACTGATCTTTCACACTTGAGGGGATTATATACACAAGCAAGGCCCAGCCCTCCCAAGTTTAAAATTGTTTCCTCCTTTGCCTTAACTATTCAAGGCCTCACCAACCAATATTTGCAGAATGTGTGGCAAAAGCACAATATTTTGACCAAGAATATATAACCCGGGGATTTGTAGCACCTTTATAGTCAAGGTTCACTGAATTTTGTCAGCCTCTTTGCATTTTATAATTTTAGTAGCTGATGTGCAATGCTTTTTGCTGTTGCTATTAAAAATTCTCTTTCCCCGAATAATGACAATGAAAGGCAAGCGGGTGTGCTCTTGTAGGACTCTACAGTGGCCAGATGCAAAGTAAAACAATGCTTCTATCCTTTTAAATAGCTGCTTAGAAGTAAATTCAGCTGGTGCAGTTTCCTCACCACTGTGTGACAAACCTACACCTGCCACAATTCCCTTTTCTATGCAACTCTTAAGAATACCAAAGCCCTGACCAGCCTCCAGAAGAAAGTTTATCTATTATAACAAGAAAGAAACCTAGAGCAAATTTATGGACCTGTGTGACACAATGTCCTCTTCCTGAATGCAGAAAGAGATTTTTTTTTTCACATTAGCAAGTGATCCTTCAAACAGCTAAAGCTGCCAGTTTCTGTAATAGTATTCTGAATATCCTTCCCTGATGTACTGAGACAATCGGCTCTATTGGAGCATGAAAGAAAAGAGCAGAAAAATGTAAAAGTCACTCATATTTCCCCCTCTGAATGATGTTAGGTCATTATCACCCATTTGCCTTCAAAGGAAAAAAATTACCTGATTGTCGTTAATACTATTTCATTCCATAAAATAGGTCTTGCCAAAAAAGCAGAATACAAAATTACACCTTAAAAACTTATTTTAGTCACACCCCCTTAGGTCAGCTGAAATGTATCAAAATAAGGGACCACAGGAAAACTCAGTGTGCAGTAGTTTCAGTGCTCATTCTGGCCATTCAGGTTTCAATATATGACCAGAGTAAAGTATTTATGTGAAGTATTGACAGAAGGCAACAAGCTGGCATTGTCAGATAAACCTAAGGGGTGGTGGTAATATAGAAAGTCATAATTTAATTAGGAAGGTGTTACGGGAACAAAGATGGGATAAAACACTAATGGCTCTACTAATTTATTTCTGTCCAAATAATTATACATCCACTTTCAAGCTATCAAGGTTGAGTGTTAATTGAGGGTAATTTGGATGATATTTCCATACCATGTCTATCAAATTGTTGCAGTAGCAGTGTCTTTCAAGTCAGTGTAGATTACAGCTTTTATATCCTAGTGTTGGCAATGGACAGGGGCAGGGGGAGATAGGCATAGGAAGGAGAAGGCCATTGCACTCATTTTTCTAAATGTAATTGCACTATTATGTGTATCTTTTTCTTTCAACTGAGCAGAATGTAGGCTAGACTATATGGGAAGATGCTTGCACCACGCTGCTCCAGCTTTTACAAGCCCAACATGTGCTGTTTAAGGACACACATTAGAGCCAATTGGCTTGATTTCTATATATCTACATACAAGAGTAAATAATGAATGTGCACTTACTCAAACTCAGTTGAATTCAAATCCAGATTCAGTGGTACACAAGCTGCCAGATCAGTCACAATTTCCCATTTAGAACAAGCCTGCGTTGTCTGAAATACGTATGTCTTTCCCTCAAACAATGCAAAAAAAGCATGAAGGCAGAGAGGTTAGGAGGTGCTAGTATGAAAACTACAGTATCCCATCTTGGAGCAACCCATCTTTCAAAACATTCTCTTCTTTTCTACAATGATGGGAGTCAATTCCTTCTCCCACCTACCCCATCCGTCCCCAACTTTCTGGCCCACTGCTTAAATTCTCAAGACTACCCCATTTGCTCTCTGTTGCCCCCAGGGCCATGCTGACTGGTTGTTGTTATAAGAGGTGCAGAATTTCTCAAGCAACTAAACACAGAGCATGAAGGGAGAGCAGGAGGATAAAGCCCAGACTGGCTGGGGCAGTTTAGATGCTGTGAGACAAAATAAACCTGTTTTAAGTGTACTTGTTTGAATTTAATGTAATGTAATATATTTGTTGAATGTAGTAATTAGGTATTTATGAATATATTGCTGTAATTTCTGACAACATCCAAAAAATAAAATGTTCCTAAATCATGACAAAGGATTATTTTCCCAGCAGCCCCAGTGGTGGATGGAAACTACACCGACTGTGTATAAATTAAAATTTGAAGTGTTAACTATGCTTAAAGACACAGATCAAACCTTTCAACACAATTTGGCATTTTATACAGTATTCACTATTAAGGCATCATACTGCCATTGCCCCAACTATACACTAAGCTAGTTGTTTATTCCCCACTTGGATGAGCAGGCAAGCTAGAAACTTGCAGGGGCTAGAACATACACAGCCACCCTAGGACATGAATTCCAAAAGCTAGCACTAAGCTGAACTAGCTCACAAGTCAGCACTAAGTAATACTAGAGAGCACAAAATATGGCAGAAGATGCTATTGAAGGAACAAACAGTTAGAAATCATGATTTTGCATGAAGTAAGTATGATTAATGGATTCCTCAAACAAGGCAAAGATTGTTACAGATTAAAGTAGTATGCATTTAAGATTGTTGAAGTGGTATGGTATATATTCTCCCATTACAAGCAACATCTAACACCATCATCAATAATGTTACTTTGTCACTACATAGTTTCTTCAGTGTTGGTGTGAATTTCCAACAAATTTAACCTCTCCTACATTTTTTATATTGCAAATGAAAAAAAATAACAGGTTGAGCTTGCACTGGGACTCTGCATTATGAAAATATCAAGCATTTCAAAAAAAAATTTAAAAACATTGCAATAAAAGGTTCAAAATCACATTACTTTTTGAAAAACTACTTTAATGATCAAGTATCTTGCAGCCAGCCAGCAGAGGTCAGTGTGTTGCTGCCTAAACAATGTACACTTTACTGCAATCTAGTTAAGAATCTGCCTCATTGCCAAGTGTCAACATAACAGTATTTGGACTATACCCTCCTCTTTATTATTTTCTTCCCTTCCGCCCCTACCAACAGCTATAAAGGTTACAAACCAGACAGGTAGGAGCACTCACTGTATGACTGAGGACCTGAGTCCTAACAGCCAGTGAATACCTACATAATTAAAATGGGGTAGATTCTGACTAGCAAGTGACTGGCTTTAGGAAATTTAGAGCAAAGAGTCTACAGCAGAGATAAAATGCAGGTACACAAAACAAATCGATTTACTCTGTGAAAAACAGAAACAAGGCACATGTTCTCACTTTCCCAGACACACATACACAAAGCAGTTCACTTCAGTGGTTGCTGACAAAGCAACCAGAGAGGATCCTTTATCTCTTGAGGACAGTTGACAAATAGACTGCAGTAAGTGATATCACAGTGGAAGCACACAGTGCCCTGCTGGAAAGATGGGTTATCACTCCCCAGGCAGGCGCACAGGAGTGCTGTGCAGCCAGGTGTATAAAATAGTCTCACTCTGTCATCTTTCCCAGAGGCATCTGAAAATAAGGGCCCACTGAGGAAGTGGATCCTGTGGAGAAGGATCAATTCATTTTCTTCTAGTTTTAAGACTGAGAGTAAAGCAATCCAACAAAGTAGCAAGACAACTGCAAAGAGCTGCAGCCAATTCACCTTGGAATGACAGTCACGCAGGAACTGAGAGGACTGTTGCACAGGATCATCTGTTTGCTGAGGAGAGCTATTGTCAAAAAAGGCTGTGCACCCCAATTGCTGAGGATAGATACAAACCCCTGTGTTCCTGGCAGACAGGATCAGCCTTAGTTTTCCAGTATTTGTCCACAAAAGGATATGTTATACTGAACCTTCCCCTGACATCGTCTTTGCCTTCAATACAATCTTATAGGAGTACTGGAGACCAATATTTTACTGAGGCAGCTGCCTAAAGCTCAGGAAAAACTGCTGAGAAGCAGAACGTCAGAATGTATTTCATGGAAGATTTCGGTTGTCAAAAGTCCTGAGACTGGGAACTTTCTCCAGGCTGGAGATTTGTACGGAGCTTGTACATATGATCTAAAGCTTGAGTAAGGAAAGCCCCAGTAGTGTTGATCTCCATTAGAGTCAGATTATCCAGCTTATAAGAGAGAAGGAACAAATGTTACAAAACAATAAGCACAAGATTTGTAAAAAAAATTACATAGTTATGTGGTCACGTAAGGAATAACAGAATGTGGTTGTACCCCTCAATAGTTTCCGTAAACATGTTTCTAGTTCACATAATTGCAAGGCCAGGGCTTAGTGACATTTATGCATAATCTTCCAAAAACATGTAAGATTAGATTGTGTTTTTATTGACTAGGGGAAGAGATCCCCTAGTTTCACTTACCCCAAGGATGGTAAACCTGTGACCCTTTAATTGTTGGGATTCTCAGCTCCCATCATCCATGAAAATTGACACATTGCCTGGGGCTGATGGGAGGTAGAGTCCAGGAACATCTATAGGGCCACAGGTTCCCCATCCCTGATGTATACATTTATTTCCTCCTGAATTCTCAGTCTTGAAAATTGTCCCCAAATATTTCAAACAGGACTACAGCAAAGATAGCCCACTAATCCAGTCCAGTTGTTGTGTTCCATATAGAATTTCTGCTCACAGAATTTGGGAGAAGGGGGTAGTAATGGGACACCAGCCACATGAAAAAATCCTGCAGTGCAGCCTTCCCCAACCTGGCTCCCTTGAGTTGTTTTAGACTACAGCTACCATCAGACCTAGCCAGCCTGACAAACAAACAAACAAACAAACAAACAAACAAACAAACAAACAGGGATGTGGTAAGAGTTGTAGTTAAAACATCAGGGTTGGGAAAGGCTGCTGTAGTATCTGAACTGTTTCAAATACATACATACATGATGTTTATACAGTATATGTCCCAACATCCTGATATGGAACCAAACTAGAAAATAGGGTGGTTTCACATAATACAGATTAAGGGAGCACATCTACAAATGTGCACAAGTATTTCAAGAACAGACTTGCTTCATGCATCTTAGCAGCAAGATGCATTTGACTGGAGCTCTCTAGTGCTGTACATAATGGCAAGATCAGTGCATATCATCATTCAATAAGTAAGATTCAGTGCACAGGTGATTCATAACATTCAAAGCAAAATTGCAAACATTCATGCAAAAGACTATACAATGCTTGCAAGTATAAATCAGTGTCAAAAGAGCAGCAATCAAAACACAAAAATCCAGACCTGCTGCCACCATTTCTTGCTAACTAGGAAACTGTTGCCACTTTCACAATCAATTTTAGATGACTCCCACAACACACTGCTTGAACATGCACTACTCATATATTTTCATGTACTACACTACAAAACTTAGCAACTCATCACAGATTCCTCTTACCCTGGCATGAGCTTCCTGCTGTCTAACAAAGCTATCAGCAGACAACCGGAGTTTTGCAATTCGAGTGTCCCAGGTATCCTTAACCAATGTTCGGATCTCATCTGCCTTTGGAATATTGTCCACAGCACTAATGGAGAAGGGAAAGTTATCAGAATGGGTGAAGAACTGTACTTCAATGGTAGAGCATCTGCTTTACATGCAAATGGTGCCAGATTCAATCCCTGGCACCTCTAGATATTTTATAAGTATTTCAAAACTACCTTCCACTATACCATCACAACATATTAAAACAGCACTACATATTCTAAAACTAATTAAAACATATATATTGTCCACTAGCATCTTAAGAGACCAACTAAGTTTGTTCTGGGTATAAGCTTTCGTGTGCATGCACACTTCTTCAGATACCTGTGTACCAGATACCAGATATTTTGACTGCGTCAGACCAACACTGCTACCTATCTGAATCTAAAACATTAATGTGAAATAAGCAAGATAAGAAAGCCACTGCCAATCGGTGCAGAAAATACTGAGCTAAATGGACCAGTGGCCTGACTCTTTAAAAGGTAAGCTTTCTACATTCCTAGAATAGGCTACTAAAGAACAATTGTGTCAGGGAAGAGTTAGAAGTTTCCAGTTTCTCAGAGGGAGAAAGCATTCCCCAAGGGGGGAGGGAGAGCAGTGCATCTAATAGAAGGGAGCAAGAGGAACAACAGGGAGGGACCGGCTGTTCACAGGAAAGGCAAGGGTTAAGTTCTAGCTCAGATTCGGAGGAGGGGAGATACAGGCCAGCTCTAGCCAGGAGGTTAGAAAAAAGAGCGGGAAAGCAAAGGGAAAGGTGCCTTCGCCATTTTGAGGGTGGCTGGTCATGGAGAAGCAGAGCTCAGAAGGTATCTGAAATAAGTGACTCTGAGGAAGAATAGTTAAGAACCGTTTATAAGATTGTTTTGTTAATACGCAATAAAAAGTTATAAAAGAACAAGAAGCGTTTGTGTGGTGATCTGAAGAGGACAACGACCAGTCCTGACAGAATACCTTCTGCTCTGCACCTCTTCACTATATGTAAAGAAGGAGAAGCCAAAATGGAGGGAGCTGTGGCGCCAGTTGGGCAAGGAGAAACCCCAGCGCTCCAGCTAACATTACAGGACTTATGGCAACAGAACTTACAGTTGAAAAGTCAAGTCGACATACTATCAGCAGCACTGGGAGAACATAGAACCATGCTTCAAGCAACGTGTGGAGATAGAATGAGCAAAACATTTACTGTACGTCCACGTAGCTTCAAGGGAGAAAGCTCTGAATACATGCCTTTCAAGACAAAAATTTCTTACATAATTGAGATAAAGGATAAAGAATTTCAATCGGAGCAAGAGAAGGTTGCTTATGTGATTAATTTCTTGGAAGGGAGGGCTAAGGACTGTGTTATACCCCTAATATCTCGAAGGGATGCCACCCTAGGAAATTTACAAATTTTTCTGCAGTATCTAGACACGATTTTCTTAGACCCTGCGCATGAAGTAACCACAGCTAGGCAGCTGTTGAGAATGAGACAAGGAAAAGACACTGTGGGAGTTTATTGGTCCAACTTTAGTTTGCTGGTGCAGAAATTAAAATGGGATCTGAATTCCCCAACAGTTGCAGCCCTTTTTAGGGAAGGACTGAATAATGAGATTTTAGACCAATTGGCCCAAATGCCAGAACCTAGTTCCTTGGATTCTCTGGTCCGAACGTGCCTGCAATTGAGCCTATGCGTGGAACGGAGGGCTAGTGAAAAGAAGGAACAATGGCAACCACGGTGGCAGGAAAACAATATTATCGAAAGTACAGAGAGCAGAGGGGGCAACATGCCAGGACGAGAGCGGCCAGAGCCCATGGAATTAGGAGCAGCCAGACCCCTCAAAGTTACTACCTCTTCCATGATAGGAGGAAATGCAGGGAGAGGAAGAGACATGAGGCGTTGCTTCGTCTGTGGAAAACCAGGGCATCTAGCACGACAATGTCGCAATCGTAAAGGATGGGAGTCTCTATCTGGAGCAGACATGGGAGAAGACAATTGCCCAAAGGAACTGCATCAGGGAAACGAATGTCCCCGGCTGGAAATGGGAGCTTGCAGCCGGGTGGAAAAGCAATAGAAGGCTCTCACGCAGAACCACCTATCCCAGGACTAACGGTGAAGGTGCAACTACAACTACCCAATGGACACAGGGTCCAGGTAGAGGCGCTGTTAGACTCAGGAGCGTCAGCAGATTTCATAGACCAGAAATTGGTACAGGAACACAAAATCGCTTTGTTACCTTTGAATTTCCCACTGCGAATGAAAACAATCGACGGCAGACCGCTACTGTCAATGACTTATGAGACTCCACCAATGAGACTGGATATTGGTCATCACTCAGAGACCAGGGCATTTCATGTGACCAAACTAGCTGGACACCCGATGGTGCTGGGCATGAGTTGGCTCAATCGTCACAAACCGGGGATTGCCTGGCATCAAAGGTCTTTGGGTTTTGGTTCGATTTATTGTATGACACATTGTTTGGGGCAAAAGGGAAAAATCTCAGTGGAAGTAATGGGAACAGAGGTAGAAGGGAAGTTGATGGGGAATGAAAGTGAGATTCCGTCACAATATATTGCTTATCGGGATGTTTTTTGTGAAAAAGAAGCGGATAAACTTCCACCACATAGGCCCTATGATTGCAAGATAGATCTAGTCCCTGGGGCACAGTTGCCACCAAGCAAGATATATGCCATGTCGGAAGTAGAATCTGCAGCATTGAGGGAGTTCCTGCAAAAGAATTTGCAGAGAGTTTTTATTAGAGAGTCCACAGCCTCGGGGGGTGCTCCCGTCTTTTTTGTCAAAAAGAAAGGGGAGGAAGGGGCACCGAGATTAGTATGTGACTTCAGAATCCTTAACAGCCAAATGAAGCCTCGCGTGTGCCCACTGCCACGTATAGATGACCTCTTAGAGAGAGTAAGGTCAGCCAAAGTCTTTACCAAGCTTGATCTACGAGGAGCATATAATCTGATAAGGGTCAGAGAAGGGGATGAGTGGAAAACCAGCTTTTGTACTAAGTATGGTGCATTTGAATTCTTGGTAATGCCTTTTGGCTTGCAAAATGGCTCAGGGGTATTTCAAACCTTCATCAACCACGTCTTAGCAGGTATACTGGATCAGTTCTGTGTCTCTTATTTACCGTATTTTTCGCCCTATAAGACACACTTTTCCCCCTCCAAAAATGAAGGGGAAATGTGTGTGCGTCTTATGGGGCGAATGCAGGCTCCTTGGCTTCAGCGATAGCAACGCGAAGCCTCCAAAGCCTGTGCTCTGGAGGCTATGCGCTGCTTCCGCTGGAGCCAGGAGAGTCTGCTCTTTGAGGCTGGCCGTGGGGGAAAGCAGCGCCTCCTCCATCGCCAGCCCCAGAGGATGGGGGGCAGCGGGAAGGCGCGCGACGCCTTCCCACTACCCTCCAACCCGGCTTGGAGGCTGGCGGGGGGGAAAGCAGCGCCTCCTCCATCGTCAGCCCCAGAGGATGGGGGGCAGCAGGAAGGCGCGCGACGCCTTCCTGCTACCCTCCAACCCGGCTTTGAGGCTGGTGGGGGGGAAAGGAGCGCTTCCCCCATCGTCAGCCCCAGAGGATGGGGGGCAGCAGGAAGGCGCGCAACGCCTTCCGGCTACCCTCCAACCCGGCTTGGAGGCTGGCGGGGGGGGGAAAGGAGCGCTTCCCCCGTCGTCAGCCCCAGAGGATGGGGGGCAGCAGGAAGGCGCGCGACGCCTTCCTGCTACCCTCCAACCCGGCTTTGAGGCTGGTGGGGGGGAAAGGAGCGCTTCCCCCGTCGTCAGCCCCAGAGGATGGGGGGCAGCAGGAAGGCGCGTGACGCCTTCCCGCTACCCTCCAACCCGGCTTGGAGGCTGGCGGGGGGAAAAGAGCGCTTCCCCCATCGTCAGCCCCAGAGGATGGGGGGCAGCAGGAAGGCGCGCGACGCCTTCCCGCTACCCTCCAACCCGGCTTGGAGGCTGGCGGGGGGGGGGGAAGGAGCGCTTCCCCCGTCGTCAGCCCCAGAGGATGGGGGGCAGCAGGAAGGCGCGCGACGCCTTCCCCCTACTCTCCAACCCTCCTGTGGGCTTTTGCGGGAGATGGGGGAATTCCCCCACCTCCCACAAAAGCAGGCAAAAGCTGCGCGCTCTTTAAAGGGGCTCTGTGGCTTCTGCTGGCTTTTCTAGGAGGTGGGGGAATTCCCCCACTCGCAGAAAAGCCCGCAAGAGCCGCGCACCCTTTGAAGAGCGCGCCCCTCTTGGGGGCTTTTCCCCAAGGAGGGAGAAGGGACTGACTGGAGTCCGTCCCTTCTCCCTCCTGTGGGCTTTTGCGGGAGATTGGGGAATTCCCCCACCTCCCGCAAAAGGAGGCAAAAGCCGCACGCTCTTTAAAGGGGTTCCCTGGCTTCTGCTGCCTTTTCTAGGAGGTGGGGGAATTCCCCCACCTCGTAGAAAAGCCAGCAGGAGCCACGAACCCTTTGAATAGCGCGCCGCTCTTGGGGGCTTTTCCCCGAGGAGGGAGAAGGGACTGACTGGCTGAGTCCGTCCCTTCTCCTGTGGGCTTTTGCGGGAGATGGGGGAATTCCCCCACCTCCCGCAAAAGGAGGCAAAAGCCGCACACTCTTTAAAGGGGTTCCCTGGCTTCTGCTGCCTTTTCTAGGAGGTGGGGGAATTCCCCCATCTCCCGCAAAAGCCAGCAGCAGCCACGAACCCTTTGTAGAGCGCGCCGCTCTTGGGGGCTTTTCCCCGAGGAGGGAGAAGGGACTGACTGGCTGAGTCCGTCCCTTCTCCCTCCTGTGGGCTTTTGCGGGAGACGGAGGAATTCCCCCACCTCCCGCAAAAGGAGGCAAAAGCCGCACACTCTTTAAAGGGGTTCCCTGGCTTCTGCTGCCTTTTCTAGGAGGTGGGGGAATTCCCCCACCTCGTAGAAAAGCCAGCAGGAGCCACGAACCCTTTGAAGAGTGCGCCGCTCTTGGGGGCTTTTCCCGAGGAGGGAGAAGGGACTGACTGGCCATTTCAGTCCCTTTCCCCTCCTGGTCGAAAAGCCCACAGGAGTCGCGCACGGCTCCTGTGGGCTTTTGGGGGAGGTGGGGGGATTCCTCCACCTCCCGCAAAAGCAGGGAGAAGGTCTTGGAGTAGCGCACAGGCTGCGTGCAGCCTGTCCGCTGCTCCCAGAGCTGCGGGGGGGAAATCATATTTTTTCCCTTGATTTCCCCCCCTGAAAACTAGGTGCGTCCTATGGGCCGGTGCGTCCAATAGGGCGAAAAATACGGTAGATGACCTCTTTATAGTGAAAGCATGGAGGAACACGTAAAACATGTCACGCAGGTGTTAGAGAGATTGAGGACCAACAGGTTATACGTGAAGTTAGAGAAGTGTAAGTTCCATACACAAAAGGTGGAGTTCCTGGGATATTGCATTTCCCACAAAGGGGTGCACATGGACCCCAGTAAAGTTCAGGCAGTGGTGAAATGGGAGGCACCTAAGACTAAGAAAGATCTACAGAGGTTTTTAGGATTTGCTAATTTCTATCGTAAATTAATAGGTAATTACTCCAAAATCACAACGCCACTGACTGATTGTCTAAGAGGCATGGGGCCATTCAGATGGTCTGAGGAAGCACAGAAGGCCTTTGATAAACTAAAGGCAGTGTTTGCTTCAGAAAAATATCTTATGCACCTAGATCCAAGTAAACGTATGAAGGTAGAAACTGACGCCTCTGATAGGGCTATTGGGGCCATTCTGCTGCAACAGGACAAGGAAGGGGACTGGAGACCCTGTGCCTTCTACTCTAGAAAATTAAATCAATCAGAACAAAACTACACCATATTTGATAAGGAACTTTTAGCTGTGCATGCTGCCTTTAAAGTGTGGAGACATTTTTTGGAAAGGGCGTCACATCAGGTGGTGGTACAAACAGATCATAAGAATTTAGAGTATTGGAGAACTGCTAGACAGCTAAACCAAAGGCAAATTAGGTGGGCGGAGTTTTTTGCTGGGTTTAATTTTAGGATTGAGTATATACCTGGGCATCAAAACGTTTGTGCAGATGCGCTATCGCGCAAACCTGAGTATATGGAAGGGGAAGCACCTCCCAAGTTGCGAGAAATGCTGAGATCGGATCAGTGGGGGTGTGCAGCAGTAGTAGTGGACGGCAGGGAATTCCAGCGATTGACAGTAACAGATGAGTTTGCACAAAAGAAAATGGAGGAACTGAGAAAAGGTAGAGGGGAAGAGGAAGGTTTCAAAGAAAAAGATGGATTGTTGTACAGGAGAGGGGTGCTGTATGTACCTGCAGGTGAATTAAGAGGTAAAGTGTTGAGGCAACATCATGATAACCCGACTGCAGGACATTATGGTAGAGAAAAGACCCTGTATCAGATCACACGGCAGTTCTGGTGGCCAAAGTTGAGGGAGGAAGTAACACAATATGTAAGAGGTTGTGAAGTATGTCAACGAGCCAAGGCACCCAGAGCAGCTCCCGCAGGGTTGTTGCAACCTATGCCCACGCCGGGAAGGCCTTGGGATGTGGTGTCTATGGATTTTATAACGGATCTACCATCATCCCATAGGCAAACAGTGATCTTTGTGGTGGTTGACATGCTAACCAAGATGGCACATTTCATACCATGTACCAAAATTCCGACCGCACAGGAAACTGCAAAGATGTTTTTAGATAATATTTTTAGGTTGCATGGTTTGCCATCACAAATTATTTCAGATAGAGGGACCCAATTTACATCACAATTTTGGAAGAGGTTAATGCAGTTACTAGATGTGGAGCCAAGCCTCACGTCGGCGGGACACCCGCAAACCAATGGGGAAGCTGAAAGAACGAATGCAACACTACAACAATATCTGAGGTGTTATGCTGGTTATCAGCAGAGCAGGTGGTTAGAGAAGTTGAGTCTAGCAGAGTTTGCGTATAATAATGCAATGCATGTGTCTATGGGCAGAGCCCCATTTGTGGCAAACTATGGCTTGCACCCAAGGGCATTCCCAGGTCAAGAGGAGCAGTTAGCAGTACCAGCAGCAGAACAAATGATAGAGGAGTTGAGGTGCATTCATGAGATATTGAAAGAGGATTTGGAAGAAGCTAAAGAGGCTTACAAGAGAGCTGCAGACAGGCACCGGCGAGTTGGGGAAGAAATCCAAGTAGGGAGCTGGGTATGGCTGTCTACCAAGGGACTACCAATACGAGGGAGGTGTAAAAAGCTAGAACCAAGGAGATTGGGACCTTTCCAAGTAAAGGCTCAAATTAACCCAGTCGCTTTCAACCTTCATTTACCTGAAAATATGAGAATACACCCTGTTTTTCATAGATCTTTATTGTCAGTGTTTGTACCAGCACATAAGTATCAAATTTCAAGGGAACCGCCTCCTTTCCCCACCATGATGGGGGAAGAGGAGGCTGAAGTGGAAGAGATATTAGACTCAAGAATAAGTAGGAGGAAATTACAGTATTTGGTTGCATGGAAAGGGTTAGATGAATCTGAGAACTCATGGGAACCAACAGAAAAAATTAACGTTCCGGAATTGCAGAGAGAATTTCATAGAAAATATCCCCACAAGCCAAAACCCCATAACTGGCATCTTCAAGAAATTTTTGAAGAGACAGATAGCGAGGAAGAGTTCATAGGGTTCGGTCCTTCAGAAACAGAGGAGAGCGAAGAGGAGGAAGGGGGGCTTAGGGGAAGGGGTGATGTCAGGGAAGAGTTAGAAGTTTCCAGTTTCTCAGAGGGAGAAAGCATTCCCCAAGGGGGGAGGGAGAGCAGTGCATCTAATAGAAAGGGAGCAAGAGGAACAACAGGGAGGGACCGGCTGTTCACAGGAAAGGCAAGGGTTAAGTTCTAGCTCAGATTCGGAGGAGGGGAGATACAGGCCAGCTCTAGCCAGGAGGTTAGAAAAAAGAGCGGGAAAGCGAAGGGAAAGGTGCCTTCGCCATTTTGAGGGTGGCTGGTCATGGAGAAGCAGAGCTCAGAAGGTATCTGAAATAAGTGACTCTGAGGAAGAATAGTTAAGAACCGTTTATAAGATTGTTTTGTTAATACGCAATAAAAAGTTATAAAAGAACAAGAAGTGTTTGTGTGGTGATCTGAAGAGGACAACGACCAGTCCTGACAAATTGTCACTTTGTATGCTCATTTCATAAATTGATGGACATAAGCAATATTCATCAGCTTCTAAAGCAGTTGTTGTTTATTTTCCCCATATGCTACATATGCTGAAGCTACAAAACACTGGATGAGCTGAATTCTACATTATTGCATGAGAATATTGAACTCTGTGTCAACCTAGTTTTGAAGCTAAAGGTTACAGAAGAGAGATATACTGCCATTACAACAAAAGTTAAGCACCATACTAATAGACGCAAACATCTGCATTTGATAAGCACTCTGGCCAATGTTCATTTAATGTTCCCTTCTGGCTGTCATTCTCTCATATATAAAATTAGCCATCATCTTGATGAAATCCAATGTGACCCTAAATGGTTTGTTCACTAAACTGTTTGTTCATATTAGAACTGTCAACTAGAAATCTTGCCAGTGGGGATTCCTTTCATGGAATGATTTGGCTTTTAACTGTAAGCTACCCTGAGATAGGCAAATACATTGGAATATCAGGATACATTTTCTAAATCAATCAAAAAACACTCACTAGTTCAGCAACAACTTTGTTATTTCCATGTAGAATGGGCTAGGCATTGGAGTGAAAGTATCTTCCTTGCGTTCCTGATCCCGAATTTGCTCCAGTTTTTCTAGAAAGTGATCAAAAAGAGATATGGTATACAAAGAACTAGATGTTGTAATTTCCTGCTTCCAGCAGAAATAAATCCTGCAAGAACAACCACTTCATCAATACACTGCATAAAGAGGAGACAGCATTCCCATGGAGGAGCTTCAGCAATGAAAAATTATTAACAGGAATCTGTTAGTCTAGCTAGCATGCTGTCATGTTCGGTAACAGTACTACTAGGGCTCCTAAAGGAATCAGCACCTCTATTGTGAAGCCATTCTCCATCAAGACTCAAAAAGCCTGGTGTGATAATAGCACAAGTCGGCAAGTTAGGTAGAGTTGTGCTTAACATGAATGAGCAATCATCTCACTACTACAGACCTTTGTGAACAAACATAATAATTTGCCATGAAAACACATATTTGAAATCAAGGTTAAAACACACTAATATAATCATAATTCTTGATGTCTTAGAATTCACTTGTTAAACTTACTTTTTTATATTGTTGTAAACAGTTGATATATTTTTGATACAGCAGTGTGTGTGTTTGTGTGTAAGTGTGTTTTATATATATATATATATATATATATATATGTGTGTGTGTGTGTGTGTGTAAGAAGAATTAGAGCACTGCCTATATCACATATTGCTGAAATTAGTATAGCTTTCTATTTTTGAAAAAAGTACATTATTTTTAAAACATTAATAAGAAGTTAAGAACTTTAGAAACTGTAACGTTCAATCATAATTTTTAAAACCTATGCTGAGATGCAGCGATAAATGTGGATGGATAGCCAGGTAAACAAAATTTAAAAGCAATTAAAGATATTCTAGCAATTGAGAAATAACTTCAACTCAAGCAGCAAAGATCCAACTCCTATGAGAGGCCACTCACAGTTAATAATTTACTTGCAGGTGATAGTTCTTACCTACATCCATCCATTCTGGAGGTATAAGTCGACACTTCTGTCTTTGCTTTAGGTTGATAGCCAGCCAGAGAGGCACATCCACAGGCAGCCCAGGATTAAAGGGACCCAAGTCCCCCTAAGTGAGACATTCACAATGAGGTGCATAAGAAGCTGCCTTGTATAACTGTATCTAGCTCAAGGACTTGACATTGCATGGGAGAAACTCTCCATTGTTTCATACACGACTTTTTGCCAGCCCTGCCTAGAGATGCGTAGGAATAACACCTCAAACCTTTTGAATACAAAGCATGTATACCACCACAAGGAAAAGTCCTTTTTTTTTTTTTGCAATTCTAATCTCTTTAACTGCTTGTTAAGCTTCATTTCTGGGGAGAAGTGACTAAGCTGAATTTTCAGGGAATAATTCAAAGCTATATTATAATTAAGTTGGTCAATGGTCCATAAAGTACAGCACTGTCTACTGCAGGAGTAGCCAATGTGTTTCCATTCAGATATAGCTATATTCTCAGTGACCACAAATAGGTTATTCCCTCATTTCATCTGAGATGTTTATTCTTTAATATATTCAAAAGACATGACCACGTATGGAGCACTGCAGGAGAAATGGGAGTCAGGCAAAGTCATTATCAACCTGCTCTCTGTCTCCCCTACAATACAATAAACTGTCTTGTGGGAAATATCCTGATGGTTTTGAAAATGTTGATATTGCTTGTTGTTTTTTAAAGTTGTTTAATAATTTCTTTAAAGCCACCTTCAAAGGATTTGTATCCTAAAATGTGGGATAACTGCAACACACATTATTTCCCAACTGTAGCAAAAAGAGAATGTTTTGCAACACCCAAGTACAGTCATGGGGAAAAGAAAGTACACCCTCTTTGAATTCTGTGGTTTTACATGTCAGAGCAAAATAACAATCATCTGTTTCTTAGCAGGTCTTAAAATTACATAATGAAGAACAGATGAATAACAAAACATATTACACCGTGTCATTATTTATTTAACAAAAATAAAGTTAAAATGGAGAAGACATGTGTGGAAAACTAGGTACACCCTTACTGCTTCCATAGGAATTAAGAGGCTAAGTAGCAGACAGGTGCTGCTAATCAAATGCCCTTGCTTAACTGACCATCAGAAAATGTGACCACCTCTACAGATGCTGAAGTTTTAGCCATTTGCTGGTCTGGAACATTCAGGTGTGTTTTAACACAATGCCAAGAAGGGAAGACATCCCAATTCATGGCTCTTGCACTGGCACATAAAGCCCTAAGCAATCTGCAGTCCCAAAATAAAGAGCACACCCTCCCTTATAAACCTGTCTTAAGATCTGCAGGAATGTCCAGCAGGCTGTTTCACCATCCTGTTAAGCTTGTGGGGTGGTGGTACATGGAAGGAGCTTCTCTGGGATGGCCCCCAAGTTGTGGAATGTACTCCTTTCAGAGCTTCAGAGCTGCATCTAGCCCCAGCAGAGGCCAAGTCCAGCACACCACTCACTCTGCAGTGTTCCTGATGCTTTTGTGTTCGTGTTTACAATCTATTGGTGTTGTTATGCAGAACAATGCGGCTAGTGTGTTGTTTAAAGAGGTATGCAACTTTGTATTGGGACTGCATGGTGAAAAGTAAACTATAAAGCTGTAACAGATTTATTAGTACTGTAGCCAACGTTAAGTCATACACACAGTAGACCTGCTGAAATTAAAAAGGCAATAAATTGATGCAACTTGGATTCATTAATTTCAATGGGTCTACTCTGAGTAGCACTTCGTTGGCTACAACACTGTCTTCCAAAGCGAAGTAAGGCTCTCTTTTTATTGCTTAATATGATTTGAATAAAGTTGACTCTTGCTCAATGACCATGTACTGATAATTTCAAATCTTCCATTTTTTAAGCGTTTTGTTTCGATAAGGTGCTAGGAGTCGTGCGTTTTTTCATTGCTTCTTCCCTCTTTTCAAGAGCTGCCTGCGTTATTCAAAGGCGAGGCATAAGCAGTAATAAAAGTAACTACTATTGGGTGTGCTTTTCCCGCCATTTTTTTCGTTCGAGGTACTTATTAGCGGAATATATAGCACAACTACACTGTTAATAAAACATTACTATTAACCGCAAGCCCCCGCCCTCCGCTCCACGATTTCGTCTTTTAAACGCTGATCTCCCACCCCACGCCGGCCGCCCCACTTCTTTCTTATCCCCTTTGCTTCCATCCCATAATGTTCTCTTCCTCACACTTCGACCTCGGTCGGCATTTCATGACTACCCGCCTCCGACGTCCCGCCAGCCGGGCTCCCTCCGCCGCCGACCCACCCCAATGAGGTAAATCCGGTCCATGCTGAAGTTGGGTATAATGGTGACCAGCTCCTGCTCGGCCAGGAACTCGGCCTCGGCGGGATCCATCGGAAGACGAAAAGAGGCGACCTGGCAGAAGCTAGGCCTCAAAACCGCCCCGGGAGCACCGTGAGGGGACGGCGGAAGAAGCAAAAACCGCGCCGTCTCAGCGCTCGCGACCATGAGACGCTGAGGTGACTACGCCTCTCATTGGTTGAGGGGGGGAAAACAAGCCCCACCCACTACGCCCTCTCCGTTATTATAGGTAAGTCTCTTTCGCGCGCATAGTTTCCTCTCCCGGTCTGAGGTAGTAGAGCCTGCGATTGGCCAGAGAGCAGAAGCAAGGACCCGCCTACCGCTTACGGTATGAAAAGTCTCTGCCTCTTTGTTCGCGCGCTCATTCGCGCCCTGAGTTAAGGGAGTCCCTCATTGGTTGGTGTGGAAAAACAAGCCCGCCCGCTACCCTCTCTTCGTCATTTGAAAGGTTCTCGCGCGCACAATCCTCCCTACTTGCCCCCACCCCCACCCCCTCCCCCGGTAGTGGCGCATGTCATTCAGGCAACACAAGAGCGCCGCCCGCCTACTCCCTACGATAGGAAAGTCTCCGACTTTTCTTTCCGCGCTCGTTCCCCGCCTGAGGTATCACCCCCTGGAACTGATTGGCTACCAAGAGCAAGCTCTGTTCAATCCCAGCTGCTGCTTCCTATGAAAAGTGCGGGATATTCCACCCCCTCACTCGCACGCCACAAGGCTGGGGTGTTTAATTGGTGCCTGTTGTGTACTAAGCTTGGATCCTAGAATAGGCAGGTTGGATCCTAGAATGCAACAACCTGATTGGCCTGCAGGAGCAGCCCAATCAGGTTCCAGTAGGGAAGCAGAATCAGGCGGGACTGTAAATAATGTACAGTGGTAGCTCGGGTTACAGACACTTCAGGTTACAGACGCTTCAGGTTACAGACTCCGCTAACCCAGAAATAGTACCTCGGGTTAAGAACTTTGCTTCAGGATGAGAACAAAAATCGTGCTCCGGTGGCGCGGCAGCAGCGGGAGGCCCCATTAGCTAAAGTGGTGCTTCAGGTTAAGAACAGTTTCAGGTTAAGAACAGACCTCTGGAACAAATTAAGTACGTAACCAGAGGTACCACTGTACCATCCTTCTAACCAGGAGCTGGCTTCATCCTTCTAACCAGGAGCTGGATGAGGAAGTCTATCCATATGCAATCTCACACCCCTTTTCTTTGTTTCTTTAATGGCCCATCATGGGCTATAGCCTCAACACAGGAAGCTATCCTGGTTTATATTTAGCACTTGCTTGGTCCAGGGGTTAGTAGGATCTCACATGCAACCTTCTTCCTCCCCTGCTCCCCAACTCATAACATTATGTTCTAGTTTCACATTGCAGGACAAGATTGGTAACCATTGGACAAAGCATATTCCATGGGAGCTTCTTCATTTCTTGTTTCTTGTGATATTTGCTGGAAAATATGATTAATCTCATTGCATGCCATTGCTTTTTTTGCTTTATTTAAGATTTCTATTTGTTAAATAAAGTGTTTGAAAATCATTTCATTGACATCTTGTTATTGAGGAACCCCTGAAGCACACGATTACCAGATGACAGGGATCTGGCAGGAAAGAAACTAAAAGCACAACTTTGCAATTTCAAAGCACCATTCCTGTGTCTTTACACACATTTCGCAAGGTTCATTTCCCACATGATGTAGTGCTGGCCCCCAACTGTGGTGACTTTAAAAGAGACTATTTTTAATTTCACTTATGAAACTCTTCTTACGAAGCGACTTGAATTGATTTCACAATACAATAAAGACAATATGGTGCAATTCCATATGTAAAAACAAGTACAATACATATATTGACTAGAGCAAATTCATGGGGGATAAGTTTATTGTGATGGCTATGTCCACTGTAGGAGGTGATAACCTCTGAATACCAGTTGCTAGGAATCACAATCAAAGAGAGCGCTGTTGCACTCAGGTCTGGTTCACAGGCTTTTCATTGGCATCCGGCTGGCCACTGAGAAATGGGTGCTGGACTTGATGGGCTACGGGCCTGATCCAGGAGGGCTTATATTCTGTCACTGGGTGGGGTTCAAGAGGCGGTGGCAGTGTGTGACAGGGCATTTTCTGTGGTGGCTCTCAAGTTGGCAAGGGTGGAAACTGCTGCATGGTTGCACCCACTGTGTGCAGTCCCCCTTGCACTTGTCCATCAAAGTTTTGTTCCTACAATGGCAGCGGCTTGCGGTGGTCACAGGAAAGCACACTGAAAAGCCTGCATAAGACCAAGCTTGCAGCAACTCAATGATGAGCACCCACTGCTATGCACAAGATTCAACTTGCTTTTGATGGAAAACAGCACTTCAGATGCAGAAAAAAGCTGCATCTTATAGATGGGTCGCTGCCAGCACTTGTGACAGGCTTGTCTCAGGCAGAGCACCACTATGCACTCTGTTTTCATGTGCAAAGTGCATGCACCAATGGGTGTTAAAATTAATTCACTCGCTAAGTAAACTTCCATATGTTTTCCCTGAAAACAACAACCAGGAATTGTTGAAGGGATAAATAACGACACAACAATCTTTAGGCAGTCTTCAGAGAGATATTAATGTCCAAAGTTCTGAGTCAAGGAGGGAAAGAGGGGAAAGGGTGGCTTTCACTGAAGAGTGATTTAGAGCATTGTCAACTGAGCAGTTAGACTGTCGCCATGGAAACTGAAAGCCTTCCAACAATATTAGCTGTGACAGGTCTATTTAATAGCCCATCCATGCAATCCTCTTCAAAATACTGCTTTATTCTTCTGCCTTTATATCTCTGCTGTAGCACAAACCTTGATGCAACAGGGAGTGAATTAAGAAGGATCGGGGTCTGAGGTAATAGTCACTGCCTCCTAAATAATACTTTTGAGGGGGTGGGAGGTGATCCCTCTTGTCACCTTAGATCTTATCATTTCATCTTTGTGTTGCATTAATAAAGATTATAAGTGATTATGATTGGAGAGTTGGGAAGGTAACTATAATCTTCCTTCTGTTCCTGAGACTGAAATGTCTTGTTATGTCTGGATCAGCCCTTCGGGTGTCTATTCAGTCCCTTCCCCACAAGCCCCTAAAATTAGAAAATTTCATCATCTTGGTTAAAGCAGATAAGGTCTCCATTCAACCCGTTTAAACAAACAAACAAACAAAAAAGTCCATACATCCATCCATCATTTTATTTGTATGTCACCTTTCCATAGTTAAAACCATGCTCGAGGTGGTTGACTTACAACATGAGAAAATATGTAATTACAAGCATAACAAAAGTTGATGTTGGCTTCCATCTGTCTTGAGAGAAAGTGGAGTGTGCCTCTGGGGGTGACGTCAAAGAGCTGCATTAGCAGCACCAAAATGCCCCTTTGGTTTCAGATAGTATATGGGTAAGGTAAAGGTAAAGGGACCCCTGACCATTAGGTCCAGTCGTGACCGACTCTGGGGTTGCGGCGCTCATCTTGCTTTACAGGCCAAGGGAGCCGGCGTACAACTTCCAGGTCAAATGGCCAGCATGACTAAGCCGTTTCTGGCGAACCAGAGCAGCGCACAGAAATGCCATTTACCTTCCTGCCAGAGTGGTACCTATTTATCTACTTGCACTTTGACGTGCTTTCGAACTGCTAGGTTGGCAGGAGCAGGGACTGAGCAACGGGAGCTCACCCCGTCACGGGGATTCAAACTGCTGACCTTCTGATCGGCAAGCCCTAGGCTCTGTGGTTTAACCCACAGCGCCACCCACGTCCCGCTAGTATATGGGTAGATGAGTCTAAAAAGGAGGCTTAGTTTGGTTAGAATTGAGTATATACTTCCAGAGTTAAGGCTAAATACATTGTTTCTAGCAAATCATCAGTGCTACTAGAGGGCTATGAAAATTTGTGTCCTGGGCTTTTTATGACTCATCTACCCATGTACTAACTGAAACCCTAGGGGCACATTGGTTGCCAGATGTGATCCCCCCCCCCCGCAGTTCTCCTGCCCCATTACAAGGATAAGGGCTAGGAAAGCCTATGGCATGACTTTGAGATTTACCAATGCTAAAGTCAGAAGCCTCTTTTCAATGCAAGGTTCAACTTAGAATAACCAATGAGCAGTCATGAAGAGACAGTGAACCAGCGCATGTCAAGCAAGAACACAAGAAGCTGCCTTATACTGAATTCTATCATTGGTCCATCCAGCTTAGTATTCTCTTCACTGACTGACAGCAGCTCTCCTGAGTTCCCAGCCCTACCAGGAGATTCTGGGAATTGATCCTGAGACCACCTGTGCACAATGCAGGTGCTCTATCCCTGAGCTATTGCAAGTACTCTCTCTCTCTGTATACACACACACACACACACACACACACCCCATTCATCTAGCTCAGTATTGTTAAAACTGACTGGCAGCAACTCTCTAGGTTTCAGGCAGCAGTCTTTCCCAGTGCTACCTGAAGGTGCCGGGGATTGAACCTGGACCTTCAGCATGCAAGTTGCCCTCCTTTCCCTTCCAACCTCTGCTTTGTTGTCATCAGCCTGCCCTATTTCCAGGCTTCCTCGACTCTCCTCTTACACCCACCCCTGGCTGGCATGCACTGCTCCGTCTGTTCCATCAAATTTCTTGGGCAGAGGATGGCAAAAGAAGGCTTGCTTTGTGCAGAATCTGGGGTGAGAAAACATACCAGGCAACCCTCTTTCTCTCCGAAACAAAACAAAAACTCTCAAATATCTCACCCAGCATCAATCTTACAAATTGAGCAGCTCTGTGCATGGTAAGTCCATTTGCACAAATTGCTTGGGTTTGTATCATTGGCTTTGGCTGGGTTCCAAAGAAGGATATTTCTTCAAGCGCTGATCTTAGCGATGGTGTGGGAAGTTTGCGGGGTGAGGAGATGCACCTGCATGTATTTTGGCATGTCTGAGCAATGGTTAAGGGCACAGGAACCAGACCAGTCAAATAAAACTACAAGCTGGCAATTCTTTATTTCCCCCTGCCCTTCCCTAGGGAACGATGCCCAGCGGATTTCTGATCCTCACATAGCTTATTTTAAATCTTTCCCTCATCCGCTTCCGCAACTATAGTTAATTTTTTTATTTCCAGGATTTGTACACAGGGAAAATAATACACTGCTCTTCAAAAGCCAATCGCCTGCCTGTCTCTGGGGAGCAATAATCTAAACCCGATTGGAATGCACTGCAGTGTAGCCAGGCAGCCTATAAACAGCTCTGACATGGTGTGAATACACTTTGGTGTCTTTTGCCATCTGCTGCTGCCATTAAAAAATTAAATTTCCATCTGTTTTTACACCCTCCCCCTACACACCCACACACACACACCCACACACACACACCCTTCCCAGAGGCTTCAGATGAACCCTGTTCCTTGTTGCAAAGCCTCAACTAACATATTCTTTCAGCAGACCATGTTGTCGCTCTGTGTATGTGCAGCTGGGGGTCAGGTGGAATGGTCTGGTTTGCAAATGATACTGATTTTCATGGGATTCAATCTATCAGTCTCACTGTTTGTTTACCTTCTCCCTTCCTGTTTTAGTTTAGTTTCATTTAGTTTAGAATCCACAGGGGGGCAGGGGTGGAGAAAAAGGTGATGGTGGAAGAAACCCCAACCAAAATGCTATTTATACCTTACTGGAAGCATGGGATGGTTTGAAATGATGGGAACAGCTGGATTAACACCCCCCCCCCACACACACATAACAGCTGAGCCATGTTTGCAGACCACCAAATAGGATTTTCTATGCTTGATATAGTGCCCAGTCTGCCATAGTCACTATTAGAGACTAATCTGTCAATCTCTCTCCTTTTCTCATTTCCCCAGCCTTAAGCAGTTCTCCACATTTCCACAACAGTTTGGGAATATTTTTTTAGAGGTCCTCATGAAAATTCACCACCGTTTCTGGGTGACTTTCTCCTCATATTCACATTTCTGAATGTAATGATGCTTAATATACACCTCTTTGCAGAGCACACATTCCCTAATATTTACATGTCTCCTAATGCAATGCATTTTTGTATATTGCTTTCACCAATGCACACTTTGCTTATGTACATATATGCTTTACTTGGATGTGCATTGCAAAATCCAGAGAAGTGTGGATTTTGGAGGACGGCTGTGCTTTGATTCATATATTGTTTTGGAAAGTGCAAATTATGCAGCCATAGTTGTAGGAAGTTGCAGTTTAGGCCAGGGCAGTCCAACACATAGCCTGGGGGCCTCATCCAGTCCTCAAGGCCTTTTTTGGCTGCCCTCAGAAACCTCTGATGCCCTCGCCCCACAAGCCTTGTGATGCCTTGCCAAAGCCAGGTAAGCAGGGCTTTGGGAAAGGCATGAGGACTCTGACAGGGTCCTAGAGTCCA
Source organism: Podarcis tiliguerta (assembly GCF_965153285.1). NCBI lineage: Eukaryota > Metazoa > Chordata > Lepidosauria > Squamata > Lacertidae > Podarcis > Podarcis tiliguerta. The sequence continues at coordinate 37,655,685 of NC_139541.1, read as the reverse complement.
CCTTCCTCCTTCACAAAGCCTAATTAGTGTTTTTCTCAGCCTGTGTTGCTGAGAAATAAGAAAGGCAATTTTATTCCAAAGTAGCTGAAAAGGAAGCTGAGGACGCCAGAGAATTTGCAGCACAGATTTTTTCTTCTTCTTCTTGTGTTGTGTTTTAAGATAAGCACAAATGCTCTGGCAAGAAGGCTATCTGTGGATTAGTGCAAGGTGGCTGATCCCTCAAGGGGGAGCAGATTCAGACAAATTAAAATATTGTTCTGTTTCCGGGGGGGGGGGGGGGGAGAGAAGATAGGGACCTGGGTGGTGGAAGGAAATTGAACTGCCTTTGAGGTCTCTTAGCAACAGCAGCACGTTCACTTCCGAACAAATCACATGCTTTGATCACAGCTATGTGTTGTTATTGGAACAGTTATAGCCGTATCCCAACAGTGCTGGATTTTGGACAGTGTCTCTCATCTCAGTGGATTACAAAGAACCTTTAACAGAGTAAATAAAGGATGAGGAATATCAGACCCAGTGTCTGAATGTGGCCCTCCAGACCTATCTGGCCCTCAGGATTCTCCCCAGGCCACACCCTTCAACAGCTCCACACATTCCCCCGTACGTGTTTTTGCTTGACTGGATGGAGAATAGAGGCGGGTGCATGTCTAGGTGTAGCCGAGGGTACTGGACAAAGGGGCAATTCACATGTGCTGCTCCTCCCACTTTTGAGGTAATAATAATTGTTCATGCTAGAGGAAGTCAGATAATTTGGAGAGTGGGGAATTAAGCAGTGGCTAGACACTTCCTTCCTTTTCCTTGATGGGGTTCCTAGTTCACACCAACCGTTTAAATGGTAAGCCGCCTTCTTCTTCGTCCGCCTCTGAGCTGGATTACAGAATGCGCCCCAAGAACATGACTGCTGAGATGCAACATTAACTTTCTATTATGAATGCAATGGGGCCAAGAAGAGGCAACGCGTGCGGGGGGGGGAGGGGGGAGCCATCATCCTCTCCTCCCAAGACCATTCAAGCCAGAGGATGATTCTCAGTTTGGGGTCTGTTTGTTTTATTGCTCCCCATTCATTATGTTTGTGGGATTAGTGATGTGCTGCTTCTTAATTAGAATAATAGAACTGCAGAGTTAGAAGGATCATCTAGCCCAACCCCTGCAGTGCAAGAATCACAGCTAACTAATCCCTGACATAGCAAAATACCGCATAATCACCCAGAAAGGCTCCTTTTTGTCACTGGATCCAGGTCTGATTAGCCAGATCTCTAGGAAGGATAATAGTTCCCAAACACTGTTCTTGTTTAATGTACCCTGATCTGAAAAGAATTGACAACCAGTCCATAAAACCAAGTGGGAGATTTTTATGTGTAATAAAACCATGATGCTTTATAAATATCCCTCCCCTCACAGAGACTTGGAAAACATTTTTATTTTTTTTGGAAGCAAACATCCATGCCAGCTCACAAAGTCTAGAATCCATGCTAAGGCTGAAACAAAATATTCTTGCACCAAACTCAGATGTTTGCATCCCTCTAAAAAATAATGTTAGAAATTAAATGTATGGTTCTCAAATATTATAAAAAAGGGGAAGGCAGGAAATGACATCCAATTTTCTTACATAGCTGATAGCAATCTAGGTATGCAATAATCTGATGCTCATTCCAACAATCATTCCATCTCTAATAATACAATAATATTTAATAAGAAGTGCCTGCAAGAATCCTAGGCGCTCTGCAATTGCGTACAGAGGTTGATTGGGTTTAATTTGCTGCATGGATGAGAAGATTTTGATGCTTCTGAAGTCAAGTCAAAATCTGTATGGCTATTTGAGATTCCCTGATATTGAACCTAAAGATTTGGTTGTGGGAAAGGACGGATGAGTCATATTAAAAACTGATCAAATAAAGTCAGTCTTAATTGAATCAAACACTGATGTACTCTCTTTTTCAGCTCATATTACAGACAACCATTATCCCCATGCAATAAATCCACAATTGTTTTCAGACATCCGTGGTGCACAACATCCCACAAGGCTTCTGTAAAACAATGGTATTCAATTGTGGGGAAGATCACATTTCCTCAGCACTGAAAACAGAAATATTTTGTGGCTGGGAAAATGGGATTATCTCGCCACCCCCACAACCCCCATGAGTGTGTCCGTTGTTACTGTCTGCATGCTGTAGGCTGTGGTCGCAGAATCCTATTGGCTAGTGCCAGTAACATTGCTAGTGGAGAGCAATTCCCTGCTAGTGAAGAACAGTTCTCCCAGTTATGCCTGAACCATTTTGTGGCCTTTTTAAAACATAAAAAAAACACACTAGCTTAAATAAAGCTCTAACCAGAAGGATTCAATCTTCCCTTGAGGCAGGGTCAGCCAATGCGGTCCCCTCCCATATGATGTTGGACTACGACTCCCATCATCCCTGATCATTGGCCATGCTGATTGGGTCTGATGTGAGCTGGAGATCAACAACGTTGGGAGGGCACCATGTTGACTACCCCTGCCTTAGGGAATGTAGTATTCCCACTTTCCTCACTCTTGTGGAATTTCATGTGTGAAGAGAAACAACAAAATGGTGGCCACAAATATTATTGTATTGGTCCCTTACAAATGGGATGGTAAGATGCTGCCAGTTCTTCTTGCTATTATGTCACTGCCAGTGCCTATCTTAGGGCTTCTTTACTTCTAGTGGAGAAACACTACTCCCCCTTCTCCTCACACACCAAAGTGCCAGGTCCTGTTGAAGCACATTTCCCAATGTATTATTGGTGGCACAGAGGAGCTCAACCACACAAGAAGATGCCTTATATGGATTCAGACCACTGACCCATCTGGCTCAATATTGTCTGCACTGACTGGCAGAGGCTCTCCAGCACTTCAGGCAGGGTTCTCTCTCAGCCATACCTGGAGATACCTGGGGTGTGTGTGTGTCAGACTAGGAACCTTCTGCATGCAAGACAAATGCTCTACCACTGAGCTATGGCCTACCCATTCCACAACAGAAAGGGACTGGTGATCTTGCTACACTCAAATCAACCAGGGCTCTAGACCAAGGCAGGCTTGCGGTAATTTGGCCGAACCGACTGATACCACTAAGGAAAGGCTTGATACAAGCAGGGACTTTGGAGGCAGGGGGCCACCACCTGCAAGACCTTTCCTCTCCTTCTAGCTCTCCAACCCCATCCATTGGAGCAGCTCTTCTTCTCCAGATGCCATTGGCCCAGCTCATTTCTCAACAGGCCCTCCTCACCGGCTGCCAGTTTTTAACAGTGCAACGGTTCCAACAGTGAGGTATATGTAGATCCATTCATAATTTTTTCATAAACCCAGGCAAAGGAAGGAGGAAAGGGAAATGGAGGATGGCTTAGGGAAACCCAGAGGCACAGATGAGTTCCTGAGCAAGCTGTTCACAGCACCGGGCTCTTTAGTGGCATCTTCACATTCCAGGTCCCTCTGGCCCCACCGCGGGCGACCAAATCCCAGACCATCTGGCTCAGCAGTTGTGCGGAGAGTCTTCACCTTCCTGCCTGGTGTCTCTCGACAGCGCCTTCCCCGTGGGGGTAGGAGGCGTGATAATAATGTCTGGGACTTTCAGGCGCTTGTCAGCCATGACAGGAATGTCCCCGCCGCCGCCACCACCACCACCTCTGTTGACGTGTGTTTTAAAGCCTGAGGGAACAAGAGGGAGAGAAAGAGAGAGAGAGAGAATTTACCTTTCTCTCGAGGTGGCAACCTCTGACGTTCATTGTTCCTCAGAGGAAGTTGGGCGTGTGTGTTAAAACAGAGGAGTCGGCCCTTCTCAGATAGTGCGTGACTGCTGTATTTCGACAGGAATGCTATTCTGCAGAATGGGGCAGCCACACAAGAAACCCTGCTGCGAGTTAGTGCAAAGCGGGCTTCTGATATTGTGGGAACTTGCAAGAGAAACTCTCCCACAGGCAACTGTGATCTACTGGGTGTATATGGGATAGGCAGATTGGCAGTGCAAATTCCACAAACAGGGTGTTACATGCTGGAAGTAATTTGCCCCCACAAGCAGCCTAGCCACTGCATTTGCTACCAGCTGCAGCCTCTGGACCAACTCCAAGGGTAGCCCCACACAGAGCGTATTGCAGTAATCCAGCCATGAGGTTACCAATGCATGGGCAATTGTGGTCAAGCTATCCCATTCCAGGAATGACCATAGCTGTCTTACCAACTGAAAGAAGTAAGTAAGTGGATAATAAGCTTCCCATAATTCTCTGTTGGCTATGTGACATTGCCTTCCCACACTTTCCACTCCTTCAGTCTGGATTTCCTCATACGAGGGATACTCTTGAAAGGAGAAAATGTGGGAAGGCAGTGATTTAGAGAACATCATACAGATAGTAGGCAATTAATGAAGAGACAGGAAGCGCTGACCCTACACATTAAAACAGTATGGCTAAGCCCTTGGTGGCAGGCCCTGATAAAGATTTTAGGAAACATTTACTTCCAAAGCTTGCACTTTCCAGCCATATAGGAACACACCCACTCCATACATTTAAACCACATTTAAAGACAAATGGCCTCCCCACCGCAAAGAATCCTGGGAACTGTAGTTTGGTAAAGGTGCTAGGAGCTGCAGCTCTGAGAGGGGATATTTGGGTGGAAGCTGTGACTTTTAAAGTGGTATAAATGAGCTTTCAATGTATGGCATGGATCTGACTTTGCATGCAGAAGGTCCCAGGTTCAATCCCTGGTGTCTCCAGGGAGGGCTGGGGAAAGATTCTGCCTGAAACGCCCTCTGCCAGTCAGTGTAGACAGTACTGAGCAGGATGGACCAATGGTCTGACTCAGTATGAAGCAGCTTCCTGTGTTTCATATTAAGGCCAGCCCTGGTTATATGGTTGTTTAATTTTGTTTTTCAGGGCCAGATTAAGACCTTTGGAGGCCCTCAGCACTGGAAATATGATGGTGCCCCTTAAATGTAATCCAAAATAAAAACAATAGCAAACTTTGAGTATTATTTGCTATGCTTGTATACACCTAAAATTTACGTGCGTCCTGAAATGTACATGCATGTATGTCATGTGCAGCATGTGACAGGATCAGGTTCCCTTCCATTCTTTTGATCTACCTTGGTAGGACACCCCCTGGTTTAGATGGGGGTAAGTAATGAAAGTAGAAGAGGAAAATGGGGAAAATAGTGTGGGGTGCAGTGTAAGGAATTCTAACAAATATCTGATTGTTCTCCTGATGACTATTTCAAGGCTTGTTGAAATCAAAGGTAAGATTTTAAAAACCTCTTTTTTGCTTGTGCTCTATAAGCATATATTTAGTTTGCCTATTGAGTAATCCAGCAGTGACTGTCATCACAGTATGCAGCGTTGGTGTGTCAGGTCAGATCTGCCCCTCTGCAGCTGTAGCTGCATGTGCTCTGCTCCTGAGGATGCTGACAGGTCTTCTGTTCCCTAATGCTTCAAGATTGATCACCTCCCTCACCCATCTAATGCTGGGCCATATGGTGAAAGCATGCTTCGATACACCAGGTTTGCCGTCAACTGACACAATGCCATCGCCATGGTAAAGAAGATCCTGGGTTATATTTAGTTTGTTGTGCGGCGCTGAATACAAATGACGCTTCCGAAGAAGAAGCTGCCCTCCAAAGAAGAAGAAGAGAAGACTGATAAACTGGTGCTTTCCTTCCTTCTCAGACCCCCTCCCTACCAAATTGCCTACAACTAGCAAAGTTTGCAGCCAAAAATGTTGCAAGGGCGCCCTCTGGTGGGCATTGGAGAGACACATATGGGATGCACTCTAATCTGCCAGCAAAGCAGACGTTCCTGACGATTTGTGCTCATGAGGGTATGGGGTGGTTATACATACACAATCCTGCTTTCAATGCCTGTGTATGATTTGGCTAAGTTTTATTTTATTTATTTAACAAGATTTATGTACAGATCGATTGTAGTAAAACCTCTGATTCACAAGGAACATTAATACTATCAATAAAAACAGTTAAAAAGAATTAAAAGCATTTAATAATAATTAAAAGTAAAAGTGGGTTGGTGTCAGGGGTTCGGATCTGTGGGCTTCCTTAAGGCAGTCTTCCCTTTCACCAGATGCAGGAGTTCGTTCCTGCACAGGCCTACTTAGAAGACAGTCCCACAAGGTTCAGTATAGGACTTACTTAAAAGGTAAAGGGACCCCTGACCTTTAGGTTCAGTTGTGACTGACTCTGGGGTTGCAGTGCTCATCTCGCTTTATTGGCCGAGGGAGCCGGTGTACAGCTTCCGGGTCATGTGGCCAGCATGACTAAGCTGCTTCTGGCGAACCAGAGCAGCGCACGGAAACGCCGTTTACCTTCCCGTCAGAGTGGTACCTATTTATCTACTTGCACTTTGACATGCTTTCGAACTGCTAGGTTAGCAGGAGCAGGGACCAAGCAGTGGCAGCTCACCCCGTCGCAGGGATTTGAACCACTGACCTTCTGATCAGCAAGCCCTAGGCTCTGTGGTTTAACCCACAGGGCCACCCACGTCCCAGGACTTACTTATTCCCAAGCAAATGTGTCTAAAATTATGCATGGCATATAGAAAGCAGATTGGGGAAAGAACCCTCTCATAATACACTGGTACCTCGGGTTACATACGCTTCAGCTTACATATGTTTCAGGTTACAGACTCTGCTAAACCAGAAATAGTACCTCGGGTTAAGAACTTTGCTTCAGGATGAGAACAGAAATCATGCTCCGGCGGCGCGGCCCCATTAGCTAAAGTGGTACCTCAGGTTAAGAACAGTTTCAGGTTAAGAACGGACCTCCGGAATGAATTAAGTACTTAACCCAAGGTACTACTGTACTAGAACTCTGGGCCAGCCAATAAAGCTGAATGCTGGAAGATTCAAGAGGGCTGAAAGAAAGCACTTATTCGCAGAGCAGCACATAGTTAAACTATGGAACTCACTTGCACAAGAAACTGTGATGGCCACCAACCTGAATGGCTGTAAAAGATGGAGGCAAAGCGTATCAGTAGCTACTAACCACAATGCCTTTGCTCTTCCTCCACTGTCTAAGTCAGGGTGTCCCTTGCTGTGAACTGCAGGTGGGGAAAGTGCAGTTGCCCTCATGTGCTGCTCACAGGCTTCCCAGAAGAGGCATCTGGTTGGCGGCTGAGAACAGGATGCTGGACTAGATGGACCCTTCACCTGATCCAGCAGGGCTGTTAAGTTCTTATGTCCATTAACCACTCTCTACGCTGGCTGCCCATGGGAATGCCAACCAAGTAATGAATGGGATCTGCATGAAAGCAATGGATGTGCTTTTTGCTCCAGCCCCATCCATCTCAATGGCGCTCATGCCAGGCTGCCTCTAGTCTGGCCCAAGCCTTCCTTCTCACCTCTCCTCCCTCCCTGCTCGCCATTCAACGGCATTTAGGTGAAACAGGCTCAGTAGGGCTTTGCATCCAAAGCAGCTCGACTCATCTGTTATTAATGCTGATGGAACAGGCCTCGCTCTTTGGGAATCAATAAGGGCCTCTCGGCCCAGCTGGTGGATGGACCTGCATTAAGGGCTGCAGCTCATCACCAAGAGAGTTGCGATTTACAAATGCATTTCCAGATGGGAGTGCGTTGCTATTCATAAAGGGCTTGGCCCCAGCCATGTGGAGCTCAGCGTCTTTTTCACAAGGCTGTGAGGCTGCTGTTTCGGGAGGAAACACAGCCCCATCTGGAACAGGCTGGCATCCCCGAAACATCAGATCCCTTAGCCAACTTATCCTCTGGAGTAAGCTTCAGTTTGCTTGCCCTCTTCCAGTCCAAAACTGACAGCAGAGACCTGCTGAGAATATTAACTGGGTGTTGTTGTTTTTCCAGGTTTGGATGATAGAAACAAGAGATTGATGAAAGAGAAAGAAAGCTGAGCAGTAGTGCAGTGGTCCAGAGCTGCAGCAGGTTGACGATCCATTACTATTTCTGCAGCAGGATACTAGTAAGGACCCTGTCTACAGCATCCTAGAGCCACCCATTCAGCATGGAAGGGGGGCTTTTAGCCAATGAGAGGAAGGTTTCTCAACCTTTGTGCTGACTGGAGCCAATCAGAGTGAAAGAAGGTGAACCAGCCACAGAGGATTGGCTCCTAGAGCCACTCTGGACAAGGATCATGGGAGGAACAGCAAGGAGGAATTGTTCTGTAGGCTCCAAAGCTAAGCATTTAGGAACACTGAAAACACAAGGTGCTTGTGTTTCAAGAGAATGGTGCGCAAGTTCTGTCACATGCATGGAACTTCATGGCAAACACAACTCGAGACACAGCTTAAGATGATAATGAAACACTCCAAATCATTTGCCCATGAACATGCTCAGAATATAGTAGATTTAGCTCAGTGCTACACAAAGTCATGGTCCATGGACCAGTACAAGCCCATGAGCCATCAACTGCTACCCCCCAACAACTCCACCACAGCCCAGGTTGAGTGGTACCCTTCAGGGCCAACTATGGTAACAGTTCCTGGCACACTGGGGTCGGGGAGGGTAGGAATTGCTGGTCCAACACTTCAAATAGCTTGAGAAGCATGGATATAGCAGAAAGGCAACACACAGAGACAACACACTGTATTGATCACTGCAATGCATTCCTAATTATCACTATTGTATAAGGTTCTTGTATAATCTTTGGAGAGCCACGACTGTTCAGGAGAATGGCTGCACTTCAGAACTTGCCACCATACTAACGGAGTTGGATGTCACCTCCACATATTGGTGAATTTAACCGTCCCCACACCAAATCCCCAGATGACCACCTCATGTAGCAAACTGAATCCTGATAAGACAGAAGTACTTTTTGTAATAAACTGCAGCTCCCCTGATTCTTTAGGGGAATCCATGACTGTTTAAAGTGGGGGTGGGATTCTGTGCACCCAGGGTGCCACATTAGCAATCTCTGGGATAGCACACACAGAGAGAAAGAGAGATGGCTGAATGAAATTCAAACTGTGGGCCTTTCTCCCTCATAATTCTTATGAACTTAATTCAGCCTTGCTGTATGGAGTCCAAACTAAGGACTAAAGTAGAGCAAATATTTTTGAAGGGGTTATATGGGGAGGGAACTCAGGTTCGAATCTCCACCTGGTCATATTTTCCCATCAGCTAATCTTGGGTCAGTCCTACTCTTTCAGCGTAACTCACCTCACACGGTTGCAGTGAGGATAAAAGAGGAGCCATGTGTGCTGCCCCAGACCTACCTGAAGGAAAGACAGAGGTGAAATGGTAAAAATAAAGAGGACAGGCATGGATGGGGGTGGGGGTGGGTGGGTTTATATCTAAGGTCCTTTTTCAAGTGACCCATGTGGCATCACTTGAAAGTGACTGTGAACATTCCATAGCGGTGGAAAGGAGCATTTCAAGGAGGGCATTTGGGAATTCACTGAAGCAGCTGAAAACTTTGGCTCATGAGCTGGGAAGAGATGAGGAGGCCTTGCGTGAGCCATATATCCAAGGCACTGTGTCTGACACAAGGGAAGCATTTGAACATATATTATTTATATCCAGTACACTTCTGACACCCTCGCCCCCACCGTTTCCTTGCAAAGAGTCGTGTGGAGGCTTCTGCCTGGTTCCCAGGGGGTCTTCTGCGGAAGCGGCTTTTACGAGACCTTCGTAACATCAGCTGCAGCAGCTGCTGCTGCAAAACGGCATCTCTGCGTCTCTCGCTGGGCCTTTCACATCTTTCCTTCCCCGGAGATACAAAAGGGCAGAAAAGGGCAAGCGACGTGATCGGGTTTAGAAAAATGGGGAGTAAAGGAGGAGGGGGAACATCACCAGTGGTACCAGTTGGGGCTGGGTTGCCCAACCAGTAGGGAGAGCCAAAACCCACGATAGGCAGAGCCAACGCATTCTAGTTTTGCCCCTACCCTCAACCTCCTCCTATTCCTTCCTGCTGAGTTGTACAAGGGGCAACGCTGAGACTAAGGAGGAGGGGCAGCAGCCCAGGAAGGTTGTAAGTGAGAAGGCAAGCGGATGGGGGCTGGTTGAGGATAGGTTGGGGTCTTGCCAGAAGCATCCTTGCTAGGCTGAGCAACAGCTTCCCTCTGCATGATATACTGTATGCTGCATTTGTTTAATCTGCAATAGCCCTGTCCTAAACTGTTTTAAAAAGCAACCAATTGTTTGCTCTTTGGCTAGCAGGGGTCCAGAATATACCTCAGCAGATGCCTTGTGTGAAATGGTAGGCTGCATACCCCTTAGTGTTCATGCATACAAATTTACAAGTACATGCACTGATGCATCTGAATGCATCTGCCACACCCTGCACTGAGGACCAGAGACCTGAAGGAGATGGCTGAGCCCTGAACAGCAAAATCCACAGCAACTTATACTCACTTTAATTTTCAGAAGATGCCCCTCAGAGGCAAAAGAAAAACCTGGTGCAAAATAGGAATGTTAGTTCAGGGACCAGGTTCAGGGACCAGGTTCAGGGACCAGGAAATAGGAAATGGAGTGTAGGGTCTGCTAGTCTGAAATTCAACTGGTGTAGCTCTCCCCAGCTGCTGCCTGCTCACACTTTCAGAAGTGCCACCTGTCTGCTGCACTGCTTTTGGAAGCACAGGAGCAACTGCCAGAGAGGTGGCATTCCCATGGGGCGGACAAGGGTTCTTGCAGGCCATTTGTGGCTTTGACTAGCTGGGCCAGAGCAGCCACAGCCTATTAACCTGAATGTCAGCCCAAAGAGTGAATGAATAATCCATGGCTCCAAAGTGTCAGAGGGGGTGCATTTCCCTCCCCTCCTCGCTGGGAGATTGCTTTCAAGATGCACTCCCCAGCACTGCTACCTGAGGGAGCTGGCCCAGCCCCACACTGTGTGAGGAGCCCCCCTGGGGAAGGAAAGGCAGCAGGTGCTCAGGCCTTTGGCTTGGCATTAAAGCTGACAGCCCACGCTGGCATCGGGGCCAAGCAGCAGTAAAAGCTAATGGGTGATGCAATATTTAGCACTTGCCCCGATTACCCAGTGAGAGAACAGAGCACACTGAAAATAAAATAAAAGCAAAGGCTGCTTTGTGAGAATGGTGCTTTCCCCAGCTTGGGACAGAGAGCATCTCCATGGATAGAAGAACGTCTAAAACAGCTGGCTTCATCCTGACAACCCTTAGCAGGTTTTATGACCCCCCCCCCAAGGGTTGTTGAAATGGGGCACGTGTAGTGCTCTGTGCATGTCTGGTGAGCAGGGATGCCAGGGAATGCCATGGAAATCGGAAACAGAAGCAGAAATTGCCAACGTTTGCTTATTTGTCCCATGTCTGTGATGGGAACCAATCCTGCAGTATTTGCTGTTGTCGTTGCCTTCAAATGATATGAAATGGATTATGGCCTCATTCCCATTTAAATTACATTTCCTTTGCATTGAAATGAATGGTGCAGAAATAATTGTGTCATTTGTTTACATGTAAGTAACGGGACTTGTGGAAATAAGTATCTAAATTAGGTAATATGGTGGACAGCTTCCAAATTTGGCGGATGTAGAACTGCAGCAGAACAGAAGCAGCACCACTTGTGATGAAGACAGGTTGGAATGGAAATCGCTGCCTTCTTGCAAGTAGCAACTAGGGGTTACTAACTGTGGTGTGTGCATTAGCCAAACAGAAAGCAGAATTTTGCTACTCCCCTGCCTTTGCACCGCAGCATAAATCCAGGCCAGTGGAATGAAACTGGGACAACCCATGTAGTGCCTGCCCTATTTCCCTCCCATCTGCAATTGACTGCTGCCAATTGTTTGCTTCCACCTTGCTTCTCGGATGAGTAAGTGGACCCAGTGGCTCCTGCCAAGTTTGGTTTTAACTAGATGGGGTGGCGGTGGCGGAATACACTGTAGGCGGCTTCTGGAGTTCCTTCCAAATGTCCTGGGTTATTGCAGTCGTAAAGTTCTCTTCTCAGATTGCCTGTCCTTAGTCAAGGCTGCTGAGATGGCACGTGCCTGTTTTCTGGGAAGAAGGGAGGCAGGGAGGAAGTCTAGTCCAACTCAGAGCCTTCTTTTTTAAAGACCTAATCCATTAGATCAAGGAATGGTCCTCCAAAAGATGTTGGACTCCAGCAGGGCCAATGGTCAGGGATGATAGGAGCTGTAGTCCAGCAAGATCTGAACATCTATGTTCAAAAGCTTCCAGGTTCAATCCCTGGCATCTCCAGATAGGGCTGTGAAAGACTCTTGCCTGAAACCCTGGAAGAGATCTCAGTAGTGACCCAATCCTGAGCTAGAGATGAACTAACAGTCAGTGCAAGGTAGCTGCTTCATATACACATGTGGGAAACTTGTAGCATTTGGATGACAATGTATGTTGTTCCAAGTGATAAGAATTCACACTTCCCCTCGGATTTCTTTCAAACCAGTTACACTTCGAGGGCAGATCCATACTGTGCTCTCAGAGCACACCCAATGCACGTTTTAAGCATTTGACTTCCTCCATAGAATCCTGGCAACAGACATTTATTAAGGTTACTGGGAATTGTAGGTCTGTTGGGAGGAAACTACAGTTCTCAAGGGTCTTTTCGGGATGCTTCTGCCTTAAATGTGTGTTGGACGTGCTTTAAATGTAGGGTGTGGATCTGTCCTTAAAGTGTAACTTTAAATGTGGTGTGGATAGCATCAAGCTGTTTATAGGCTACTGAATGTTATTCCATCTTTCTGGCAAAAAACCCAAAAACCCCTTTGAAAATAATCATGGTCCCATGAGCACAACAACGCGCCCCCCACTCCACCTCATAGATCCATGGAGTTGTGGGTTTAGGCAGAGCGTGGAGAAGCTTGGTTCCCTCCAGATGTTGATGGTTTACAACTTCCACCTTCCCTGACCACTGGCCAACAACATCTGGGGAGCCACAGGTTTCCCATCCCTGAGTGAGGATAAAGGAGACATCACATGGCATCTTACCTTTCAGGCAGGAGAGACTAAGTCCCATGATTTCATCCTTTTAGCATGTGGGATGGATTAAAGACACAAATTTCCACATCTGGTCCTTTGCCTCATTAGTGCTAGAGAGTCGAGAAAGAAAAAAAAATTTTAAAAAGAAAGATGGGAAAGAAATCTAGCTGCATTCAGAACACAGTTTGTCCACACCATCAATGGATGCCATAGCATTGTATTAACCTAACTAGATTCATTCCAATTTATATAGGAACTTTTATACTGGATGGAACTTTAGCACATAATATATATTTTTTAAAAACACACAGTTGTGACCAATCGCTGCAGGTTTTTATACTTTGTATAAGCAGCTAGTTTATTTCTAGGGATGAGCAGATTTTCCTGTGCTCTATTACTGCCCCGTGAGTTTGCTCTCACCTGCATTCTGCCCCAGTTAGCAAAATTTCTAAATTTAAGTGGCAGGTGTGCAGTTTGCATCATTCCACCCCTTTCATTTATAGCAGGAGGTAGGAGACCTTTTGTAGCCCCTATGCCTAACTGTCTATGGTTACTGATGTACCCTGGCATTTTGAGTCTAAAGAAGTATAAAAATAACCTTGGTATGATTGCATCCTGATAGCATTTTATGCTGCGATTTAATCAGACATGCCTACATTCTTGTGCCCAACCATAATGTGCAAAAAAGGAGATGCTAACTGAAAAACTGTTGCAATGCCTGGAAATGACAAAAGGCAGACTGCTAATGCATTGGTGCAATTCTGGAAACAAGATCAGGAAATCTGGAGCCTCCCACAGAGAAATCTTTGTAAGCTTCCCTCTTTATTTCTTTGATAGGGTTTGGCCTCTTCTTGTTACTTGATCCTAGTTTCTGGCACTACAGCTGTTCCCTGAGTAGCAAACATAAAGACCATAAGCAGAACAATAATACTGTTATTTACATATACACCTTGGTTTTTAGAGTTGCAGGTAGTATAAAATTCAGGCCACCTTGGGGTGAACACACACTCCTGTAGAGGCAATGTGGTCAAAGGATACATTTCAGCACATAGCCTACCCCATCCTGAAGCCTTTGGGCAATTTAATTTTTAAGGCAACTAAAAATGTGTAATTAAAGGGTCTAACCTTTAGCCAGCTTAATTCTCCTCCTCCTAGCACATGGTGGGGTCTGTGGCAGTCATTTAGCATGCTCAGTGGTCAAGCTTGTTCAGGCATCTTAGTGGGGAAGGGCTGCAACAGACTGGCAGAGCATCTTCTTCACATGCAGAAGGTCCTGGCTTCAATCCCTGATATCTCCAGGTAGAACTAGGTAAGACTCCCTGTTTGAAACCCTGAAGTGTCGTGGGCCAGGAGGCAGCTTCACCTGCTGAACAGCAGCCTGAACTGAGAGAAGGCCAAGTGATTCCACCTGCACCTGACCAGCCTTAGATCACAGAGCAGAAGGCACCAATGAGAACCAGCTGCCTCCCAGCTTCTTAAGCCAAGCTCTCAACAACAGTAAAATGCTGGAAACAATGACTGTAGTTCTTGCCCCTTACCTTGCTGCTGCCGCCTGCTCTCCCTCTGGATTCCCTGACCTGTGAACTGGACCCTTGGCTCTGTGATCATGTGAATTTCCTGACCTGTGGACTGTCTTGACTTTGTATGTGGATTCTGCTCTCAGGCAAGCGTTCCTCAGAGACTCCTAGCCCCTACTTGTTCGGCAACGGGCCTCAAATGGGGCTACAGCATGGAGAGCCACCACCGGTCAGTGTAGAACTCCCCCCGCTTTCTCTTTTAAGGGGATGGAGAGACAGGAGAACCCCACAGTCCTTTGCAAGTCTTGCAAAAGCCCTTAGAAATCTCTTTCCCTCCATCTTTAAGATCACAGCAAGACAGAGCTTAAAAGGGAAGGTGGGACAACCAGGTTTAAAGGGAGGGGGCAAACAGGATGTGATGTTTTAATGCCATCATGTTACTGGCATGTGGGCAGTCCTACCCACCTGTCAAACTTGGCCTGTGAGCCAGATCCTGATCATGATCTGACCTGTGGAGCCAAAAAGGTTCCACACTGGTGGTATACTGTGCTGGATTGACCAATTAGCCTAACTTGGTGTAAGACGTTTACCTATGTTCCCAAGTGTTCTGGCAGGCACAGAAATTGCAGTTCATTTCATGCTTTGACAATCTGT
Organism: Podarcis tiliguerta; assembly: GCF_965153285.1. Lineage (NCBI taxonomy): Eukaryota > Metazoa > Chordata > Lepidosauria > Squamata > Lacertidae > Podarcis > Podarcis tiliguerta. The sequence goes on along the minus strand of NC_139541.1, from coordinate 37,640,650 downwards.
TGCATGCCTCCACCGTCGGAGGCAATATGCTTCTGAATACCAGTTGCCGGAAACTGCAGGAGGGGAGCGTGCTGTTGTGCTCAGGTCCTGCTTGTGAGATTCCCTCAGACACCTGTGAGGACCCAGTTACAGACTCAGTGGGCCACTGGACAGATCCAGCAGGGCTCTCCTTAGGTACTTATAGGAGAAGAGGCTCCAGTCCTTTCCTCTTTCAAGGTCAATGAGCGTGGGTAGCTTGGACATCATCTGCAGGGGATGCATTGTGTAGCTGTATTGTACTGACACCACTCACAACACAGAATCTAAAAGCCTAGAGACTCTGAAGTGGAAGGTTGCCTGCTAGCCATTGTGACTACTAACCCTTGATAGACTTACCCGCTTCCATGAATCTGTTTAATCCTCTCAAAAAGCCATCTTATAGCACCAAGCTGTGAAGGGAGTGGGAGGCCTTGATCTTTGTAGAAGACACTTCTTAAAAAATAATAATGCTGGACTTTTCATGAAAAGGAGGAGAGCTTGACTGCATTTGAGAAACCCTTCTTTACATTATTAAGGATTTGATTTTTGTTGTTGTTGTTTAGTCGTTCAGTCGTGTCCGACTCTTCGTGACCCCATGGACCAGAGCACGCCAGGCACTTCTGTCTTCCACTGCCACCCGCAGTTTGGTCAGATTCATGTTTGTAGCTTCAAGAACACTGTCTAACCATCTCGTCCTCTGTCGTCCTCTTCTCCTTGTGCCCTCCATCTTTCCCAACATCAGGGTCTTTTCCAGGGAGTCTTCTCTTCTCATGAGGTGGCCAAAGTATTGGAGCCTCAGCTTCACGATCTGTCCTTCCAGTGAGCACTCAGGGCTGATTTCCTTAAGAATGGATGCGTTTGATCTTCTTGCAGTCCATGGGACTCTCAAGAGTCTCCTCCAGCACCATAATTCAAAAGCGTCAATTCTTCGGCGATCAGCCTTCTTTATGGTCCAGCTCTCACTTCCATACATCACTACTGGGAAAACCATAGCTTTTACTATACGGACCTTTGTTGGCAAGGTGATGTCTCTACTTTTTAAAATGCTATCTAGGTTTGCCATTGCTTTCCTCCCAAGAAGCAGGCGTCTCTTAATTTCGTGGCTGCTGTCACCATCTGCAGTGATCATGGAGCCCAAGAAAGTAAAATCTCTCACTGCCTCCATTTCCTCCCCTTCTATTTGCCAGGAGGTGATGGGACCAGTGGCCATGATCTTCGTTTTTTTGATGTTGAGCTTCAGGCCATATTTTGTGCTCTCCTCTTTCACCCTCAATAAAAGGTTTTTTAATTCCTCCTCACTTTCTGCCATCAAGGTTGTGTCATCTGCATATCTGAGGTTGTTGATATTTCTTCCAGCAATCTTAATTCCGGCTAGGGATTCATCCAGCCCAGCCTTTCGCATGATGAATTCTGCATATAAGTTAAATAAGCAGGGAGACAAAATACAGCCTTGTCGTACTCCTTTCCCAATTTTGAACCAATCAGTTGTTCCATATCCAGTTCTAACTGTAGCTTCTTGTCCCACATAGAGATTTCTCAGGAGACAGATGAGGTGATCAGGCACTCCCATTTCTTTAAGAACTTGCCATAGTTTGCTGTGATCGACACAGTCAAAGGCTTTTGCATAGTCAATGAAGCAGAAGTAGATGTCTTTCTGGAACTCTCTAGCTTTCTCCATAATCCAGCGCATGTTTGCAATTTGGTCTCTGGTTCCCCTGCCTCTTCTAAATCCAGCTTGCACTTCTGGGAGTTCTCGATCCACATACTGCTTGAGCCTTCCTTGAAGAATTTTAAGCATAACCTTGCTAGCGTGTGAAATGAGTGCAATTGTGCGGTAGTTGGAGCATTCTTTAGCACTGCCCTTCTTTGGGATTGGGATGCAGACTGACCTTCTCCAATCTTCTGGCCACTGCTGAGTTTTCCAAACTTGCTGGCATATTGAGTGCAGCACCTTAACAGCATCATCTTTTAAAATTTTAAATAGTTCAGCTGGAATACCATCACTTCCACTGGCCTTGTTATTTGCAATGCTTTCTAAGGCCCATTTGACTTCACTCTCCAGGATGTCTGGCTCAAGGTCAGCAACCACACCTGGGGTGTACGAGACATCCATATCTTTCTGGTATAGTTCCTCTGTGTATTCTTGCCACCTCTTCTTGATGTCTTCTGCTTCTGTTAGGTCCTTACCACTTTTGTCCTTTATTATGGTAATCTTTGAACGAAATGTTCCTTTCATATCTCCAATTTTCTTGAACAGATCTCTGGTTCTTCCCATTCTGTTGTTTTCCTCTATTTCTTTGCATTGCTCATTTAAGAAGGCCTTCTTGTCTCTCCTTGCTATTTTTTGGAATTCTGCATTCAATTTCCTGTATCTTTCTCTATCTCCCTCGCATTTTGCTTGCCTTCTCTCCTCCGCTATTTGTAAGGCCTCATTGGACAGCCACTTTGCTTTCTTGCATTTCCTTTTCATTGGGATGGTTTTCGTTGCTGCCTCCTGTATAATGTTTCGAGCCTCCATCCATAGTTCTTCAGGCACTCTGTCCAGCAATTCTAAATCCTTAAACCTGTTCCTCACTTCCACTGTGTATTCATAAGGGATTTGGTTTAGATTGTATCTTACCGGCCCAGTGGTTTTTCCTACTTTCTTCAGTTTAAGCTTGAATTTTGCTATAAGAAGCTGATGATCTGAGCCACAGTCAGCTCCAGGTCTTGTTTTTGCTGACTGTATAGAGCTTCTCCATCTTTGGCTGCAGATAATATAATCAATCTGATTTCGATGCTGCCCATCTGGTGATGTCCATGTGTAGAGTCGTCTCTTGTGTTGTTGGAAAAGAGTGTTTGTGATGACCAGCTTGTTCTCTTGACAGAACTCTATTAGCCTTTGCCCTGCTTCGTTTTGAATTCCAAGACCAAATTTGCCAGTTGTTCCTTTTATCTCTTGATTCCCTACTTTAGCATTCCAATCCCCTATAATGAGAAGAACATCCTTCTTTGGTGTCACTTCTATAAGGTGTTGTAAGTCTTCATAGAATTGGTCAATTTCAGTTCTTCAGCACCAGTAGTTGGTGCATAAACTTGGATTACTGTGATGTTAAAAGGTCTGCCTTGGATTCGTATCGAGATCATTCTATCATTTTTGAGATTGCATCCCAGTACAGCTTTTGCCACTCTTTTGTTGACTATGAGGGCCACTCCATTTCTTTTACGGGTTTCTTGCCCACAGTAGTAGATATGATAGTCATCCGAACTGAATTCCCCCATTCCCGTCCATTTTAGTTCACTGATGCCCAGGATGTCAATGTTTATTCTTGCCATCTCATTTTTGACCACATCCAACTTACCCAGGTTCATGGTTCTTACATTCCAGGTTCCTATGCAATATTTTCCTTTACAGCATTGGACTTTCCTTTCGCTTCCATGCATATCCGCAACTGAGCGTCCTTTCGGCTTTGGCCCAGCCGCTTCATCAGCTCTGGATCTACTTGTACTTGTCCTCCGCTCTTCCCCAGTAGCATGTTGGACGCCTTCCGACCTGAGGGGCTCATCTTCCAGCGTCATAACTTTTATATACCTGTTGTCTTTGTCCATGGAGTTTTCTTGGCAGGGATACTGGAGTGGCTTGCCGATTCCTGCTCCAGGTGGATCACGTTTGGTCAAAACTCTCCACTATGACCTGTTCATCTTGGGTGCCCTGCTTGGCATAGTTCATAGCTTCTCTGAGTTCTTCAAGCCCCTTCGCCACGGCAAGGCAGTGATCCATGAAGGGGAAGGATTTGATTGCAGAGTGCAAAAAAGTGGTGGGGAAAACAGCCACTGAGTAACTAGGGGCTCCTGACTCACTTCTGCCAATTTAACATCCCTAACAATAGCTAATAGATCCACAGCACTTACTGATGTTTGAGTTGAGACAGTGCAATTCAACAAAAGGTAGACTAGTCTCTGATGAAATTCAGCCCCATTTGTTTTCATAGGCATTGTCTGATCTAACCCTCCCCGCTGTGAGTCTATTGCCAGTTCAAGCCCAGCTGAATGTTGAGCAGGGCTTTGGCCCAGTGAAATCTCTGCAAGGTTCAATCTAGCAGAACATTTTCCACATCTGTTATCTTTATTGGATGGTATAGTAAGGAGAACTTGTGTCAATATCGGAAGGTTTAGCTCTATGACTAACAGATGCTGGTTTGCATTTAATCATTAACTTCTGATTAGCTGCTATCATGCTGGCATTGGGCATCACCTCAACCAATTATAAAAAGTGGCTTTTATTTGATATGCAACTTGATGTTCTTTCCTCATGAAAAGGGGGGGAAACTGACATCATGCTCCTCATACTTTAGAGCCCCCAGGTGGAGCTGGCAAGGGGCACCGGATGTAATTGACTCAGGGTTCATATATCCTGGAATATGAACCCATCTCCACACAAAGGAAAGATTCCAGAGTTTTTCAGGGCAACCTGTTCTGGTAGTTTGATAGACTTACATTGTCATAGTGGTCTCAAGTCAAATGACATGCTGAACATGTGAAATTGTTTTTGTTTTATTTATTCAAGCTAATCTTACACTCCGATATATTCCCAAGAATTAACATCACATTGTCAGTGAAAAGACCAATCTTCATTTGTTCTGAACCACACTTAGTATCTGTTATCTCTGGCTGCCCTAACCTCTTTTTTGGGAGGAAGGGCAGAATATAAATTTAGTAATAAGTAAATAAACCCTTGGACGCGGGTGGCGCTGTGGGTAAAAGCCTCAGCGCCTAGGGCTTGCCGATCGCATGGTCGGCGGTTCGAATCCCCGCGGTGGGGTGCGCTCCCGTTGCTCGGTCCCAGCACCCGCCAACCTAGCAGTTCAAAAGCACCTCCGGGTGCAAGTAGATAAATAGGGACCGCTTACCAGCGGGAAGGTAAACGGCGTTCCGTGTGCGGCTCTGGCTCGCCAGAGCAGCTTCGTCACGCTGGCCACGTGACCCGGAAGTGTCTCCGGACAGCGCCGGCCCCCGGCCTCTTGAGTGAGATGGGTGCACAACCCCAGAGTCTGTCAAGACTGGCCCGTACGGGCAGGGGTACCTTTACCTTTTACCTAAATAAACCCTTATATCCCACCTTGACCACTGAGCTCAGGGGTGGGGGACTTCTGTGAGCCTGCAGGTCATTTCCCCCAAACCATGACCACCTGCCCATCAGCTGACATCACTGGTGAAAGCAACTGATTGGCAGGAAGAGAGGATTTAATCCTGCATTGCCTGTGTGATCCTGTTCCAAGCAGGATGTAATCCCTTGAGGTCACAAAAGTTACCAGTAAATCATTCTCTGGGTATGGATTCTTATGTAGCCAACTGGCACCATCCACACATAAAATGAGGTTTCACCAGGTTTGAGGGATGCTAAAAATTTGCAGAAGTAAAATCTCTAGAGGCGGGGATAATAACAACACCTACAGGGGGAACCCTCCACAAAACAGCTTAATGTTCTCTAGGTATGAAATGGTGACTGAGGAGGATGGACAGAGTAATTCAGGTAAAGTTCAAGGCTGGCTAGTCAGAATCCTGGACAGGATCTCTCCACAGTGACACATTGTGTTTAAGTCCCACTTGAATGTGATTATATTGTGGTCCCATCCCGCTTTCAGCAAACAACATTAAATTTGTCAAGGTAAAATCTCTGCACTCCCCTATCCCCGAAAAATCAACCCTCAGTTCCAGGAAGAGAGAGCATATTTATGTAGGGACCATGTGACAATCAGTATTGTAATAGTGCGGGCTTCCTCAACCGTGGCCCTCCAGATGTTTTTGGCCTACAACTCCCATGATCCCTAGCTAGCAGGACCCGTGATCAGGGATGATGGGAATTGTAGTCTCAAAACATCTGGAGGCCTGAGGTTGAGGAAGCCTGGAATAGTGCATCCAGTCCCCACTCATGTTCCGACATAAAGAGAAAGTTGGACCTGCTTTGCCAGTTCTGAAGAGGACATACAGAACTGGGTGTGAATACATCTAAGGACATCATGGTCTTTGCACCAGTTTCCTTCTTAAAAACTTTCCCTGCACAATAATTTCCAGAAATCTTTGCTACCACCCGCCAGCTCTTTATATCCTTTCTTAGGACAAGTGTCCCTCTTGTCCAATGACCAACTCAGTCTTGCCATCAATATCAACAGATTAATTGCTAGTGATGGGCCAACACCACCCTTTTGAAAATCAGACAAATTACAAAGCGGTTGGCCCATGAGAAAGAAAGAGAGAAAGATTATTTCCAAAGACATCATGAAGATGGAACAAGACCATGCTCTCAAGTGTATCCTTGCTTTCTAAAATCCCATTCAGCCCTGGTCCACTCACTGCCTGTGTAAGAAAGCAAACAACTTTTTGGCTTGGCAAGGCTACCCGAAATCAATGAGGCTACATAAAACAACTGTGAATATCAATAGTCTCATTTTTAACCACTTAATTTTCTGAAAGGGCAGATCCACAAACATTCTTATCTCATAAAAGAGACCAGAAAATGAGGAGACGGAGGAGACTTTGAAAAGCTACCGGAAATATTTGTCCATTGATAATATCCTAGAAGCAACTGCTGTTCACACAGGGAACCTCTCCTTTCTGCAAGCCCATTGAAACAACCAGGGCATAGGTAAGAGCAATACATCATGTCTGTTACACATCTCTGGTTTATAAATGGTGCTTAAATTGGTGCTATATACATTCTGGTATATAGTTCCTTTTCCACATATATGCCCGCCCCACAACCCTGAATTGATTTACAACCCTAAGTGAGGTAATATTCTAGCACAGTAATATGCAATGAGCAAAACTTTGGGAAGTATCCAACTAAGTTTTACTCAGACAACCCACTGGGATGTAAGTGCCTATGTGAGTAATGTCCATTGGTTTACTGGATCTGTTCTGAGAAGAACTTAGTTGAATACAATCATTTGTACCTATTAGCGGGTGTGGTAACAGCAGTGAATCCCTGGTCCAAAGTGCACCCCTGCCATTAGCTCACAGCATACACACCAAAAATTCAAAGCAGCCTTACAGAGGGACAACCCCATGGGAACTGTAGTTTGTTATGGGTGCTGGGATTTGTAGTTTATCCCTCACAGAACCACACTTCCCATGATTCTTTGTCGTGAGATGTGCTTTAAAGGCAGGTTATGTGGGCAGAGGTGGCCTTAGACAAGCCACTTTTTTGCTTTCTCTCCATCTCCTTCACATCTCTCTCCCCTTCAAGCTGCATTATGGGAATAATTGCCCAGCCTGCAGAGTTGTAATTATGAAAACAGGTTCATTGTTTGTTTAAAAAGGGTTGTATCCAAGGAGTGTAGACCCAATGAAATCAATGGAACTAAATTACTCGTGATTTTGATGAGTTTTCTCTGAGTAGAACTTATCTGGTGATAACCCCAAAGATTAAAAAGTTCTACATCAATAGCTGCAGAAAATACCACATTTACACCAACCATGATCCCAGATCTGAACAAAGAAGGTGAGTTTTCAAATTGTGCCTGAACATACCTAAAATGTTCTGATTTCACCTGGGATGGAGTTTCATAAGTGGGGTACTATCACTGAGAATGGCCCCCTCACTGCCACCAGGTTAGAGCCTTGGGATAATGTGTGAAAAGTGCTTTGAACCCCATAAAGTGCTGCATATAACCACAATCCTAACACTAATTAGCATCCCATGTATACTAAACCAAACTCATTTGTTTGAGTGCCACCACCAATCCACATGGAGCCTTCCACACACAAGAGGGAAGCATCAGAAGAGAGCACAAAGGTTTGCAGAAGAATATCCCCCCCCCCAAAAGAATATATTTAGGGAGAAAGCACCTCTATACAACTCAGTGAGAACTGAGTATACTCATTGGTCTTCCTGAATGTCTGTTAGGGTAAAAGACCGGGACTGGAGATGGAATGGAGTATTGTGTAAAAGGGGCCTGGTTGGCTGGCTGGCACCCAGAACAAGAGCAAACGTTCTGCTGCAGGTTCCACATGGGAAGCTGCCTTATAAAGGGTGAACACTGGTCTATGGTGCCCTGCATTGTCTTTGCTGACTGGCCGAGGATTTCCAGGGTTTCAGGCAGGAGACATTCCCAACTCTACCTAGAGATGCCAGGGATTGAACCTCAGACCTTCTGCATGTCTAGCAGATGCTCTGCCACTGAGCTATGCCATTAAGAGAACGTAAGATTCTAGTCCTCATTGATCTGAACAGGAACATAGGAAGCTGCGTCCTATCGAGCCAGACCATTGGTCCTTCTCATTCAGTATGAGTGACAGAGGGGTTGAACTTAGAATCTTTTGCATGCAAAGTAGATGCATGCAATTGGAAAGCATACAGCCTTTCCAATTGCCACGATAATATGTGATGATGATGATCGTGGTCGCAAAGGAGCCACGAAAACGCGACGGGCAGGACCCCACACGAATTCAGAACAAAAACCAAGGCAAAGTTCTTGAAGCTGAGAGGGCAGCCCCTCAGTCTTGCAGCCTCCCTGGTTTCCTGATCAGAACCCACAGCCTTAGCTTCCAGGCTGAATCCCAGACTCAAGCGGCTCCTAAAGAGGGCAGGTGGTGGTGGTGGTACTGAGCCAGGGAGAAACAGCAGCCGCCGCCGCAGCAGCAGCAGGATTAACTCTCCCACCCAAGTTTTAGAAAGGGCTTTTATCCTTTTCCACCCAGCCCTGAAGCCAAACCAGCAAGCATGAAAATAACAGGAGGGAGAGCGCGCCAGGGAGGGGCAGGAGCTTCCTCCTCGAGATTCTTGGGGGGCAGCAACTCACCAGCTCTGCAGGCAGCAGCCGCCTTCCCCTCCAGTGGCCCCAGCCCAGCCGCGGTGGCCGCCGGCGGCATCCCAGCCCCGGCTCTGCTGCTGCTGCTGCTTCTCCCAGTTGCAGCGCCTGACATCGCTGCCAGCCCAGCGAGAGGGAGATGATTGCAGCTGGCAGGAGTCGGAGGCAGGACCAGGGCGATTTACATATTGCTGTCTCGGGGACCACCTCCAGCTCTTGGCCGGGCCAGCAGAGAGGGAGGGAGGGAGGGGCGGAGGCTACCAGGCACTGTGTGCCCCCTCCTCGCCTTTCCACCCCTCCCTCTCTCCAGCCTCATCTCAGCAGCTGCCGCAATGCCTGGCCAAAGGGCTTCTCCCTTTGTTGGTCTCTGCCAAGAGCTGCGGGAGGATGGCTAACTTGCTGGTGCATCCCGAGATATATAATAACATACAGAGCTGGAGAGAGACGGCAAAGCAAGCTGAGGATGGGAGGGATGCGGAGGTGGGTGTGGAGAGACCCAGCTGGCACCACCAGGCAGGCGAATGCGCTCAAGAAACCTGGGCACACACCATATACTGAAAGCACTTTCCTCCCCAAGAATCCTGGGAGTTACAGTTAACCTTTAGTGGAGCTACAATTCCCAGAACTCTTAACAGGCTACAGTTCCCATTATTATTTGCGGGAACTCAACATGCCACTGACGTGGATGGCTTTAAAAAAAGGATTGGACAAATTCACAGAGGATAAGGCTTTAGATCTCTGCCAGATGACTGTGCGCTGCTTCCAGTCTGCTTCTGAACACCAGTTGCTAAAAGCAGGAGAGGAGAGGGCTGTTGGGCTCAGGTCCTGTTTGTGGGACATCTGATTGGCCCCTGTGAGAACAGGATGCTGGACTAGCTAGGCCATTTTCTTCTTGTGGGGAAGGGAAAATGTGCTTTGAATATGTGGTGTGTACATGGCCCTTGACCACTGAAGCCACTTGGGCTGTCCTGGAAGGTGAGTTCGTTTGCTGGAGTGCCCATCTAAGCCATGGAATTCTTTTGGTCCAGTGGGTCAGATCTTTATCTTTCCCCCCATTTCAGCTGATGAGGAGAGAGAGCTTAGTATTGCTTTCTGCAGGATCCCAATGCACCAGAGACTTCCTGCAGAGAACTTTCTTGAGCACCCAACCCAAGCAGGATTGAATGCCTCATCCATCCGCTGATGAGCTTGGGACTTCAATCTTGTTTACCCAGCTACATGATCCGGCCAAGTGCCTACCTGACGCACACCTGACATCACATATGGTGTTGGGGGTGGGGCAGGAAGGCGCCCGTAGTTTGTGGGACAGAGCTTGCCAGCCAAATGAGGGTCAAACTTGGCCCACAAGACAGAGTTGTGGTCCAAAGCATTGGTGGGCACCAGATTAGTTACCCCATTTGCATTTTCCCCACAGTAATGTAGGAAATGTATAGCTGAAAGGTCACAGCTCAGTGGTAGAGCATCTGCTTTGCATGCAAAAGGTCTCTGGTTCAATTCCTGGAATCTCCAGCCAGGGTTGGGAAAGACCTTCCTGCCTGAAACCCTAGAGAGTTGCTGCCAGTCAGTGTAGACAGTACTGGACTAGATGGAGTGACCAATGGTGCAGCTCAGTATAAGGCAGCTTCCTCTGTTCCTACTGAGCCTGCACAGGCTCGCTTTCTTTGCTAGTCATCGTAACTGGAAAGAGGCCATTGGTCAACCCAGCTTAGTACCGTTTACTGCAGAAGTAGGGAACCTGCAGCCCTCCAGATGTTTCTGGGTTCCAACTCCCATCATCCCTGGCCACTGGTCATGCTATCCGGGTCTGATGGGCGTTGTAGTCCCAACAACATCTGGAGAGTCAGAAGTTCCCCATCCTCAATCTGCTATGACTGGCAGTGACTTTCCAGGCAGGAAAAAAAAATTCTTTCCCATTCTCTGTTACCAGATCCTTTTCACTGAAGATGCCAGGCACTGAACATGAGACCATCTGCATGTATAGCAGCTGCTCCATCACTGAGCTGTGTCCTAAATAAAAATGTATATGTGGATATCTGGGTCATTTACGAGATGGAATTTTGGGCATTCGACTTTCTGCATATGCTCTGCCACTGAACTGCCCCATGCGCTACAATAGTGTTCACTATTACTCCATAGGCTCTGTGGCTGAGAATTCATGCACTAAATGGCAGCTCAGATCAATATTTCTTTTTTCTTCTGAAGTTCTGTATGGCAGCTATTTTAGAGAGGGTCTCACAATGTACCAGGCCATTCTGTTACAGGCCTTCAGGTAGCCATCACGGAACAAGGAAACTAAGAAGGGAAACTCCAATGTGATACTGCTGAATTGCAGCTTATCCAAAAGTTTCATTCTGTTTGTTTGGGTCTGAAGAGAGACCCAGCTAAGCTTTACTGAGTAGAACCCATTGAAATTAATGAGTGTAACTTAGTCATGCGCATTAATTTCAAGGGGTCTATTCTGAGTAAAACATAGCTGAATGGTTTCCTGTTTCATTCCGCTGGAATTTAACCCCAACTTTTACATCCCCTCCCTTTACATCTATGCATATGACTTGAGACCCAGGAGAGGGTCTTCTCTGTGGTGGCCCCTACACTGTAGGACTCTCTCCTTGCAGAGGTGCACCTGACACATTCATTTGATAGTTTTCACTGCATTTTGGAAGACTTGCCTCTTTCTCCTGGCTTTTGACAGTTGTTTTGTGGGACACACCTCATTTGTTTAATTGCACTGTTCTGGTTATTACAAGTTTTACTCTTTTTTGCAGTTGTGATTGTTTAATGATTTTTTTCAAGTAACTCTCTGCCCTGGGACCTTATGGCAAATAACTGAGGATCACACTCCATGGATGTGACGGTTCATGGCAGGCACAAGAAGCAGGGCCTTTTTTGGTGGTGGCTCCCCTATGTGACATGCTCTTCCCCTTGAGACTCACACCAGTGGCTCCCTTCTAACCTTTAGGAAGTAAATTCTTCACTGGGCTTGTGAGGACTAAGTTTATTTTAGCCATGCCATCCAAAGAAGCTAAACTTTTATCAGGACAGATAAAAGTACGTACCTTATTCACACTGTGAATAGTTAAACCACAGAATTCACTACCACAGGATGGATGCTTTTAAAAAGAGGATTAGAGAAATGCATTGAGGATAAGGCTATCAACAGCTACAAGCCATGATGGCAGTGTCCTACTTCCAGTGTCGGAGGGAGTATGCCTCTGAATAGCAGCAGGTGGGGAACGTGAGCAAGACAGTGCCATTGCACTCATACTCCGCTTGCTGGCTTCCCAGAGGCATCTAGTTTGCCCCTGTGAGAACAGGATGTTGAACTAGGTGGGTTTTTGACTTGGTCCAGCTGGGCTCTTACTATGTTCTAATCTGTACCTTATTTTAAAGCGGCATTTTATTATTTTAATGTGGGTTTTGCATGGAGTTTACTGGAGCCGGCAATTGCTTTGGAGACCCAAAAACAGGTGGAAAGGAAGCACAGTGTTCTGTGGGATAGTGGTAACATTTATTTAAGAATTCCCCCAATGATCAGTAAAAAGAATCTGGTAACTTTTAATACGTTGAATAAACACAGGCGTGCTAGGAAAGAGGTTTGTTTTACAAAGGCAAGGCTGGTTCTTTCCCCAAGTTTGTTTGATATGGGGCAGCTTTAGGCCTTTGAATGAATAAGCAGAAGCCACTCCACCGTCACTCTGTAACGACAGCAAGCTGGAATGGTCCTGCTCAGATAATTAGGAACATTAGATGCCCCTAAAGCTCACAAAAATATGGTTGCTATGTAAGACCTACTCTGGTCCCTTGTGGCTCTGAACAGGTGCGTGACAGAAGAGAAATGTCAGCAGGCGAAACTTTCCACTGTTACTGCATCTTGGTAGCAGGGGAGCCTCAGCTGTTACACGCACCCTGCCTCACATGTAGCTGGGATCCCTGCCAGAAAGAAACGGCAGCAGCTCCTAAACAAAAAGACATCCTAGTGAGTGAGCTTCAGATCCCCAAGATATGACTAAATAAAGCAAAACACAAATACTTTGAGTGTCTGGGGGTATGGCCTCCTCCTCCTCCATCATCCTTATCAAGCCAAAGCATTTCCCAGGAAATCAACACATTCCTCGTCTCTGGGGTAATGCAGAGGCTGGAGTCTGAATGATTCATTGAGTTTGCAAAGGCTGCGTGCCTGGGCATATTCTGTTCAATTAATCAGTGGACGACCACAGCTTTTTACAAACTAGCATTATGGGGGAGAGTGGATCAATGATGCATTACGACTTTCCTAATGAGTTCCTGTGACTTCGCAAGTGCTGGGACTTCAGTTGGATTTGAAGGCCGCTCCTACGGATTTTGGGAAAGTGCCTTGATCTATTCACTCCCTGCCACTGATTGTTCACCTGGAAGGGCCATAAATTAGTGGCTATAGCATTTTGTGTGCTGTCCCAGACAACTCCAGATAAGATAGGGAAAGACTCCTGTCTGAAAACTTAATCGAGAGACACTGCCAGTCTGATTAGACCAAAGCTGGGGAACCTTTTTTTCCAGCTCGAGGGCCATATTTCCTGCTGAGCAACCTTTGAGGGGCCATATAGCAGTCGCTGGCAGTGCCAGGGGCAAAAATGGGAAGAGCAATGAATGTAAATTTTACCTTAATAAATATTTAAGATCTCTTTCCACCTCCATCCCCCAGCTGGGAAAACCTTACACTGAAGACAGCATAACACCTTTTATATTGTTCAACTGTAGGCCTGCATTTTAATCATTGTTGTAAGCTGCTCTGAGCAATGCAAATGAAAGGGCAGGTTATAAATCTTTCAAATAAATAATAAGAATCCAGAAGTCAGATAATGCTTTCCTTTCAGAAGCCATTAGCAGAGCACGCAATGCTGCTTTCATGTGCCCAGGTGATTATAAAGCCCACATATCTGGGAAGGAAGCAGAGTGTAGCAAACTTTGGAAGCCAGTATTTCAGTGCACTTAGTGGGAACCCCTGCGAGCAGAAAACAAAGGTAATGCTAACAGGGTTTGAAAAGCAGAGAGAAGAGGCAACCTGCATTATGCCTTTGACTCTATTGGCCCATCACGCCTTCTGCTCTTTTCTGAGCAATCAACCTAAACATGAATATCAGCAAAGCTGTTAGTTAAATGCAAGCCAAGCAATATCTCCATCTGTAGAATGTTTTCCAATTGACAATAAAATGCAAGTTGCCACTACATTAAAATCTCCTCTATGCACTGCACTCAACACACACTCATCATTTGGCATCATCAGAGGACTTCAGATCATTACACAAAGAGGGAGGGTGGGCCCAGCCAACTGCATGACAGGCCAAGGTTTAGGGTGAAATGAAAGCTGTTTCCTGAGAGCAGAAATTTTTAAAGCGGCCACCTCAGATAATGATGCATTCATATTCCGGGCTCTGTTCTGCCTTCTACCTTCCAAAGCAGTATAGTCTAGATTTCAGAACCAGGAGAATTCCTCCATGCTACAACAACTAGGTGTTAAATTTAGCTCTACTAACAGTTGTCACATTGGGTGTGGGGAACCTGTAGCCCTTTGGCTGCAGTTAAGACTCCCATCAGCCCCAGTCAGAATAGACACATCTGGACTACATACTCGGAATCACAAATCATTACAAAAGCCGTACTTATTTCATTGGTTTTATTTTCAAGGTGATGGGGGGGGGGGAAGGAGCAAGGAAATGCAGGTGGTCAGCTAAACATTTTTTTCTCCCAACATAAAACCTCAAACCATTTCTGCTTAAAATGTAGAATGTGTTATAAATAAAGGTTAAGCTAATACAGGGTCCGTAGGAATAGAAAAGACAAACAAAATACATGTAAAATAATGACAAGGAAGATGCCACACCCCTTCTCCATCAAGAGGTAAATGAAGAGAGAAAAAGAAAAAAGAAAACCCTAAACTGACACATGTAAGCATTTTAAGACTCTTTTATGCTACAGTATTATATTACAAGCCTTTTCCGAATGGGCAAAAGTGGCTCAGTACTAAGTGTAACTGTTTGAAACTCACTTTATAAAGACTGTTTGCATGACATAAAGGACGTTAACAAACAGGAGTGCCTCCCATAAAAGACTTTCAGGCATGTTCATGAGCAATTCCTAATCATTTCAACACAGCTTTGAGTTGAGCTGTGTCCCATCATATTTGTGTGTTTATTATTATTTTTAACTTCTGCAGTGCTTAAATACAACTATACCATCACAAAATGGCTGCAGTCAGATGCAACAACAAATTTCAGACTCACACATTCCCTTCCTCCATGGGAGGGGAGATTAAAACTTCTCTTGCAAGCTTACAGTAAACCACAGTTCACCGTTTCGTCTGATCCCTGGCAAACTATGATTTCTGCAAACCAGAATCCCCAGACAGGTCCAGACAAAATAGAAACTATGGTTTTCTGCAAAACATGTAGGAGCAAGGGAGAAGGTGAAGACGGAGTTCATGAGCCTGAGGCCAAAAGCTGTTGCGCTCATAACTATGTCTGAATGTAGTCAGTAAAATGAGAGGAGCTGAAATTCATAGTTGTAATCTTGTTTATACCACATGGGTGTGCATTTGTACACAAGTTACAAGGTTCTTCTAACCACAAGGTTAAGAGAAGCACTCCTGAAACAAACAACAAGAACAAAGAACAATCCTGCAACTCACTTTTTTTTTTAACCACTTCAAGACACAACGAGCCCTTGGTATGGGCAAACCACTCATGGTGAAAAACGACCAGGCTCATTACATTTGAGTCTGATAGGCAGAAAAATTGCAGCATTCTCAGAACGACAGAGAAACTTGGCAGCATCTGGTGGGTATATTGCTTGTCAAGCTATTGTTTTCTTCCTGTGCAGCATGTCATAGCAACAAGTACGGTGGCACACAACACCCAGCAGTTAGCACTTAGAACAACAGCTCTCAAACTGGCCACGTATTTTCACTTATAGTTATAGATTTGATTCTTTAAAAAATAAAACTAGCAATTAACTCTCTGGAAGATATTTCATAAATCTTAAATCTTTTAAAAATTACTCTCTAAAGGTTATAAAAGGTTAGTCAAAACTTTTTAATATGAATAGCTTGGATAAGTGGATCTAGTTCCCGGCTGGAGAATTACAGCAACGTATTATGCCGAGGAGGAGAAGAGTCCACAGAGGAATCTGCAAACTACGGTTGGAACCTCAAGGATTCTCATTAAAAAGATTTGACTGCATAGTGACACATCCTTTTTCTCTCTCTCTCTCTCCCAAGTGATGTGTCTCACTCATTGGCTTTCCACATCACTTGAAGGAACCGTTTTAGTACTTTATTTACATTCAAAAAGTATTCATCTCCCCCTTTTGTTTCTTCTTCAGCACAGTGGAAATGCCAACAAATCAAGTCAATGGGAGACTCCCTAGCAGAGGTGCAGGACAGCTTTATTAATCTCTGGATTTGTCCAATCATTCCGGATGTCATCCAAATGATTATCAAAATCTACTAGTGTTTCATAGGACCGGCTGTCCAGAAGTGAGGCAGAGATCCTCTGGGCTTCTGACCAGTCTTCACAGTAATCACTAGGAAGCAAGAAAAAAGTAAAGAATTAATGGTCCTCAGGAGGAACCAACCACTGTCCACTGGGGTGAAAGCAAAGGAACAATCTATCAGCAATGCATAATGACAAGCAAAGGGTCAGCTACACTACTAACTAAAACAAAAACAAAAAACACTGCAGTCAAAATGACTCACCCTGAGGAAACCTGGGAGTTACAAGAGAGGTGCACCTGTTTGAAGTATTTGCTAGACAGCCCTCACAGAGCTACAATTCACACAGAGACCTTATTCAGATGCAGTGCTACATCTATGACTTAAATGTTGCATTGATTAATTCGCTCACTTAACTTCCCTTCCCTCTCCCTTCTCTTCTTCCATCTCAGTCACAAGGAAATTCAAAGCTTATGCTTCTGTTTTTAACTAGGCACAGTACAGCATTATGTTCAAACCTGGACAAACAGTGGCCAGTCTTAGTAATGGTTTATTAAAAGAGGGCAACTATAAACCACGGTTTATGAATCTGGCTTGTTTCAGTGAAAGCTTCTGATTGCCTCCTCCTGCTCCTCTTGGTGGCACCTTCTCCAGCCTGATGCCCCCCTGACATTTTTTACTATGACTCCCAACAGGCTACTGCCAGCATGGCTGTGTTGGCTGATGGGAGTTGTAGTTCTACTATCTGGAGAGCACCAGGCTGGGAAAGGCTAGGATGAACAAGAGCTTAGTGTTGCATCCTAACAAGGCCAGTGGCAGGGGCGTAGAGAGGTATGACCCTTAAACTGTTTCACATACCATGGACAGGCCCTGCACATGATTTGTTCATGTTAGAAAAACTCTGGAGAGCAGAAAACCTTTCAAAAGCTGACTGTGATTAGTTCCCAATGGATACTACTCTGGTTGTTTCACATCTGAACCCTCCTTCCTCTCTTCCCCCTGCCCCACCTCCATGCCTAACAATTTCCTTTGGTAAGATGTTTCATACACTATGCTGCTGTTCTGAGTTTGTTGGCTTTGCAGTTTGAAATATTATTCAATTAGGCAGATCTGAAATTTTATTAGGTTAACACTGGATCTAGGTCACTGAAATGTTGTTCTTTATTTATCAAGTTGGTTTGGGGGTAATAGCAAAAAACTACTTTATTCAGCTGCCCAAACTGACTCCTCCAGATGTTTCAGAATAGAAGTCCCATCAGTCCCAGACAACCAGCACAGGTTGAAGAAGGCTGAATTAATTCATTGTTTGGATTTGCTGTGTGCTTGTATTGATTGTACATTATATATTTTTGCATTGACTGTTTCATACTCATAGCCAGCTGCTTATTTTGGAAGCATTCCAAACTCAGGCTTCGTTTCAAGGTAAAATATACTAAATATAAAAATGTAAATGCTGCTTAGGAGCAAAGGTCTGTTCTATGAATACTCACAAGTGCGGGTCTTTGCATCTCCATTTGTTTTCGTGATGTTCGTACACATGAACAGTTGGTTCTATGCACTCCATTGTAAATTTACTATTATCCACCTGATGCAGAACAGAGAGCGGGAACAGAAAGCTCAGTGGCAGAATGTCTGCTTTGCATGCAAAAGGTCTTAGGTTCAATCCCTGGCAGCTCCAAGTAGAACTGGGAAATGTTCCCCTGCCTGAATCCCTGAAGAACTACTGCCAGCCAGTGTAGGCCAGGTATGGGGAACACCTGTCCTCTCTACCTGGTTGTCAGTGCTCCCCCAAGTCCACACACCCTGTTGAACCACACCCTCCACCAATCCTGCTCTGCACCCTCCTTGAGTGTTTTTGCCTGACTGGAATGCTACCTTGAATGCAGATCATACTTCTTGCTTGTCTGGATGGAAGATAAAGAGGCCTACTGTACAAAGGTAAAATTCACAGCTGCTGCTCCACCGACTTTTGCCTCTGGCTCTTGGAAGGTTACTTAAGAGGGAATGCAGCCTTTGAGCCGAAAAAGATTCCCCACCCCGGTGTAGACAACAGTGAGGTAGATTAACCAATGCTTTGAATCTGTAGAAGGGAGCTTCCTATTCAGAAAAGCATTCTCACCTAGACAAACACACTGGAACAACCTTACAATTTATGCACTGGAAATGGACTCCTGAAATTAAGTTGGAAATGTGGAGAATGAACTAGAAACGTACTCCTGTTAAAGAAGTGGTTTTCAAACTTTCCACCTTCAGGGAACTCTTTCCAGCTTGTTTTGTCTGCTGAGGAATCCATGATGGTCAGCCACAGACACCTAGCAGGTTGCAAAGGATACTTGGGCATGTTTTAAGGGCACACACTTGTTTAATGGAAGGCATTATTTCGGCCTGTTAACCATTGCTCCATGGTGACAGAATGCAATCTAGAACACACCCAACAGTTTCCCTGCAGCTGTACACTGCAGGTATAAATCTCGTAGTGATGGGGAAACAAACTTTCAAGGAAATAAGCATCATCATTATTAATTCAGTTTACTATTCAATTAATATGATCAGGATGGCAGCCAATAAAACAGTATTAAAACAATCCACACTAAAACAATAGCTGGTTGCTAATTCTCAAATAGCCAGGGCCTCAAAAAGCATCGCTGACAGTGATCTCAATACAAAGACACATAGTTGTAGAGCAGGGGTGGGGAACCTTTTTCAGTCCAGGGGCCACATTCTCTTCCAAGCAATCTTCTGAGGGCCACCTGGGGCCAGAGGCCAAAGTGGGGAAATTAATATGAATTTTACCTTTGCAGAACAGGCTACTTACTTCACTCTCAAGACACCTCTCTCTAGTCTCCATCCAGGCAAGCAAAGCTCAAGGACATTTTCCTGGTAGGCAAAAACACTTGTGGAGGGTGCAGAGCAGGGCTGGTGAGGGGCATGTCTTGGAAGAGTCCCAAAGGCCAGAGAGAAAGACCATATCCACTATGTAGTGGTTCCCAATCTCTTAGAGAGAAGGCAGTGATCAGAGTACCCAGGTCAGAAACAGCATAGGGCTTTGTCCAACATTACTTGTCTTCTTGTTTTACTTTAAATAAATGGAAGAAACTTGAGCAACTGAAGGATTTTCTGGAAAACAGTTCTGAAGAACACTGCTTTAGGGTGATGGTGTGACTTCATGGCAGCGAGGGAGGGTTGTATTACAAGACTTGCAAATAACTGAAGCACTTACATTTCAGAAAATGTAATCTAAGCAATTGATGTCATTAGCTATGGCCATGAAGTGTACACTAACTAAAGAAAAAAGGCAGCGGGGGGGGGGGCAGGGGAAGGATATTACGTACCATTATGAGGGCTGTGTCGTTGAAGCCTTCTGCAATCCTGGAGGCAACCTTTTCAGCAACCTGGTTTGGACTACAAAAAGCACACAAATTACTTACAATTCTGCTATTCTTCAAATCAATCATAATGAAATTGGAACACTTGAATGAAGAGATGTTGATAAGATGTCCGATGATGTGCTCAAGAGGAAACGTTTTATATGGCCTAAAGCAAGAATCGGGAACCTCTGGCCCTACAGACGTTGTTGCACAACATCTCCCTTCATCCCGAAAAACACTCATCACACTGGCTGGGACTTACTGGACTAGGAGTCCAACGACATCTGGAGGGCAACAGTTTCCTTAACCTTGGTCTAAAGCTAAACCAGATTTGAAATAAACTGATGGTGGCTGGGCATTGCCAGTCCTCTATTCTGTTCACTCATGCTGGCCAACCTCCTGTTCTTGTAACACAGAGACATGGTATATGGGCCTCATTGCATCAGGCATTAAGCAAAGCCTAAGAAATAAAAATAAGGCTTCTGCAACCAATCTGGTGCCTTCTGGATAATCTGGACTACAATTCCCATAGCATCAGGTCAGGGATAGCTGGCCTACACATTTAACTAAACCAATGGTAACAGCTTCCCCTTAAGGAGCCCTGGGAATTATTGTTTTGCAAGGCCACAAGCACAGCGCTACAGGAAGAATTTGCTACTAGGTGTTTTGTTAGCCTCTGATTCGGTTCTTTCTCTCTCTCTCTCTCCAAGCCGCTCTCCCTTTATGTGGCTCACGTCCATTTTTGAATGGGTCGCAGCAACATACCTGGCATCTTTCAGACGTTCATTAGCTTGATAGTACCCGGCTATTACATAGCTATTCTCTTTGCACCATGAATCAATCTGAAAGAGGACATAAATAAAAAATCTGTAAGCATTCAAAACTCAAAGCACTGGCTAACGTCATGCAGACCGGAGGGCAGGGGGTGATAGCTAGTGAATTAGTGGATTGAAATAGCCACTTTATACCTATTAGCATGGGAAAACATGTCTCCCTTTTGAGAGCTGTTGCAAGGACAAAATGAAAACCTTTGGGCTGCCAGGGTACTAGGTAAAAAATCTATTTCTCAAATGAAGCATTATTGCTGTTAATCATTTCATAAAAGACTTTAAATGTATGTTCTATACAACATATAACTTGCTCTCCTACCCCGGTGAAACTGGCCACAATTATGTATATTTATGTTATTTATATTGATAGAATTTCTATAATGCCAAATCATAGAATCCAATGGTGGCATTAAAACATGATTTCTTTTTTTAAAAAATGAAGGGGTTAAGGTCACTGGCCAATAAAATAAAATAAACAGCTGCCAAGGCCTATTGGCATAAGTCTTTAAGAGACGCTTGAAACTCAAAAGTGATGATGCCTGAGGAATCTTTGCTGGAGTGTTCCACAGCACAGAATCAGCAACACTAAATGCCTGACTTCTAGTTAACACAAGTTGGGCCTCTGTAATACAGGGAACATTTTATTTCCATTGTACAAAATGTGAACTGGGTGGCCACGGACAATCTGCAGGGGAGGTGGGACAAATTCGGGACTCCTGGATATCAGCCCAACCCCCTCATAAAGCTGTGGAAAGCCACCTCGATGAGCTGTCTCCAAGTCCTACTCAGAGGAGAAACACTGAAATTAAATATCTAAATTTAGTCATGCCCACTAATTTCAAAGGATCTATTGAGTAGAACTTAGAAAGATATAAAAGGTTTTATCAAACTATCAGTGCAGTGGATGCAGGAGATCTGCGTTCAAAGTTATCACTTTGGTCCTGGATTTAATTGTGTGTTTTTCTTAAGACATTCACACAGTCTCAGCCTGCCATGCAGACAGTGATCTACTAGGGGCTGCTGAAAGTGGTCAAAGCAAACACCATGAAATGCTTTTACTAACTGTAAGTGCTATATGAGTACGGCAAGGCTGTATATTGTCTCCCTGCTTATTTAACTTATATGCAGAATTCATCATGCGAAAGGCTGGGCTGGATGAATCCCAAGCCGGAATTAAGATCGCCGGATGAAAAATCAACAACCTCAGATATGCAGATGACACAACCTTTATGGCAGAAAGTGAGGAGGAATTAAAGAACCTTTTAATGAGGGTGAAAGAGGAGAGCGCAAA
This sequence comes from Podarcis tiliguerta, assembly GCF_965153285.1. Classification (NCBI taxonomy): domain Eukaryota; kingdom Metazoa; phylum Chordata; class Lepidosauria; order Squamata; family Lacertidae; genus Podarcis; species Podarcis tiliguerta. The sequence continues at coordinate 37,618,889 of NC_139541.1, read as the reverse complement.
ATATGGTCTGAAGCTCAGCATCAAAAAAACGAAGATCATGGCCACTGGGACCATCACCTCCTGGCAAATAGAAGGGGAAGAAATGGAGGCAGTGAGAGATTTTACTTTCTTGGGCTCCATGATCACTGCAGATGGTGACAGCAGTTACAAAATTAAAAGACGACTGCTCCTTGGGAGAAAGGCGATGGCAAACCTAGACAGCATCTTAAAAAGCAGAGACATCACCTTGCCAACAAAGGTCCGTATAGTTAAAGCCATGGTTTTCCCAGTAGTGATGTACGGAAGTCAGAGCTGGACCATAAAGAAGGCTGATCACCAAAGAATTGATGCTTTTGAATTATGGTGCTGGAGGAGACTCTTGAGAGTCCCATGGACTGCAAGAAGATCAAACCTATCCATTCTTAAGGAAATCAGCCCTGAGTGATCACTGGAAGGACAGATCGTGAAGCTGAGGCTCCTGTACTTTGGCCACCTCATGAGAAGAGAAGACTCCCTGGAAAAGAGCCTGTTGGGAAAGATTGAGGGCACAAGGAGAAGGGGACGACAGAGGACGAGATGGCTGGACAGTGTTCTCGAAGCTACAAACATGAGTCTGACCAAACTGCGGGAGGCAGTGGAAGACAGGAGTGCCTGGCGTGCTCTGGTCCATGGGGTCACGAAGAGTCGGACACGACTAAACAACAACAAGTGCTATATGCCTGCCATAGCAATTCCTTTCCTTTACAGATAAGTTGGGATTCCTGAAGCCCAACCTGGTTGACAGACACATGGAAAAGACAAGCCAGAGAAGGGGTTTTATAGAGAAGTAAAATATGACAGCAGAGGTATGCATAAGGAAGGGGAGAGACCATCTTGCCCTTCCTCTGGTCACTTCATTAAGCATGGAAGTGAAGGGGCAAAATGAGTGGAGAGGGGTCTTAGGATGTGTGTAGAAACTTCATGGGGGGTGGGAAGAGGACAGATGGCACAAGTCAGAGTGGAGGGAACTCCTTGTTCTTTTGTCCCCTACCCGCTGTGCAGAATGAAGGGCTGGTGGACTCTGGACTTGCTAGTACTCTCATGGGAGGAGAAGGGGCAAGAAAACTGGTCACCAGCCCCACTCTAAAAGACCCACATTTAAACTGCCCAGCAACCAGGGCTGTGGGCTTTAGCAGAAAGAGCAACATGATCCTCCATTGGTGATAAGGTGCAGATTCTATTGTGTCTACTCTGCACTTCCACCCCTGCTGCAACAGTCACTTTAATTAGTGAAGATATTTGCATAAAACTCTTTATCATTTTATCCTAATGTATCATCTGATCTGCTACAAAGCTTTGTTAAAATACCCAGTGAGAATTAAAGGGGCAAATTCATCTTGGGTGTTATGAGGCAGGATTTAAAGTGCTGTATTTATCCATATCAGATTTTGGCCCAGTTTCAGTGGCTTTTGAATATATCCCCATATTTGCTACTCACAATAAATGTAATTGATTAAGATAATCCAGTGATTTTGGGAGGTGGAAAAACGAGCTAGCAATTGTGCTTTTTGCTGTCAACTACTATCTTAAAAAAATGGGGGGAGGGGGAATTAAGTGGATTGCAGAACGTTTTGGATGCTGAATTCCAGCTTCCTGCAAAACACATCAATCTCATGGTTAGCAGAATAATTACAGCCCTGAATTAAACTGTCTAAAAGCAGAACGAAGCTACACAAATAATCTCTTCTAAAAGAATGACATGGATTTATGTGTTTCATTAAATTGTCATTTGCTGGCATTGTTATACTTAAAGAGCCAACTGCTGAAGTAATCATAACCCCCATTTCAAGGGTTTATAGATGCCATTTTAATTGCCAGCAAGTTGAGATCTTTTAACTAAAAACTAAACACCCAGATAAAACATTCTTGCTCACAGCAAACATTAAGAAGCTGATCTGAAATTTTCCTTTTGTTATTCTATAGGAAGCTCAGTTTCTATTCAATTTTAGGGGAGCAACAGAGAGAGACAGCTCTGCTCTGGCTTGTTAGCAACAGGTTGTTTTTTAAAGTAACACTTTATTGGGTTTTATAAACAAGGATCATATGAATAACAAATTATACAAATAAATGGACCAAGTCTTCTCATGTCATTTGTACATCACAAAAATAGCATAATAAATTTGCAGGAATATCTACAACATATGCTTCATTATTATTGGTCAATTTTTCAAGTTCCTGGGTTTGTGAATTGATTTAAACAAAAACAAAGGGGAAATAGGATAGAACAGACGTAACAGGCTAAACGCCTAATCAGGAGCCCTTTTGGTTGTGCTTAGATTAAGTATGAGTAATAGTCATTTTTCCTCTTATGTTTCCAATGAAACAATATAAAGTGTTGTATATTAATGAGTGTGGGAGCACAGTTCAAAGTGAAAATAAAAATTTATGTTTACATTTTAATTTCAGTCAACCAGATTGAGCCAAATGCTGATGGGAGGTGGGGTCATTTTCAGGAATACTGGCATAAATTAGACCATACCAGGGTAAAGTCATCTTTCTTGATCTGTCCATCTGCCAGCTGTAATTTATTTCATAATCTTGCAAGGACGGCTGTTTCCCAAACTGAACCTCAAAGTTCAGTTCTTTGTCCTACAGCTATTTTTCCATTTTTGAATGTAATGACATTTTCTTAAGTGTAAGGAAAGCCATTTTATATTGGCAATGTATACACATCACCAAGCACGTGTACCTGCCTTAAAACAAGCATTGCCCTAACAGGCGATAAAGTTTCCTTATGACAGCTTAGTAGATGTGCCTTGCAGATGGCCAGGCACGGTTGGGAAGTAGTTCTCAAATTGCTCCTTGCAATTCCCAAGAGTTAACTGTCTCATTTGCCACAAGTGCATTTAGTCATTTGTGGCCTTAACACAAATGCACAGACAGCTTTCGCTGGGTTCTGTGCATGGCAGCTAGAGGCATTTTTTACTCCCAACAAATGGACAACTATCAACAAGCTTGGCCTAGTGACCCTTGGTTGGGCAGAGGAATCCATTTTAGCCTATTCCCGTGGCATATTTGCTTGGCTCATGTGGTTAATTCATCCTTTGTTGATTGGTTCATTGTGGCTTTAACTGTGTAAGCCTATCATTACGCATGGGGTGGTGGGAGGACTGGTATGTGAATCACCTTCCCTTAAAATAAGGCCTTGTGTGTTTTTTTCAGTTCTCTATTACTACTCTGCAACTCCTTAAGTATTCTTGTATTTTGACAATAACCTTAAAAGGACAGGATGTGAGCAAAGACTCTTCCTTGGACAAAATAAATATTTCACTGGGAACTTCTGCTTTCTACACTTCCTCTCAATACTGCAGCTCCTTCATGCACCTGCTTGGTTGCTCTTATCCTTTAGACTTCAATCTTTCTAATGATGGTCTCAGCACTGCACTTTGTGGCTTTTGGCTGGACATATAACCAGGACTGCTGGACCTAAGTTGATATACACATTTCATCTTCTGGCGTTTCTACTATCAATCAGCAAATAGGCTGTTAAATCTGAATGCCACTTACAAAACCACAAGGCAGCACAATAAAAAGTTTCCCAAATATGGATAAGCACCTTGGCTTTCTAAGACATCTCGCACTATCCTTGATTACGTTTGTCAAAGCTGCCACAAACAATATTTGCATGCCACATTGATTTGCTAATTGATTAAAGTTTGACAAATCCCAACTCAGCTTAAAATGCAGAAATACAATTTCTTCATAATTAGATTGTTTGAGGACTTGCGGCATTTCATGAATTCTGCAATTATTTCAATTTCCCATTAAAGCTACAAGCTGATTTTGCAAAGATTTCCATTTGGTAAAAGTCAGAGCTGCCACAATGCTCTGTATACCAAAGTGACTCACTGCCCTTAAAATTCAATGTCCATGGTGCTCTTCATTTACCTTTGTACTCAGCAACACAACTTATTCCATTGCTGCCCAGCCTCCTCTAGATGCTTTTGGTTTAAGTACTCTGATATCAGAGGGGCTGTGAACACGTTGGTTATTATCTGAAGAGATATCACAGGCTATGCACTGTCCAGGCGGCCAAAATGTTTATTATTTTCAATGCTTGATTTATAGTGCACCCATCAACAGATTCCCAGGGTGAATTACAAAAAAGTTTTTTTTAAACCACAACAAAAAATTAGAGCAGGAACATTAAAACATCATGTTAAAAAGCAGTAAAAAAATAATAATCAGCCAGCAAAACTAAAATGAACAGCAAGCACTGCAAAAACAATATGAAGAGCGCCCTTCCCAGACATAGCACCCTTCAGATGTTTTGACTACAATTTTCATGAGCCACAGTCAGCACAGCCATGCTGCCAGGGGTTGATGTAAGCTACAGTAAAAAATATCTGGAGGCCACCAAGTTGATAAAAACTAAAGATGAAAAAGCTGGGAGAAATGAAAAGATATTTGGTGCCAAAATGTCATCAAGGTAGATGATATGTTAGCATTCCAAAGTTGGGTTCCCATCACTGTGTAGGTCCTTTCTCCTATAGCCACCCACTGCCCTTAGATGGTGGGAGCTCAAAAAGAAAAGCCTCCTTTGAAGATCTTGGTATACTGTATAGGCAGACACATGTTGAGACAATAGGTCTTTCAAGGTATTGTGGTGTGATGCTGTGAAATATTTAACACAAGGACCTTTGTACATTTAGCAGTTGTGTTGCCAAGGACCGTTGGGCAGGTGCAGCTTTTCAACCCCCCTGCTGTCCTGTAACTGCTGAAAGTTCAACTTCTACAAACCAATGAAAAAAGTATAGAGGTGCTAACTTTGGAAGCATAATCTCCTCTGTGCTAGATAATGGGAAGGGTTATTAACAGGTAACATGCTGAAGGGATATGGTCAGATGCCCCTGGGAAGGCCACATATCAGCCCCCCTCTATTGTTTGTCCTCTGCATGCATGTGATATCCAAAGGTATGCTGCCTGATCATCTGTGAATTTGTGTAGAAGGCAGCCTTCCCCAGCCTGGTGTCCTCCAGATGTTTAGAAATACACCTCCCACAACCCCCAAATTCTGACCAACTAGAGTTTGAGGGAGTTATGCAAAAATCTGGAGGACAGTTAGGGGATGTTATTATAACGGTTCATCTAGTACCGCACCCTCAATTTCTCATAGTGGGTGGATGTTTAAGGAAAGCCCAAAAGAAGCCCCCCAGCAGCTGTCTTTCTAAGGCATCCTGCCTCTTCACGGGGAGGTTATATATAGGCCAGCATCCTGTTTCCAACATTGGCCAGCCATAAGTTTTTTGAGAAGCACAGAGGTAGCAGTTGCCTTCCTCATCTGTCCCGTTATGTGGCATATTGAACTATATTGCCTACAGACAGGGAGGCCCCATTTAGTTCTTATAGTCAACAGCATTCAACGGACATATCTACCATGAATTAAGGCAACAGACCCCTTGCTTTGCTGTTTGCTCCCTCCCCCCAATCTTATATTTAGAAGTATATTACCTCAGCAGTTAATAAAGGCCTTAAATCAACTGCATCACATGTAGAAGCAAGGCCCCAGGCTTAATTCCTGGTGTTCCCAGCCAGACAATGTCAACAGTACTGAGGTAGAGAAACCAGCTGAGGTAGAGAAACCAACTGACAACTTCCTATGTTAACCCTTCATTCAGACCCATGAGAACTGGAACCTTACTTTTAGGGGGAGGGCTGTGGAAGACCCCATGATTTATATACAGAAAGACCCAGGCTCAATCCCTGGAGTCTCCAGGTAAGGCTAGGAATGACCCCTGCCTGAAATCCTGCCAGACAGATAATACTGAGCTAGATGAAGTGAGGATTTGACGTTCACTATAAGGCATAGAAGCTCTATTCACAGGGAAGCCTTCCCCAAAAGCAGCAAACAAGTTAAGGACCAGTTTCCTATTGAGAAGGAAAGAAACACAAGAAGCTGCTTTATATTGAGTCTTAGTACTGTCTACACTGACTGGCAGCAGGCTCCCCAGGGTTTCAGACTGGCAGGAGTGTATGCTTTCCCAGCCCCTACCTGGAGATGCTGCTGGGGACTGGACCAGAAACCTCCTGCATGTAAAGCAGATGCGCTACCATGGAGTTAAGACGCTTCCCCTAAAAGTAATATAAGACACTAATCCTCATGGTTGTGAATAAAAGGTTTAAATGAGAATATGGGAAGTGGCCTTACACTGAGTCAGGCCACTGCCACATTTAGCTCAGCGCTTACTGTCTGGCAGTGGCTCTCTAAGGTTTTAGACAGGGAGGAGTCTTTCCCAGCCCCTGGGAAACTGAACCAAGAACTTTCTCCTTGGAGAGCAGGTGCTCGACCACGGGGTTAGTGTCCTTCCCTAAAATCAAAGCAAGATACTAGTCCTCGTGGTTCTGAATGATGACAATATGAGGCCTTTATACCGCGTTAGACCCATTGGTTCATCTGTCTAGCTCAATTTACTGTCGACGCCGGCTTTCTGCCCCCAACCCCACCCGCTTGGCAGCCCCCCCGGCCCACCCACCAGCGTGAGCGCCACCTCCAGCATGGGCGCCAGGGCGAGGCTGCCATGGAAAAGCGGGATGCAGTCCACGAAGAGCGCGTGCGCCGGCAGGTGAGGCCCCGTCGGCTCCCTCTCCCGGCCTCGCTGCTGCTGGTGGTGCTGCGGCTGCTTCTCGGCCACCAAGAGCCCGTTGACGGCGCAGTGCGGATACTTGGCGCCGTGGAGCACCATCTTGCAGTAGGCCTGCGTGCTCAGCTTCATCTTGGCCGGGGCCCCGCCTCAGTCAGCACAGCCGTCGCCGCTGCTGTTTCCTCCTCCTCATGGGGCCCCGCTCGGCAGGGGCAGCTCCGGCCTCCCTCACGACCACCGCCGCTGCCCGCTTCCGGCTCCACGGGCCCGCCGCCAAGCACTGGCCGTAAAGCTGGGAACGGGGAGGAGGAGGAGCGGTGCAAAAGTGTCGCGAAAGGAGCCTCTCCAAGTCTCATAGCTGAAGTACAGAGGAAGGGTGGCGAAGGCCCTTCTAGCCCCATATCTATGGTCTTCTCTAGTTCCGCCTTCTTTACCTCCCGTCATACCTCGCGGCGAAAAAAGCCAACCTAAAGTTGTTCCTTTTTTTTGGAACGCATAGAGTTACGGCTCCATTGTCTACAAACAAGGTTGCTCAGTTATTTTTGACGGCCCTCTCCCGTTTCCCCCCCTGTCTTATGTGGGATAAAAGAGGCAAGAGATTCCGAGGAGGAAAACTCTTTGTCTTTTTTTGGGTGGCATCTAAAAAGCTAACAAATTTTATTATGGCATAAGCATGCATCTGATACGGTGGGCTCTAGTCCACGAAAGTTTATGGCACAATTTCTACTAATCTTAAGATGCTACAACACTTTTTGCGCACTCTCTCTTCTTTTGCTGCAATAGACTTGAGGAGTTGCAATCCTAACGCCACTTACCTGGGAGTAAGAACCACAGAATTCAAGGAGACTTGCTTCTGAGTAGACATTGTTAAGGATTGCTCTGTTACTCCTCTGGAAAGTGGAGAAAATAAAGGACTTTAGCGTAGCTACATTACTATTAGGCGGGATATCTCTCCCTGCCCGTAGAAGCAAAGAGAGCAGTTAATTGAGATCTTATTTATTGTGAACTGCACTTTGGAAACTTACTCTCCCTCGCCCTCCTAAACAGAAAAAAGGAAGAGTGACATGCACAATTGTCTGAAAAACCACCTCCTAAGTTGCTTTTGAGTTTTGCCTTTCCTTCTTCCAATAAAAAAACTTTTGGAGTTTTTGGTAGAGAGCATTGCTACCCAATCACAGGTAAACAACAGTTCTATATACAGTTCTGTACCTTTTCTATAGCAGACTTCACTAGCCCTGTGCCCTACACGTTTTGGATACTAGTAGTTTAGGGTAGAAAAGACAAGGAGCGACTTGTGTCTAAGGTTATTCACGGTGCGAAGTAAGTGGATAGAGAGAAGATTCTCTCTTTTCATTCTGGAAGGTCAATTCAGTGAAGCTGGATGTTCTTGATGTTAACGCGGAAATCACCCCATGGGGTAAACGATACCTGGTTACTTTACATTTTCCTATATCTATCTATGTCTTTCGACGTATCCCGTCATGCTTCGCGGCGGAAGGCTTTAGGCACCGCCTGGGAGGAGGGACTTTTGCCCTCTTGGCTGCTTGGTCCGTCGCTATCCCATGCTGCCTTGCGTTTCCGCTTCCCTCTCCTTCCCTCTTTCCGTCCTCATTCTGCGGGGTTTAGAGGACACGAGCTGCCTCGGGTTTGTGGTGGCAGGTGAGGGAGGGGCTCCGCTTCACCGGAGAAGAGTGAGGGGGAGGGCCTGTGGCGGGAGTGGGGAGTTGCGGGGAGGAGGGGGAGAAGGAAGACATCCTGCTTAATTGGGGTTTCCTTATTGATTGGGGTATCCTGATTGGGGTTGGTGATGGAGAATGGAAAAGATGCTGGTAGTTGCCCTGGGGGAGATGAAGGGGTAGGCAGACAGGTACATGTCTCCCTTTGCACGCTTACCTGGCAGTAAGCCCCATTTCACTCATTGGGGTTTAATGGACCAACCCTTATTCAGAGATAAGCCCCGCCGATCTGAATGGGCTGCTCCCAGGTTAAACATTCAGAAACATTTTAGCCCCGCCTCATGCACAGGATGCAGGAAAGTAAAAGTGCAGCTCTTTACACCTGTACCTTGAATGTAAGCCCTGCTGAACTTAATAAGGCTTAATAGCCCAGCCTTATGCATGTGTCTACTTCCACAAATAAGGCTCAACAATGCAGGATTTAATCAATGCTGAAAGCTGCTCTGTCCACTAGCCTGTTGAGTACAGTGGGGCTTACATCTGAGTATATATGTTTAGAGTTGAACAGGAGTGGGGAGCTTGTGGCCAGGTAGATGCTGCTAAACTGCAACTCCTGTTATCCCTGACTACTGGCCATGCAGGCTGGAGCAGATGGTGTTGTCCTCCCATAACAACTGGAGGGCTGCATGTTCCTCACCCCTACTCTGGAAAGTAACAAAGTTGTTACAAATATTTTGGGTTCCTTTCTTTTGGGAAGTTGGGCTGTCAACTTTGGAGATATCCCATAACCTGTTAATAACAGCAATTAACAAGTGGTAATGCTTCCCTATGGCATGAAAAGTTTTATTACTATTATTTAATGTATTTATATCCTGCCTTTCTCCCAAATTGGGACTTAAGGTGGCTCACAACATATTGAAAACATCCTTATAAAATACAAAGGAACAAAAACTAGTTAAAAACAATAGTTAACAAACTTAAATACAACAAATTTAAAGTAGCATTGAAATAATAATTGCCCTTATAGCAACCAAGTGGTCAACATTGTCTGCACCTAGTTTTCAATTACCTGTCTGAATAGGAAGGTCTAGGCTGCTGGAAGAATGATACCAAGGAAGGAGCCAATCTATCTTCTGTTGGGGGAGAATTCCACAATATGGGAGCAACCACAGAAAATGCTCTCTCTTGTATCATCACCTCCATGCTTCTGATACTGATGATACCAAGATCATTATGATTTATTTGTTAGATGAATTGGAACAGAGTTGCATTCCCCCTCCAGGCTACTTGACAACCTGTTGGGAAGACACACTGGGCTGCAGTCCTATGCTTGTTTATCCATTAAATGTATGGGATGCTTATTGCCCTTCTTGCAATGCGTATATGCAATTGCTTCAAATATATTGAAAGCAGAGCATAGAAAATCCCAGGTATCTCTTGTCCCAGATTGTTTTAAAAAGGAGGATGCGGTGCGGAAGCTTACATTCAGTTTTAACTCTGTAGCTGTAACCACCCTTCCCCTGATTTTTTTGTTGTGGAAGATTTTCCCTTCCAGCTCTTTGTTTGTGAGAGGTTGATTAGTTGAATGCAGAAACTGTTGATAGTCCTTTCTTGTGAGAGGAGTTGGGAGTCTGTTGCTTGTTGATGCATTCTATTCTTATGCCCTTAAAACCTAAGTCTGCATCTTCTCCAAATGTTACTCAGTAGGCTACATTTTGGTTTGCTGGATGGTCATTAGAGTTGTGAGATTCCAGCACTGTATTTTGCAAGAAAGACAATGCTGCAAGAAATGACATGTGGATAGTGTTTTGCAAGAAGCTGCCAATGGTACTTGTAACACAGAAGGAAAATTGCATTTTCTGGATTCAGTCTGATATATAACATTGTACCTTTTTCTCTTTCAGGATGTTGGCTTCTCGGGCATTTAGTCTTCTTGGCAAGCGGGCCATTTCCACTTCAGTCTGTGTGAGAGCCCATGGGCATGGTAAAATGATGGCTTATTATTATTACATTTTTACCCTACCTTTCTTAGAAAGAGCTTAAGGTGGCATACAGCGGTCTTCCCCTTCCCTGTTTTATCTTTACAAGAATCCTGTGACATAGGCTGAGAGAGCATGACTGGCCCAAGACTATACAGTGGGCATGTAAGCCTGGGTCTCCCTGATCCTAATCCAACACTCTTAACCACTACCTCACCCTGGCTCTCATCTTAGCTTAATTATTCTAAAACTGTTCACATAGGTTTAGTACATTTCAGCATATACGGTGATATTTCATCACAACAGCTCCTTTAAAATAGATTAGAGTGACAAATAGTGACTTTCCCATACAAGTGAGAAAAGCTGAATGGCTTTAAATATGCCACATGCCCTATTACAGCCTATCGTCTGTTCCATGAATGAGGAACCTGTGACCTTGATATGAGATAGAACCCAACAACCCCAGCATGGCCAATGGTCAGGGATTATGAGAGTTGTAGTCCAGTAACACCTGGAGGGCCACAGGTTCCCTGCCCCCCATCAATTCCATCATAATGACATAATGCTTCCAGAACTAACTTATTTTTCTTGTGGGTCCTCTTGTGTGAAGGACCAACAGGTCTTTAAAGTCTGCCTTTCTTAAGAGAAATTAAAAGATGAAACTGCCCAGTGCAAATTTTAGTGTGTGCCCTTCTGCTCTGATACCTTTGTTTGATTTATGCCATTCCAAGCTTCCTGGGTTTGTATCTTTGTGAGATTTCTCTTATTTTCCCTGCCAAATAGGTATTGCAAAAACGGAAGATTTCAGCCTGCCAGCTTACACCGATCGTCGGGATATTCCATTGCCTGAAGTTCAGTTTACAAAAAGTCTCTCTTCGGAGCAGAAGGCCCTGAAGGAGAAAGAGAAGGCATCATGGACTGCCCTTTCTTCTGCTGAGAAGGTTGCATGTAAGTATTTATGGTTATGGTGGGCTGTGTTGGAACAGGGGAAAGCAGGGTGGCAGGCAAAGGTGGCTTGGCTAACTTTAAGCTTCAGCATCTCAATTGCACCCTCTCTTCTCCCCACCTTCAGTGTACCGCATCAAGTTCAATGAGACCTTTGCTGAAATGAACAAGGGGTCATCTGAATGGAAGACCATTCTCGGTGGGACACTCTTCTTTATAGGCCTCACTGCTTTTGTTGTCATTTGGCAAAGGATGTATGGTAAGTAGTTGGCATTTAAGGAGCATCTTAACTATTAAGGTAGCAAGGTGTCTCAAGTGAGAAGTGCATGTCTTGTGATCCCAAGAGTAAGGAGAGAGGTGTGTGTGTGCATGTGCACAGAGTAATATAGAAGAACTAAGCAGTTACACTTGCAGGTGTATTTGTGCCAACATATGGCTCTTTTAAGTCATTAAAGAGCATCATTGCTATGCTCTGGCAATTTAAAGTAACTAAATCCAGGTTTTCTCTTGGGAAGCTGCTTTGGCAATTCAGAGTTGTCTTTTTTTAATAATATGATGGCTGTTCTTGAGGCAGCTTAATGGCCAACACAACAGCGTATGGGGCTATTCACTCTTTTTCATGCCACAGGTTCTTGGCTTTGGATCTATGGGAGGCCCTGGATATAAAAACACATTGTGTTCATCTTTGTCATAATAGGGACAGGCAAATCTCAGGTGTCTGTCTATCTTCAGGTAGATCTGTAGCTGATCCCCATCTCCCATAAGCTTATAGGGGCAAGAGTGCCTCAGATGGCTTATTTTCCAGACTTCCTTTTAAAAGATGGGTTGTGTATAACTTCACAAAAGTCGTTAGCTTAGCTGGTCGCATTTCAGCTACATAAATTATTGCCATCTCAAGCAACAATAGATCCAAAAATTTGTTAAGCTTTCTTGCCTTAATTACTTGGAGACTATCTGATTTGCCATTAAGAGTTGGGCACCTGACTGCTCAGAAAAAAAGATCTGATCAAGTAATAGTCAGGTATTACATAGCACAAATTTTTAGAACAGCGAAATATTTAAACATCAAGCCTAATGATATAATTGCAAGGTGTCTTTTTGGTATTATCTTAAACAGTGAAATTGACTCTAAAACAAATACAGTGGTATCTTGGTTTAAGAACAGCTTAGTTTATGAACAACTTGGATTAAGAATGCTACAAACCCGGAAGTAGGTGTTTTGGTTTGTGAACTTTGTGTTCCATTTGTAAATTGAGTTCCGTGCTGCTATGGGAAAGCACGCCTTGGTTTAAGAACACTTTGGTTTGAGAACGGACTTCTGGAATGGATTAAGTTCGTAAATCAAGGTACCACTGTAAATGAATTAGAGTAACTACTTGGTACTGTGCACAATTCATTAACATTTCTGTAGGTTTTCATCCTTTTTACACCCAGGGCTAGCCTACAGTTACCTTCCTTAGGGAGGAAGGATAGATTATAAGTTCAGTAAATAAAATAACATTAAGTTAAAGGTAAAGGTAAAGGTACCCCTGCCCGTACGGGCCAGTCTTGACAGACTCTAGGGTTGTGCGCCCATCTCACTCAAGAGGCCAGGGGCCAGCGCTGTCCGGAGACACTTCCGGGTCACGTGGCCAGCATGACATTGCTGCTCTGGCGAGCCAGAGCCGCACACGGAAACGCCGTTTACCTTCCCGGTAGTAAGCGGTCCCTATTTATCTACTTGCACCCGGGAGTGCTTTCGAACTGCTAGGTTGGCAGGCGCTGGGACCGAACAACGGGAGCGCACCCCGCCGCGGGGATTTGAACCGCCAACCTTTCGATCGGCAAGCTCTAGGCGCTGAGGGTTTTACCCACAGCGCTACCCGCGTCCCAACATTAAGTTAGTGATTAAGTAAAAGTCGGTTTTTAGAAGGCAAGCATGGTACTGCATCAGACTAATTCTCCAAGTAGGATTACCTTCAACTGTTTTTTGCCTCAATCTGTGTTGTCAAAATAGTCAGTACGCTCCTGGCTAAGGCAGGGCAAAGGAGCAAGCAGCATTTGCTCCTGCCATTCTGACAGGTGTGTCAGTGATTGAATTTACAGAAAGTAATTCCCTTCTGTTTGTTGTGTGCAGTCTTCACTAGCTGCTACTGGTTCCAGCCCTATCAATGGCCAAAGAGGTAACTTCTTCAGGCAGCAGATACTGAGGGGGGCAGTAATGGTATCTCTCTGCCTGTTGCTTCTGGATCCACCAGCCACTGCCTCTGTTGGAGGAGAGAGCCATGAGTGCCACACAACCTGTCCTGTGCCTTTTAAGCTAGCCTGCTTCCCTGAGGTGTGGAGGACACTGCTCCATTGCCAGTGTTGGAAGTAAGATTCAGTGGCTAGTCTAGTTAGCTTTGGTATTTGGAATGGGGGTGAGTGAGCGAGCGCCATATGGTCAGTGGAAGCAGGACCCTTAGGGAGAATGGGGCACAGCCCAACCAACCTTAGTTTGCCTGCTTTCTTATAACCAGTCGAGGGGTGGCCTACCTGTCATTAGCTCTGGCTCCACCTAGTGTTGGTTCCAGTAGGCAGCAGCCTCCACTACATCTTGCCCTTTGCTTTGGGCAGCAAAAGGCCTTGGGTGGACCTCAGCTGCCATGCAGTAAATTCAGTGTGAACTGGGAACAAATATCTGTTAACATAAAACTAGATTTGACTGTCCTTCACCAGGGCCAGGGCTTTTTCAGTGACGACTCCGACCTGGTGGAATGCTCTGTCCCATGAGACTAGGGCCCTGCAGGACTTGATCTCCTTCCGCAGGGCCTGTAAGACAGAGCTATTCCACCTGGCCTTCAGTTTGAATTAGCCTGATCCCTTATTCCCTTTTCCCTTTCCTTTTCTATGAAGAAACCCTTCTGGGACCCCACATTTAAGCTCTTCCTTGGTCTCCTTGCTGGCCCTAGTAGGACCAACTTAGTCAGTTAGCCCTGGTGATCATTTGATGTCTACTGACTGGGGTTTCCACCCCCCCATGACCCCTGAATTTTAGAATTTTATTGACATTGATGCTGCATTTATGTTGTATTTTATGCTGTTTTAATACATTTTAATCAGTGTTTTATATTTGCTGTTAGCCGCCCTGAGCCCAGTTTTTAAACCAGGAAGGGCGGGGTATAAATAAAAAATTATTATTATTTATTATCTGGCCGAATGATGTTTGTGAGATGTTTTCATGTTTTAGTTCTGAAGGCAGAGCAGAGGTGGCTTTCAAATGTACCTGGGCCAGATAATGCTGAGAGAGCGTTGAGCTTTTGACTCAGACAGAGCGTTGTGTCTCTGTTCAGAGGTCTTAGGCCAGATAGCGGTAGTTGGATGCTAAAAGATAAAGTCTCTAAATGACTTGCAGTCATCAGATGTGCAGATACTTTTTATTTATGATTATGAATCTCCTTTCACATAAGCCACAAAACAATTTACAGACATACAATAAAAACAACTAAAGTAGTTTTCAAAACAGTACCAAAAAAAAAAAGCCGAAGAGAGACTTAAAAACATCCTGCCAGAAAAAGCTTGTTGAAACAAAAAATTATTCAGTTGTTTGCAGAAAATACAAATGGAGGGTGCCTGTTGTATCTCTACTAAGATGCTGTTCCACAAAACAGTGACAGACGCACTTGAAACCCCTGCTCTGAGTTAACTGTGTAGTGGACATTCATCTCTGCATCCTTTTGGGAAGCAAATAAGTTCTATTGTTTCTAGGCTTGGGGAAAGCTTGGATGGAATGTACTTCTTACTGTTGACAAATTGGAGATGTCATGAGCTTATTGTAATTTGCTTTTCAATTTACAGTTTTTGGGCCAATCCCTCACACTTTCACAGATGAGTGGAAGGCCATGCAGACCAAAAGAATGTTAGATATGAGAGTGAACCCAATTGACGGCTTCTCGAACAAGTGGGACTACGAAAAGAATGAATGGAAAAAATAAATGCACTCCAGGGATCGCCACTCCTGTTCTGGCTTGAAATGTTGAAACCATTCCTTCATCTCCATGTGACCTCGCTGCTTCTGTGTATGGGGAAGAAAATACCCCTCTATTGAAAGAGAAACCTTTAATAAATGTTTGGTTTGCTTGACAAGTTTATTCTGCTTTGTTCTAGGGTCCAAGGAAGTATAAATTGTCCCTCTTGCTATATTTTTAGATGTAAAATCTACACAGCAAGATTAAAAGTTGAAATTAAAAAAAAAAAAAAAGACTTTGTGACCATCTCTTGGAGATAATCTTTTTAAAAAATATCTCTGGGGCATTCTGGCTGCTGAAATACCAAATGCATCTTATGTGATCCAGCAACTCTGGAAGCATCTAGTGTGCTGATGCATTTTTAATAAGCACTTAGTGCTTGGAGTTGTCAAACCACGGCACCAGAAATGGCCTGGCAAAAGACCGATTCTGTGTTCTTTTGAGTGCATGCTGAAAGGCAGGACTGCTGCATGACATGCCAACATGCACTGTGCCACAGATTGTAATCAGCAGGGAAACCACACCTCTCATTCTGCATAAAACTTGAGAGTGTGCAGAACACAATGTAGGCAATAAATCTGCCTTCAACGATGCCTGTAGGTTCGGATGCTGCTGCCCTGAATTAGCTCAAGTTCTGCACCAAGTGCTCAGCAGCTTCTGCTACTGCAATGCAGCAAAGGTGTTGCCTGAGGGCTGACCTTCTGGAAGCCTTCCCAAAGCTTGGCACCACCTTGCCTTTGGCTTCCCACAGGGTATGTGTGTGGCTGAGCTGGCAAAGGGAGCTGCTTGATGGCAGTAATAAGTCAGATTGGTGGCAAAAACAAATATGACTGCAGAATATCATTAACCTGAAATCTACATTGCACTAGATCTGATCTATGTTGCAATCTGCCTCTACAGGCAGCTTTAGATGTCATGACACTACTTTGAGAAATCCATCTGTGAATGCCAATTCATAATACCTTGGTGCTCTTTAGTGTAACTTGGAAACAATCCAAGATAAGAGCAGGCCTAGTGACAGATAATCTCTAGTGCTGCTGATGGAACTCTCATACCTGCTTTTTTTCTGTGTAGGTAGTTCATGCAGACAGTTGGGAGTCTCTCCCCCTCCCCCCAAAATTCAGTGGAGAATCAATGCACAAAGAAGAGGAGGGAGTGGGAGGGGTCACTCCTGTTGTTCTTCCCTTGACCTGCATATTGAGCTGAAAGTGAACATGACTGATGCTTGTTCATGCACAGCAACAAAAGCCATAAGCTACTATAGATCGCACAGGATGTTTGCATAGCTGTAAAGGTTCACATCTGCAGAATACGGCTGCGGGGCCATGAATGATCCTGTCACTATTACTGCATGAGAAGGATTTAAATTTTGTCACATTCAGGGGATGTATTGACATAGGTGTGATTCAGCCCTATCGGCTCTTGTCAACCCCCTTTATACTATTTTATTACATCTATACCCCACCTTTCGTCCAAGGAGCTCCAGGTTGTGTACAGGGTTCCCCTCCTACTTTCTTCTCACAACAGTCCTGTGAGGTAGGTTAGGATAAGAGACCATGGCTGGCCCAAGGATAGCCAGTGAGCATGGCTGAGAAGGGACAGGATTTCAGCCCTAGGCACTTAGCTCTTAAGTCTGATGCTTTTAACCACTACACCACACTGCCTCTTGTTGTGAATAGCATTTTGCAGTTCATTCCCTGGTATTAGGGATTTGCAGGTCAGCTAATAAGCCAGCTGCGTCCTGCATCCCTTGCAGCCTAGCAATATAAGGATCGCTTGGGTGGGGGAGGTTACCCTCTGAGCTGAAGTGCTTTGCCCGGTGGCTTGTGCCTGAAAATAGCACTAGCTGCCTTCACTGACTCTACAGTCGCTGACCTGCTTTTCTAAATCCCTGTGCGGGAGGCTGCCTGGCCTCTGCAACAGCACCCTCTTCAGGTGAATCCTGATAATGTACCAAAACAGAGGTCCCTTTCCTGCTTCCTTTCTTTGGAGGCTGGCTTTGGAAAGGTGCAAGCAAGGAATGAATGAAGGTATCTCGGCCAAAGAAAGCATGACTGCAGCAGAAAGGAGCTGATGCCTCTGCTGGCGGATGATGCTTTGCTGCCGTCTCCGAGGAAGCTCCTAGCACGACTCCAGAGCAGCCGAACTGGAGCCTTTACCTGAGAGGTAGGAACGGGCAAATGACAATTTTACTTTCTCATTTTTCCAAACTTAAGTTCAGTTTTCCACATTTCTGCATCAGTTTGCAATTATCTTTTTTAAAAAAGATATTTTTAAAAAACATGAAATTCCAGCCTATTCCCCCCCCAACACATTTTTGTATGCAAAGTATACACATTTTTGCAAAAAAACAAAACGAAACCCCAATACAATGCATTTTTTTGTACATGACTTTTCTTCCTTTATACATAAAAATGTAAGGGAGGTTAAATGGAAGCAGGAGGTGCTTCACACAGTGGTTTAGCAAGTCACTCTGTGAAGTGCCTCTTCCCTCCTTTTAAAGAGAACGGGACTGGAAGCAAACTGGTGGGGGGAGGAGGCAAGGGGATGGTTGAGGGGTAAAGGGAGCAGTGTTTGGTCAGGGGTGGGGGAAGGGTGGCTGGCAAATGGGTAGGCAGACTTGGCGGGCAGAGCAAGCGGGGGGGGGGGAGCCCCTAATATCAATATATACATTGACTCAAGTCTGAACACAATGCAATGTCTGCGCACATTACTTGGCTGGGTAGCTGCGGTGCAAAATCCAGAGAACTGCAGATTTTGAAGGGTTTCTGTGATAAGCAAAGTCTGGGGGGACAGCTATTTCCCCTTCCCCAAGTTTGTTTAGGGTAATGGTGATTTCCCCTCTTTTTGTCTTTTTCAGTAAGGCAGAACCTCTGCATTGCAACAGTATGTTAGACATTTCACTTGGCAGCAACAGCTGTAGCACAGTGACTCATGAAGCAGAGATGGGAGGGGAGTGTGTGTGTTTGTGTGGCAAGCATCGATGCCCCACACAGGAGTCCGCCAGCAACTGACCAAGGATCCCATGTCACAGCTGGTGACGTAAGATCTGCAGATCTTGGTGAGAATCCCGAGTCCCCATTCCTCCGTGTCCTGTTGTGACCCTTGCTGCTTCTCTTTCTGTGTGTGTCAGTTCCTGCCTGGTACTCTGTCCTCCCGCTTCAGATGCGGCAGAGCTGGTAAGTGTATGGAGATTTCCTGCAAGTCCCCACCCCATAATAACCAGCGCATGCTCTTCCTGGCCCATAATACTCCTCAGCAGATAAACGCACCTTTCGGAATGAGTCAGAGGAGGAAAGCGAGTCTCAGTTATCAGGGTGTTTCCCTCCCTTTTCTCTCCTTATGTTTTGCAGTGCCCTGGTGACAAACAGGGAAACTGGAATGAGCAACTGTGGGTTTTGTGTGTGAGCCTGCCTGCTGAGGAACTCAAAGGTGGCATGGGGACCGGGATGAGTAAGGTACAATCCTTGGGGTTCATTGCAACTTAATAAAAAGTGGGATTGGGGGTGGTAAGGTAGTAAATTATTTTATTTTATTATTTGTTGCATTTATTGCATTTTCATTGTTTCCTCCAAGGAGCTCCAGCTGGCTTACATGGTTCTCCCCCTGTTCATTAAATCCCCACCACAACCCTGGGGTGTAGGTTAGGCTGAGAGGGACTGGTCTTCAAGGTCACCCAATGAGTTTCATGGCTGAGTGGGATTTGAACCCTGGTCTCCTGGGTCCTGGCTGGACACTTGGCCAACGAGACCGCACTAGCACGACTGGGGCTGATGGGACTTGGTAGTCCCCCAAAATCGAGAAGGGACCAGGTTGGCGAAGTCTGCAGTGAAGCAATTTATGTCAAAGAAATAAGGCTCGGTTTGAGCGGTTGTGGATCAGCTGGCGGCACAGCAGGGCCGCACCCCAGGGCCAAAGTCCAGTCTCCTGCCCTCCCCCACCCATGACGAGGATGGAAGCAGCAGCAAACAGGCACTGTATGCTGGGGCTGAACAGGCTTGATGCTGGCCATCCCAGTGTCCTCCCTTCCTTTCCTTTTTAAAAACACTTTATAATCTTGTGGCAGCCAGGTAGGCATGTAAATGTTTTTATTATTTTAACCTCAAAAATTGGCTCAGTATTGTCAGGTATGTGTTAGTACCGCAGCAGCAGCAAATTCTAATTATCCATTAATGTGGCTGTGATTTAAGTGAGTCTGAGCATAGGCAAACTTGGCCCTCCAGATGTTTTGGGACTACAACTCCCATCAATCCTAGCTAACAGGACCAGTGGTCAGGGATGATGGGAGTTGTAGTCCCAAAACATCTGGAGGGCTGAGTTTGCCTATGCCTGATGCACACTTTCATATTTTTAATCGGGGTGGCAAAACCGACTTTTTTGGTGGCTTTTTGCTTAAACACAGGGGTTTTCAAACTGTGGACCACCAGTGGTCCAGAAACTTCACTCAGGTAGTCTTTCAAAGCATGTCTGCATTCAGTAGTCATATTGATTTTCAATTGTATGTTTATTGCTTCTTTCATTAGAAATTCAGTTTGATTGATTGCAAATTGTAATACAATAGTATATAATGTAAAAAAGTAAACACTGAGCCAGTGTGCTCAGAATGTCCAACCAGGACCTGAAAGACCAGGGTTCAAGGACCTGAAGCTCACTGGGTGACCTTGGGCCTAACCTACCTCACAGGGTTGTTGTAAGAATAAAAAATGGAGAGGGGAGGACCATGTTAGCCACCTTGAGCTCTCTGAAGAAAAAGAAAGTGGGATATAAATGCAATAATAAATAAATCAATAAAGGAATGAATGAATGAAGCAAGCAAACAATAAAAATACAATTAAAAACCATACAGTATCGAGCACAGTGCATCACAACTGCTACAACAGACAGAAAAAAACATTCAGCAGTAAACCATCAGCAATTTTCACATGGTCCTTGGTGAGAATGGCTCTAACATATCAGGGATGCAGAGGTAGTTGTAAGCCATGGAACAGCAGAGTAGAGGGAAAAGAAGCATTGATTGTCAGCTCCATGACTAAAGCAGCACACCTGATCATCGCTGTAAGACCATTAAGTCCATCATGTAAATTTATCCAGCTGCTCCACCGAAGAGCGCTGGATGGAAGGATGAGCTGAGAAGCTGCTAGTTCAATTTTTCATGACATAAGAAGACCCCCGTTAGATCAGGTCAAGGGCCCACCAAGTCCAACACTCACAGTGGCCAACCAGATACCCCAGTTGGGAAGCGAGCAAGCAGGACCTGAACACAACAGCACTCTCCCTGTTTGAGATTCCCAGCAACTGGTAATTCAGAGAAATACTTATTATTGCGAAGAATTTACAGTGGCCCCAAGCAAGCTATATTCCCTCAGCCTTCCCTGTCTGCATGCAATATGAGCGATAACAACAATGGCCTACTTTGCAGGGATGTTAGAAGGATTACTAAACTATTGGTCTGTGTCTCCAGAGAACTCCCAACTCCCTCCAGTTTACTTTTCCCACTTAGTGAGCCTTCCACCCCACTTACACTTGCTGCAGCCTCCTGTTTTTATCAGAAGACATTCAGCAATATTGGTTGGTATTCTTTTTAACAACAACAACAACTCACTGAAGAACTATTTGTTTAACATGCAGCTGGGTGCCTGGCAGTGGGATCAGTTTACTGCCTGTACAGGGAAAGTCACAGCTTTACTGAATTAAAATTAGATCCTCTGACCCAGATAAAAATGCCTGCTCAAATCAGAGACTGCCGACCTCCCTGTTTCTGGATTGAAATAATTGCGGACAAGAGGTTTTCTCAGCTGGCTGGCTCACTTTCCTGCAAAGGGAGGCAGGATATTCAGCAGAGGCAGGTCTATTAGGGCAAATGGGACACTGTCCCACCGAACTCAGCCTGCTCCTACTTGCCTGCATTCCTACTTCCAACCAGTCCAAGGAGGGTGGCCCTGCCTGTCAGCTTCATCTTCCTTAGTCTCAATGTTGCCCTTGTAGAACACAGCAGGGAGGAGGATGGGGGCAAAACTAGTTGGCTGAGTTGGCTCAGTTAGTACAGTAATTGTCTGCATCTGCCACTGGCTCTGGCTCCACCTACTGCTGGGCTCCCTCTTCTTACACCCTACCAGCTCCTATAGGCACCACCTACCATGGAGGATAGCTCATTGTCATAATGCTTTCTACAAAATCTGATTCGTTCAGGTCCTAGTCTGACGCTCTAACCACTATACCACACTGCCCAAGTTCGTTTTGTTAGGAGGCAGGCGGGGAACACAGCACGTTGTAACTATTCTTTGCTCTTCAGAGCAGGAGGAAGGAATGAGAGAGAGGGGTCCTGTTTTGTTCAAATGTCTCAAGCTAATCATTTAAAAATAGCACCTTCGTGTGTGCCTGCCCTGGATGCTGTCTCGTAGTGGAGTTGTTTGGAAGATCTGCGCTGGCTGCTATAGAAACGCAAAACAGAGCCATGGAGTCTCTGGGCCACAGCAGACCCTTGCTGCTGGTGTGAAGCCAAGCCGTGTCTGTTTGAAAGGTCACGCCGGGAAGGCCTGATGTTTAGGTTGCCTGGCGCTTGGTGTGTTCCTTGTGAGGCTGGCAGTGGGCGAAGGATTCAGAATGCTGCTTTTTAAAAGGCACCAAATCTATGCCCAAGTCCTAGAACTGAGCTCACAGTCCTCTCATAGGAAGCTGAGATGATAGATAGATAGATTAGATGATAGATGATAGATAGATAGATAGATAGATAGATAGATAGATAGACAGATGATAGATAGATGATAGAAAGATAGATAGATGATAGATATGCAGAGTTGGATCATGTGTGCATCTAGCTCTGGCTGATCTACACTGACTGGCAGCAGGCTCCCATGGTTTCAGGCAAGGAGCTTTTCCCTGACCTACCTGGAGACATGGGCGTATCCCGGGAGGAGGGCAGCTGCCCCCCCCAGATCAAGTAAAACAATAGAAATACTTAACTAACTAACCAACCAACCAATCACGTCAGTTCTGCCCCCACTAACAAAAGTCCTGCCCTCCCACAAAAGTCCACTCCCCCCCCCCCAAAAAAAAATCCGCTACGCCCATGCCTGGAGATTCTGAAGGTTGTATCTGGGACCTTCTGCATGCAAAGCAGATGTTATGCCTCTGAGCTACAGCCCTGCCCCCAAAATCTGTTCAGAATTCTCTCCTCTCATGCTTCCTTCATTTCAGAAGCCGAGATTGGGGATTGGGAAGTTATTGCAATGGTTAAAGAATCGGTTGGGGAGGGGAGGAGAAATCCATGTTGGTCTACTGCAAATCATTCAGTGATCTACCAGTAGATACTGGTCCTCATTCTGTGTGCTCTGGGAGAAGGGACTGGGGAGGAATTTATTTCCATTGACATTTAAAGCTGAACTTATCAAATTCGCACTTCCTGAAACAATATGAGAGCAATATAAAAATGAATACATTAATGGACATATACCAAAATGCATTATGAGCACTTGCATGCAAAAACATGTATATGACTCAAAACTGGGTGCAAAAATGTGCCAGGAGAAATTCTTCCCCAAATGTGGAAGAATTTCCATGATATATATTTTTTTTAAAATGAGACCATTCTTGCAGAAATGTGGAGAATTGAATTTAAGATTGGAAAAATGAGAAATGAAGAGTACAAAAATAGGCAGATACTTCCATCTCTTTTCCTCTAAAAAACATTACTGTTAAGCCTACCCAGATGCATAGAAAGTGTGAATTTTAATTATTATTTTTAGTAATTTAACTTTCTGTATGTTTTAAAATATTGTAATATTTTCTTTTGTTTTCTTGTTTTATCTTTTTGTAAACCACTTTGAGGTTTGCTTGTTTTTTACAATCAATTTTATGAAATAAATAAAATAAGCCCAGGAGGATCTTGTTCACAAGGGACAGTGCTTGCAGCACTAATTATTTTTCTTGGCTTATTTTCAGGTTGTGGGGGGGCTGTACCTTGGAAACATCAGGGGTAAGTGTTTTGCAAACTCTGCCTGTCTCCTAGCAGATGTTGATTATGAGCAGTGTATGTGGCCTCTGCTTCCTCCTCCTCCTAGAATCTAGTACAACTATGAAATGATGAGTTGGTTTCATCTTTGCATGGTGTATGTATTGTTATAGATTTAGGAGTATTATTACTTATCCCCACCAAGGCCAGGAAGTGTCCTTCTGACATAGATTGATATAATGCAAGGGACCATGTGTTTCACAAGGCATATGTGTCATTTTAACATACAGGTAAGTTCTGTGCCATTTTGAAAAACAAAATTTCATTTTATGGTTTAGCATTGCTTTGATTTTGAGTTACATAAGGGGCGGGGAGGGCACAACAATATTTTCAGTTCTTTTAAGGGTCTTAATCTGGGGCTGGGTCCATCCACATGATTTAATGTTATAAAGCAAGAGTGCATGTTCATAATTTCTTCATAGTTAGTTCAATCTGTAGTTGTTTATTTGCATTATTTATATACCGCTTATCAAGTGCTTTTCCCAAAGGGTCTTATATAGTATTCGAAAAGAGAGAAAACAAGAACTGAAATGCAAAATAAAAATCACACAACAAATTAACAGCATTAAAAGCCAAACAGCCCCCTTGCAAACACGTACACACTAGAAAAAAATAAAAATAAAATCAGCCCACATATTAGAATCAACAGATCAGAAGGTGGGGACAGTCACAAGACAGAAGCCTCCTGTTGTGAATGGGAAAGACTGAAGTTGCTATTAATATATGTGTGGGTGGACTGCTGTGATTTAATTCAACAGGAGGTGGAGAGGTGGATGAACAGCTAAATAATGTCCAAATGTGGGCAAATCCTTGCTTAAGAACACAAGGACCACAGTAGATGCTACACATAAGTACCAATATCTTTTCTTGAGGGAGATTTTGGATTGGCTAGAAGGGAAAGGGTCAAGTCCTCCATAGCACTTTTCTGGGGATAAATCTGCAGCTTCCAGAGGCTGCTTTTCCCTTTAAAAAATGGGAGAAAGTTTACACACATCTTGCTATGTAACATCTTGTTTTGGTCTTTGCTGGATTAAAGCAAGGGTTATGAACTAATGCGCCTTTTTTATTCATCTTGGATCTTAGAAGTCTCTCTTTCTTTCCAGATTCCGAGGACAAAGAGAACTTAGTGAAGAATGGGATCACACACATCTTGTCGGTGCATAGCAATGCTAAGCCTGTGCTGGAAGTGAGTACGGAGAGGAAATCTGGAGCATCTTGCATCATAGCAATAAGGAGGAATCCGATTACTTAAAACATGACAGCTGGAAAATATGTAAAATGCTTTAGGGACCCCAGCTGCAGGCCATTTCCCACCCCATTCATTCATATTTCTTTGGCTTCCCCAGCTAAAATGTGAATGCATGACAGTAATTATTTCTGTGGTGAAGTTATGAAATGTCACAAGCCAGTAGAGGGCAGTGCAATTACAGAAATGATTATGCCAGGTTTCCCAACCCTCCTTCCCTCCACATACTGTGCATTAACAGATCTTGCTTTCAGTTCTCTTGTAATGCCAGATTTGCCTAGTGTAGGGATGGGGAATCTGCATCCCTCCAGCAAGAGTGCATGTTCATAATTTCTTCATAGTTAGTTTAATCTGTAGTTGCTGGACTACAGCTCCCATCATCCTCGACCACTGGTCATACTGGGGTGCTTTAGAAAGAATGCAGTTGGTCAAGGGAGCCGTGGGCTCAAAAAGGTTGAGAACTCTGGACTAGATGATCCTCAGGGTCCCTTCCAACCCTGTGATTCTATGACTGGCTAGCATTTCTCCAATGTAAATGTAGGCAATACTGAGCTATATGCGCCAATTATCTGACTTGATACAAGGCACCTTCTGATATTCTGATGCAGCTGCTGCTAATAGCAGTTTACTCTGCTTCCCTGATGTTTCCTTACCTGATAATTTTCACACTTTATGTGGTACTTCACACAGCCAAAGAACCACTCCTCGAAATCTAGCAGCTGTTCAATGCTCATTTCTGTGTTAGCTGTTTCCAGGGCCACACTAACACCTTGCATTTAAAGCACTGTGATGCCACTTTAACAGATTTAGTTCCACCAAAGAAATCTGGGGTGGTTTACTAATCAACTCCTCTTCACAGGGAACTCTGAGAATTGTAGCTCTGTGAGGGCAATCAGGGTTCCCCTAACAGCTCTCAGCACTTGAACTAAGTACACCTTCCAGAATTCCTTAGGGCAAGCTATGACTGTTTAAAGTGGCATGATAGCACTTTAAATTTATAGAGTGAATGTAGCCTAAAAGACATGTTAGAAATCAGGATAGAGGAGCTAGCATTGTAACCAGTAAAACTAATGCAATAAACCTCATGACTGAATACAGTTGTAGAGAGTTGTGTGTGTGTGTGTGTGTGTGTGTGTGTGTACTGATGGTGTTGTTTTGCGTGGGTGAATTTGCCCAGGCAATACATGCTGCTCTGCTTCCCAAGAAAATACAGTATGTATTTATTTTGAAAATGAACTCCATGAAAGCCATTTTCTTGGTAAGAGATACTGACTAATGTCATCAAGGGGGGGGGGGGAATCAAATGCAGGGAGCAAAAACCGCTCACCAAAGCCGCAGCTGCTTGGACCGCATCTCTGCAGACTTGCCAGACAGATGGCAAATGGGCGCAGAGGTCTTACAACATGATGGAGTGAATGAGGCCAGGGAGAAAAGGGGAACTGGAAACACACGGGTGCATTGAGCAATTTGTCACTCTGGCAAAAAGAATTGCAGAGTCAAGCTCCTTTCCCATGCCTAGCCCTCCAGCAAGTGCTGAGAGAGTGTGCATGGGGGTGGTGTGTGGGGGGGTCCCATCTCTGGTAGTGAGCAGGGGTGGGAGGAAGCTTCAGTGGAGAATAGTAATTAATCCTGATGTGTATTGTTGTGTGATTGCCTGGGAAGGATGGGGTGGGGTGAGGACAGGAGAGGGAGAGGTTAGCAACTGCCTGGAAGATTTTACTGTTGCAAACGTGTTGCAACACTCTCCGCAAAAAGTATTTTCGATACTAGTGGTGTTGCATCCCCCCCTTAAAAAAAAAAAAAGCAACAACCTACGTATAGATGAACCGAGTTGGGAATGACTTGGTCCAATAGAAAACAATCTGAAAATTGTGCAGCAGCAGGTAGACCCAAGTTGGATGAGGCCTCTGCTCTGTGGTGTGCTTAGCTTGATGCTTAATTTGGACCATATCAGTGCCCTCTCTCTTTTTCTGCATCTGAACATAGGAAGCTGTGATATGCCAGCTCAAACCATGGGCTTCTCCAGCCCTGTATTGTCTATTTAGGCTGGTGGCAACCATCCAGGGTCTTGGGAAGAGAGAGAGCTTTCTCCACAGACACCTGCCACCTGAGATCCTTTCTGCTGGAGATACAGTGGTACCTTGGAAATCGAACGGAATCCGTTCCGGAAGTCCGTTCAACTTCCAAAGCATTTGGAAACCAAGGCAAGGCTTCTAATTGGCTGCAGGAAGCTCCTGCAGTCAATCAGAAGCTGCGGTAGCCCCATTGGACGTTCGGGTTCCAAAGAATGTTCACAAAACCGGAACACTCACTTTCAGGTTTGCGGCGTTTGGGGGCCAAAATGTTTGACTCGCAAGACGTTCGGGATCCAAGGTATGACGGTATTCAGGTTTCACATTTAAGCTGATTTGGTGCTCTTGCACAGCAAACCTATTCCACCATAGCATTAGGCTTATGGGGATGAGAAAAGTGATGGGAAGATGCAGTGGAATGCCTGGGATATTTCCTTGACAACAACATTTAACTGTGATTCCTGCATTGCAGGGGGGTTGGACTAGATGGCCCCTGGGATCCCTTCCAAATGTACAATTCTATGATTCCAACCTCCCTGAAAACAAATTGGAATGAATGCTCGGCAAGCCGCTGATGTTGCTTAGGGCCCTCGCACACCTAGTGGAAAGAGATCAGGGAGGGTCAATGCTCAACTAACAGGTCATCTGACAGCAACCATCTACATTGGGGCTTATTAAAGCATCATAAAACAGTGAGCAAGGTTTTATGTTTCCTAGAACTCTTCCATCAGGCTGGCTGCATCTGATCAGAACTCTTCCATCAACCTGGTGCAGAGGGCGTAATGCAGATTTGGGGCATAATTACTTGTTATGCTAGGGCTCTGAAAAGGGAAAGCATCATAGGGGCACAGTTTGAAGCAGGGAGCCCTGGAGCACCTCAATGATCCAGACTTACAAATAGTGCTGTTTTCCATAGTGCCACAATTATTATTTTTCAAATGACAACATTTTAGAGTTGTCCAACAGAAGTACCCCTGAACCTGGATGGGTTACTATGTCTGCAAATTTTATCCACTTCTGTGGGTAATAATAATAATAATAATAATAATAATAATAATAATAATAATATGCCTCTTATCTGAATGGGTTACCCCAGCCACTCTGGGTGGCTTTCAAAAGGGGGAAAAAAGTTGTGGCCATGTTTTGATTCCCCAGTCGTGCCTGGTGCTGGAGGGAATGAAGCAGAATCTGACCCCAGAGCTGGACCAGGTAGTCTCCAATTTAGTCTAAGCCAACTCAAGTTTATTTTACAATGCTGTGGTCTGAACTGAATCTCGTGGTCAGTACACATTTCTAAAATGGAGCTCCAAGATAATGAGTTGTTTGGCTCTTAATCAGATGAGGTTGTGCTAAGTGCAAATAACAAATCTGAGGCTACGCTGAGGACTATCACAGAACAGTAGCAGATGTCCCTCCATTTGTTTACTGTGCTGTGCCTCCTGCATGAAGTGGAATGCACAAGTCCCTTGTAAAGCTTGTCTGTTTTTTCACAGGACATGACCTACCTCTGCATATCAGCCTCAGACTCTTCGAATCAAAACCTGTAAGTTCTCTCAGGGTTTTCAGCCTGTATACAATGCAAACATGCTAGCTTTCCTGGAGAGCAATCCTGTTTTCCTCACTTGTTGTTCATCAGAGAAACCGGTTTTGTAATCAACACACTGATCCATCTTATGTTAGTGCATGGAGCAGAGATGGGAAACCTCAGGCTGGGCCCTGAATGTGGTCCTCCAAGCCTCTCCCTGGCCATGCCCTCATTTCCTTAGACCACATCATTCACTCATTGACTCTGCTTGAGTGCTTAACCTCGAATTTGTCCTTGAACTCTGACACTGCTGTTCATTTCGCTGAATGGAAGACAGTGTGAAAGTGTGTAGAAACTAGCTGTCTGTAAAAAAGGAAAATTCACATTTGTTGCTCCACCCACTTTTGCCTCCAGCCCTGCCCATCACTGGCATGTGGCCCCCAGAAGGCTGCTTAGAAGGCAATGTGGCCCTCAGGCTGAAAATGGTTCTTTACCCCCAAGACAAAGCATGACCTGATCTCTTTTCTTTTATGGGCACAGGATTCAGTGTCTCAATGTCAACTGAAAAGCTACCCCCTCAGATGAAAGGGCCCCTTCCCTGAGCTAAAGGTTCCCTCTGAGGGGACTGAGAAGCTTGACAAGAAAGTCCTGCTCCAGCAAGTTTTTTTTTGGGGGGGGGAGGAGAGGGTGTTTTGTTTATTCCCTTCCCTTCTTATTTCTTTTTCTTTCAATCATAACATGCCTCTAAGCAATGGGCCACAGGAAGGAAGTTTTGCTCTTAAGGGGTTATTTTCTGCACATTGCATTAGACTCTGAATTTCACAATCCTGGTGAACTTAGAAAGGTTCCCCCCCCCAAGAGTCCAGATGAGACTGGGTGACTTGGAATGACCCATAGTTAGTGGGCTGAAAGTGGGGGTTGTGACCCATCACCACCCACTCTTGCTTTCCAAGAGGGTTTTAATTCCACACCTGCAAGATCACAGCCTCGGTGATCTTAACCACAGCCAGCGTGGTGTTGTGGTTAAGAGCGGTGGACTCATAATGTGGTGAACTGGGTTCGCTTCCCCGCTCCTCCACATGCAGCTGCTGGGTGACCTTGGGCTAGTCACACTTCTCTGAAGTCTCTCAGCCTTACTCACCTCACAGAGTGTTTCTTGTGGGGGAGGAAGGGAAAGGAGATTGCTAGCCGCTTTGAGACTCCTTAAGGGGAGTGAAAGGCGAGATATCAAGTCCAAACTCCTCTTCCTCCTCCTCCTCCTCCTCCTTCTCCTCCTCCTCCTCCTCCTTGCAAATTGGTCCAGAATGATGACTGTACCATTTTGTACATTCACAACATTCAGAAACTTGCAGTGAAAGAGTGGAGGAAAAACCATGTGGAGGTGCTTTAACCATTCTGGTCATGAGTGGAGTAGAGCAGATAAAGGGTGCTATGTCTGATCATGATGGAAAAGACCCACAAGTAGCCTCTGGCTCTCACACTTCCTCCTCTTCTCCTTCAGCCCTACCACCAGGAGACTGGAAGCTTCTCCCCTGCCATGTTTGTTGTGTCTTCCAAACTGTGGTTAATCTTAACTATAGCTTGTTTGAGACTAGCCAACTTCCAACCAGGGGTTATGAAACATTTTATAATTCATGGCACAACAGGTGCTACTCCTGTAAGAAGAAGAAAAACAGAGAAAACTACACACTGCTGTAGGGTCATTTATTTATTTTAATAATGCATGTACCACTTAATATGTATTTGGGTAAAATAGGAATGTAGCATGACCTGCATATTGTGGAAAGTTGCTTGTTTGCTATGCATCTGGACATCTCCTAAGTTATCATCACCTGATTTTACATGCTAGTTCCTGAGATCGAAGAGTGGGTTTTTGTCTATGCTGAGATACAATTGGGTGCCATTTGGAATCAAGATGGTGGGCTTGAACCTTTCAAAACTGCACTGATTGTAACCACTGATTTCAAAACTGCACTGATTTTAACCAAGGATTTCAAAACTGCACTGATATTTTAACCAAGGATTTCAAAACTGCACTGGTTTTTTAGAATTCCTGAGCAATAATGGGTATGAGGTTGCTAGTATATCTTAAGATCAGTTAAAACTAGCCATCTCATCAGAACAGCAGCAACGAGTGGTGTAGCGTGGGTAGCCAGCTCCCGAGGCTGTGGGTAGCGGGTGGGTAGGAGGGAGGGAAATGGACAGAGTACACATGTGCGTTCAACTGCCTAATGGTGTCAACATCACCCAGGATATTGCAGCCTCAGAGATAAGAAAAGAAGAGTCACTCTGTTGTATGGAAAGGTCACTTTCTGGTTCTCATGGAGAAGCCGTTTTCAATGGAGCCCAGGGACGAAAGGGGGCAGCTGTACTGAGGCAGCAATGGGTATTGAAATTTTGCACCCCTGACAATGTTGTGTGCAGGACAACTGCCCCATGGCTCCCCCACACTACACCACTGGCAGCAGCAACAACAATTCCATTTTGACTTTTAAATAAACAACAATTCTGCACTCAGGATCTAAAAATAGATTACCAAACTGAGAGGATTCATTACCTCGTCATCAACTTCTCATCAGGCCAGAGTGAAGAAATCGAGAAGGGGATTTTACAGTACCTGAGTGTTATTTCTGTGAATGGAAACACCTTTTGTTGAGGTGTCAAGGACCTGGGATGAGTCTTCTTTTTCTCAGCATGCCTCAAGTTTACCAGGCTTATCATCAAGCAGGAAATCTGACTGCCACGTACAGTGTTAAGTGCCTCTTTACTGGCATTGCTTCTGGCGCTGCCCACACCTTTGTTTGGTTTCATTTTTCTTTCATTTCCTTTTCGTAAGTGAAGGTCAAAGGAGGTCTGTCAGTTCCTTTGCCAGCATCAAAGGAGTGGCACTAAAGGGTGAAAGGGAAGGGGGAGGGGCAGGAACGTGCACAGATCTGACTGCAGGTGTGGATAACTCTCAGCGATGTGATGCGGTGATCTTGTGCCCCTTGTGTGCAGACTTAGGAGGGTGCAGGCTTGCACAGATGCCTTATACATGTTGGCATTGTCTTGGTAGACAATGGAGGAGTGCACCGCCTGCTGTGGCTGTAGAGACTGATAGAGGACAGACATGTTTTGTTGCAGCTGGGGCAGATGAAGGCATATAGTTGTGTTGCTGCAAATGCACCATGGCATTTCTTCTCCCTGAGCACATCACAGTCATTCCTCATCTGGTCACTGCCATGGATACACAACCTGTCTGCCTGCCTTCAGGCACTGCAGTTGTCAGCAAGGGATTCCCACAGGGTAGGGTTGATGTTGTCAGCCTTCATGTCACATTTGCAGACATCTTTGTAACACAGAGTTGGTCTGTCAATGTGCCTGGAGCCTGAAGTCAGTTCCCCATAGAGCACGTCCTTGGGGACCGAGTCTTATACTGCCTAATTCTGTCTTATACTGAGTCAGACTGGCGGTGGCTCTCCAAGATTTTAGACAGGGGTCTAAAACCTGGAAATGCTGGGATTAAACCTGGGATCTTCTGCAGGCTACTCATGTGCTCTGCTACTGAGCTACAGCACTTCCTTTCTTCATCAGACCATCAATCCATCTATTCCAGCAGCCACCTTTTCACCAACCAGATGCCTCTGGAAAGCCTACAAGCCTCTCCTGCAATTGCGTTCGGCATTCACAGCTATACTGCCCTTGGACAGTATAGTTCTCTAGGTTCTATTTAGCTACCAGCGCACCTATGAGCCACTAATAAGCTCATCTCCTCCATGAAATTGTCTATTTCCATTTGAAAGCCATCTAAGTTCTCCAGATGACCAGTTTATTCAGCATTCTTCCTGAGTGGCTTGCACAAAGCTAATGCAGAGTTTAGATTAGGTCTGGTCTTTAATGAGCATTCATTCTGATATGTTTGCAGGGTGGTTATACGGCAGTGAACGTTCATCTTGATTTGTTTGAGGGGTGTTGTTACACCTTCCCATTAGTCATTCATTCATTCCACACTTTCCAGTGCATTTCCTTGTCACTTTCAATCTGCCCTGCAACATACTGACAATATGAAGTCAATTTCCACCATCACATCAAGTGGTAGTGAGTTCGTGAATTAATAATAATGCATTGTGTGATGAAGGACTTCATTTAGTTTTTTTAAGATCTACTCAGTTGGATGACCCTGAGTCCTAGACCAAATCTACACCATAAATTTAAAGAAGTATCATATCAATTTAAACACTTACATTTTCCTCCAAAGTATCCTGGGAACTGTTGTTTGTTAGGGTGCTGACAGTTTATTTATTTATATTTTATTTATTAAATTTCTATGCTGCCCTTCATCTGAAGATCACAGGGCAGTTTACAATATAAAACACACAATATAAAGCACGTCAAAGCAAATTTCTGCTAATAAACACATTTTTGCATGCAGTTTTTACTCATTCCCACATTTCTGCGAGCAATTTCCCCTAATTTAATGCATCTTTGTATGGTATTTTCATTAAAGCCTTCATTTATTTGCACCCTTTCCCCTAATATATGCATTTTTGTAAACATTATTCCACTGGAGAACTGCATCACAAAATTTTGGATGAGTAACACTTTTTGAAGGATAGCTGTGATTTGGTTCTCATGCTGAATCAAATTTCACCTTCATCTCTAGTTCAGGGCAAACAATTCCTAATTTTTCTTCTTTGCTCTCAGGATACAACACTTCAAGGAGTGCATCAAGTTTATTCATGAATGTCGGCTACATGGAGGAGGATGTCTCATTCATTGGTGAGCTGCTTTTCTCTGTCTTTCCTTTTCAGGATGGGGAGCACACTATAATATATGTATACGGACATTTATATATCTCTGGAAACCTGCTGGCAGTCATTCCTAAACTATACATACATACTCGACTGATCTGGCTCCCTTAACCTTGCAGGATGATTTTCATTCAGGCTTGAAACAATCGTTGTCTGAAAAGTGGCAGTGTTATGGGTTTTTCCATGAGTTATCTTATCTTCATGGGAAATGAAATGGCCTGAACAATACTCAGGCAACACATTGCAGATGCTGAATGCCAAAATGATCTAGGTTTAACCTCAAATAACATTTTAATTGACAGAGCACTTCAATCCTACAAACAGTCAGCCATCTTTATCTGCTCTCTGTTCCAAAACACCACAGAGCCTTCGCTCTGGTGCATTTAAATGCTGTTATACTAGCTGTTTTGGAGGGGAGGTTTTAAATAATTCCCTAATGTCAACGTAAATGTCCCTGTGAATCATGAGAGGAAGATTCAACAACTCATGCTCTTATGTATTGCTCTTCTCCTCGTGATATACCTAACATTTTTACTAGAAATTCCAAGGACATTTGGATGCATTTTATGCTTCCAGATCACAAGGCATTCACCTCTTCCAGGATGGCTAAATACCTACCAGGGATGAATTTTAGCAAACTCACAATTCTGTTCCTGGTGTTCTACAGTACAGTACATTTACTAGTAATTTTATTGTTATGGTTCTCTATTTTGTATGGTTTTGTTTTATTTTATAAATTTGTGCAAAGTTTCTTTTTTGAATACTGGTCTTTGATCATTATAAAGAGATTGATTGATATACATACATTTAGGTCACGCAAATTTGCTAGAGTTTAATATAGGCTGAGATAGGAGAAAAATAAAGGCTGAAATCCTATCTATGCATACTCGGAAGGAAGCAGTATTGAATGTAGCGGGACTTCAACCACTTCCAGGTGACAAATTTATTGAGCATTCAGCTTGATTTGTTTGTACAAAGTTTGCAGGGAGGTTAGGTGACACCCGGTAGTCACTGAGAGTCCATTCGGATTAGTTTGTGGGGAGGTCAGATGTTGTTGCATCAAGGAAACATTATCCCACACTTTTCTGTGCATCTTCCTATTCCTTATTGCAAAGACTTATTTTTTTTAGGGGGGCTGATTTGTTGTGCTCCAAATAAACTTCCCTTGCACAACCTGAATTTGCTGATATGTGATTCAGTCCCACCAGAAAACAGCAACAGCCTGGAAGCATCCCTGGGCTGTGTTCATACTCCTGTTTGCTGTGCACTTACGTGATTCTAGTGCTGGGTTTTTAATCCATGCTCATACAACATTATCCAAAATGCATATGTATCTCTTGTTCTACAGTACTACTGTATGGCACTGTAGTTTCTCAAAGGAGTGACCCGCTGACTGCAGTCCTTAAGCTGTTCCTAGTTCATTTCTTGCCATGGGGGAAAGACATCTTTGCTCTGTCAGTGCTCCCTGGTGTGCACACAAACAGAGATGAATTGAAGCTGGTGCTGATGTGAACAGTTGTAGGGGGGGGGGGGAGGGAAGAGGTGTGAAATGCCTGGGGGACAGGGAACAACTTTGCTGAGCTCTAAGATGGTAAAGTGAGCATACTTTTACTTTAAGTGGACATGGATAGGATTGCACTGTCAACAACCTTTTGCTTTCCCCTAAAGCTGGATGTTATCGTTGGAATTCTGAAAACACCAATGGCCTGAGCTAAAGAAGCAAGTCTTGCTTTTGTTCCGTTCAGCTAGCACTGAAGGATTAGTTTGGCATGCTGTTGCAGCTTTTAGCTACTCCCCCCCCCCAAAAAAAAGGATTCCTTATGCAAGCTGCAGCAAATTTATTCAGATTTTACAACCAGTCAATGTATCATGTGTATTGTGCAGAAACCATTTGCAGAGGGTGGGGCTGGAGCATGAAGATATCCGCTGCCGACTAGACACACTCCTCTATTCTGCCTCCTTCGTTTTGCCCCATTCTTTGGATCCTAGCCAACGGCTTCATTAGCCAAGTAGAGGCTTCAAAAGGGCGATGAGCCACTCCACTCTCACTGTCAAATCCACTCCCAGCATCTGTCATCAACCATGTCCATCATTTCAAAGCCTTTTCTCCCTGCTTGTCTCTCATTTTGATAGCCAAGAGTCACACCAAGATCATGTCAAGTTTTTATACATGTAATGGTTTTTTCATATATATATATATATATATATATATATATATATATATATAATGCCCTTGTTTTAACAATATGCGTAATTGCTTTATATGCTTTTATTGTAGCCTGCCTGCTTTTATTGCATCTCTTTACCCTGGCCTTTGACACCTGAGACATGTGTTTTCAGGACCCACCCATTTGTTTTAACTGTTTTTAATGCTGATTTTTAAATTGTTGCAACCTGCCCTGGCACCTGAAAGTGAAGGGCGAGTCGGGAATTTAATACCACTACTACTAATAATTCTGAAATTGCTTTGATATGCTCCGTGGCAAGTGAGTCATAAAATTAATCAAATAAAAAATAATCATGTTTAATCTGTGACCTCTGCCTTTATGGCATTGTAAATCTATGTTGTTGGTGCTGTGGGGTCTGCCACGTGGCAGTTCATGGTGGAGTCCGTTTTTTGCAGCATCCACACAACAGCGCCCCCATCATAAGGCCATCCCATATCGTCCCCTTCCATTTCATCTGGATTTACCCTTTCTGGAGTATTCTTTTTCTAACTTACCAAATCTCCGGCAGAAAAAAATGTAAATGAAAATGAAAAAATAACATTGCGTAGCATTTTGATGAGGATGATGTCATATGGACCCTGTAAAAAGCTTGCAGCCCTGAGTAGAACAGAGTCCACAATAAACTGCCATTAGAAGTCCCCTGTGAGAACAGGCCTTTTAAGTGGTGGCCCCTTGTCTGGGCAATGGTCTCTTGAGGGAGATGTACCTGGCACCATTTTTGTCAGTCTTTAGGCACCAGGCTAAGCCCTAACTATTTACCCAGCCCTTAGATTAATTAATTTTGCCTGTTACGGGGGTGCTCATCTTTTAGTGGGGTGGATAGGACTTGTCCTTAGTAATACGTTGCTGGATGAGCATTTTATATATTTTATATTGTTGGTGGTTTTAATTTTTCCTAGTTTTACATTGCTGTTATCTGTTATATTTTAGCTAGTCAAGTCACTTTGAAACTTTTAATGGTATAAAGTTATCGGTAAATGCAATAAACAGCAACAACAAAACACAGTAACTTTAAACTGCTGTAAGCGACTCTGCATATTTCACAGGCAGGCTTTCGACGGATGGGCTAGAAATCTCTAAATAAATAAATGAAGACTCAAGGATTTTAAAAGCTAATAATAAAGTCAAGAAAATATGAAAAACCCTGCTGGATTAGGCCAGAAGTCCATTGAGTCCAGCATCTTGTTGTCATAGTGGTCTATCAGATGCCTATGGGAAGGCCACATGCAGGACCTGAATACATGCAGAATCTCTCCACTTGTGATCCTCAGGAACTGGTATTCAGCAGCATACTGTCTCTGAAAAAGGAGGTAGAATAGAGCCGTGGTATTTAGCAGCTGTTGATAGCCTTATCCTCCATTTAGGTGACGAAATGCAAAACGGTACTTGATAAGAGGGCGTCCATCTTGAATTCTATGATGCATGAATGCATGTACAAACTTGGGAATATGTCCAAGAGTGGAAAGAGCAAGACTTGGGGGTCTTGCACAATCTTAACATGGGTTTTCTTCACTCCTGTTCCAAATTGAAAACATTGCTCCTTTATTTCCGCTCAACAGCTTAGCTGGAGTGTCTCGCAGCACCACCATCTTGGTGGCCTACCTCATGACGGTCACTAACTTTGGCTGGGAAGAGTGCCTGACAGCCACCAAAGCTGTCCGTTCTTATGTGAGCCCCAACTTTGGCTTCCAGGAACAGCTTCAGGAGTATGAAGTCACTCTGCTCAAGGAGGTAAGGCTTCATGTTTCTGAACATTTTCAGGTTCATGTCTTCAGAGATACCTGAAAGTTAGCTCTTTCCTAGTTCCTCTCTCACACAGTGATGAGAGAGGAATCAGAGTCAGTTTGCACTGATAGGCAAATCTCCCTAATTCACACTTTCTGAACAATACTTGTACCAAAATACAGCCATCCTTCGAAGGTGTCCTGGCCCTAAGCTGATTGTTGAAGAACAGTGAGACAGCAAGTGAAAGTACTTTTTCTTTGCAGCAAATGTTTCTTTCCCCAGTGCCCCAAGGAAACCCAGTGTGAGCATGCCTCACAGCTGAGACTGTCCGCAGGTTCCTCCTGACTCCCAACATTTACGGGTCTAGTGCCCTGTGCTTTAACTTCCCTTCTCAGAAAGTTGTTGCTTTCTTTAAAAATAAAGAACCTCCAGGATATTCTGAGAATATCCCATGCTGAGGAGTGGGCTGAAGGAGGGTGGAAAGATGAGGTGGTGCTGCACAAGAAGGCTTTCGGAGAAAAATGTACCACAGTTTGCAAAAACTATTTGAGCCAGGCATTCCCCCAAAGGGCACAAATTCAGCTGATTTGGGCATCC
This sequence comes from Podarcis tiliguerta, assembly GCF_965153285.1. Classification (NCBI taxonomy): domain Eukaryota; kingdom Metazoa; phylum Chordata; class Lepidosauria; order Squamata; family Lacertidae; genus Podarcis; species Podarcis tiliguerta. The sequence continues at coordinate 37,581,510 of NC_139541.1, read as the reverse complement.
CCCATGAATTCAGCTGACTTGGGCGTCAGGCATGCCTCCTCGCAGAACAGAACATTTCCCCAGGGAAGGATATTTGGTTGCTGAAGATATGAAGTGGCCCTTTTCACTCTACTACTGTTTGTTTTGGGGCATAATGCAGATCTGTTCTATGTGAAAGGGCAGGGCTGGGAAACCTCAGGCCAGAGGGCCTAATGTGGCCTCTCTACCTGGACCTTGGAACTCCCCCCAGACCATATCCATTCCCATGACACACCAAGGGGTGTAGTGGTAAATTGTGCAGGGTCCCTTCATGGTAGTCATAAACATTATACAGCCTAAGTTTATAGAACAATCTTACAATTATACAATGATAGTAAGAAGGGATGCATTGAAACAATCTGTGCAGATCCCTTGTTGTATTTCAGCGAGATCTACTATTTTCTGTGCACGTGTGTGGGCAAATGATTTGGACCTAATGGTTCTGTGCTCCTAAATACATAAGCTTTGGAAGATACAGAAGAACTTATTGCTCTTCCTGAGCACCATCTCCAGAGTGACCCTAGGAGCCAATCCTCAGTGGCTGACTCACCTCCTTTCACTGTGGCACCAAGGATGAGAATACTTCTTCTCAGTAGCTAAAAAGCTCCCCTTTTATGCTGATTTGGTAGCTATAGGATGCTGGAGACAGAGACCGTGCCTGCTGCAGAAATAGTAACAGGTCCGTCCCTGATTGCCTTTTTGGTCAGCTTGTGGGCTTCCAGGAGGCAGAGGGTGGGTTGCAGAGAGCAAGAGAGGGGGTCTGCAGTGCACAGGTCTGCTACACTGCAGTCTCGGGTTTTGTGTGGGCAGGGGAGCAGTGATGGGTTGGAGAGCAAGAGAAGCAGTTTGCAGGGGCCTAGTCCAGTGGAGGAGAGAGAGGTAGGCCCATAGGCCCATATCAAATCAATTGTAATGGATTGATTTGAAGTCACTTCTGCACCAGGTAAAGTAATTTTTAGCCCCCCAATTCTCCCCCTCCCCCCCGACCAGTCCCTTATTTGGCCTGACCAAAGGTGGCAACCCTGACCTTTGATATGATTGAACAGGGCTCCTCTTGTCTCTAGAAAGTGGCAAGAACCACTTTCACTTTCAGTTCTAAATGAAAGTCACTCTGTGCTGCAGCTATATCTGTAGGCGGAGACTGCGAGACTTGGGTGTGGAGGACTGATGTTCTGCTCCACAGGGCAAAGCCAACCAGCTTATCTCTGGTTTCTCAGGCAGTTTATGTATTTAATTTTTTTTTTGAGGCTGGCTTCCAACTGACAAGCATGTCCAAAGCAGCAGATAAGAGAAATAAAAATAGCAATATCATTGTGCTTACCCTCACTGTGAAGATATCCAGGGAAAGGTGCTTCCCTTTGTTTGGTTTTCTTGGGAAGGAGGCTACTGGTCCTGGTGACTCCCCCCCCCCCCCGCATTGCAATGTTTGCATTATATTTACAGGTACACAGATTGCATGTAGGTGGAGACACAGCTTAACCATTCCAGCAGACAGCCACTGTTTCCACCAGAAGCCTAAGCTACTTGCAAAGCCCTCTTGTCTATATGGCTTTCTCAGGGTCGTCTCCATTGAAATTAATAGCCATGGCTTTCAGTGGGTAACTGAGTATGGGTATGCTGCCCACAACCTATTTTGCAGAGAAAGCAGAGAGTTTAACATGCAGAGGTCCTTGAACATTTTTAGGCTCAGGGGCACATTTGGAAATCTAAGGAATTGTTGCGGTTGCACCACAAAATACCCATTTCACGGAAGAAAAACTAGCAAAGCTCGGAACCTACCAAAAAGCAGGCAAAACATCACCCATTCAAGAAACAAACAAACAATAATACACATTAAAAATATCTCTAGAAAACAGGCAACTTCCCTGAAAGCCAAAGACTTAGTAAAACAAAAACCCAAGTCTCACGCAGGGTGCAAGCAAAACAGAGTCCTCCACCCACCCAAGCAGAATGACACTTGACTTTTGCCGTGAATGCAGGATCGGTTACTTTGAGGCAGTTTGGGGTTATGGATCACATTGTTTACTTGCAAGTCCTTGATAGGAAATAAACCAAGTTTCCTTTTTACTGTGTGACTAGCTAGCAGCATTGCACCTCCGCCTTGAAACAAAACATTGCATGCTTTCCTGATTAAAAGAATAAAAGTTGTGCATTAGATTTCCATGGCCCAGAGGGCAGATATATTATTACATGCAATCTTAAAAAAAAAAATCCCACTGGAAGTCCCCCAATAGGCTGGGGGTAGCCCACTTAAGGACATGAATGATCAGGGGACCATTAGCACAGCTGTGCGTGGGAGGTGGCGCTCACAAGGGATCCTCCTTGCGTGGGGAATCAGCTGTAAGGGTTATGTATTCATTATTTCCTAATTCTTTACTCACATGGTTTTAGGTAAGTTCCTGCAACTTTTATTCTGAGTTGAATTGAACACACAGGGTGTGATTTCCCTGTCCCCCTGTTTAACTAGCTCAAATGTCTTGCTCAAAACCAAACAGCAATGACTCTGCATTGAAAACACAGCTGCTGCTTTTTCCAAAAAAACTTTTTTTTTAATTGTCATATTTTTGCACAGCAAGCAGACAAGAGAGGAGGGGAGAAAAAGGAGATATTGAGTAGGATGCTAATAATAACATAAGGCAGGGGATACAAACCAGAGAAACTGCTGTGGTCAATGACAACCTCCCCACTTAGGTGGCTATTTGAACAATGTAGTAAGAATCCATTTGCAAAATAGACTACAGCATTCACTTGTCATTTCATCATAATTGTATAAGGCCAGGTGCTTCTGACATACACCTGTTAGGCCAGTCTTCCTCATCCTGGTGCCCACTGGACACTTAAGACTACAACTCCCACTGGCCCCCAGCCAGTAGAAGCTGATGGGAGTTGTAGTCCAAATCATCTGGAGAGCACCAACTTGGGAAAGGCTTCACTGTGCCAATTGGTTTTACCTGCATTGCCTGCATTGTCTTTGCTCATCCTTCATATCTTATGCAGCTTCTCTGGGATTTTGTCTTGACAGTACAGGGCCTGGATTCAGCAGGAGTATGGCAAGAACCCACTAAGTGACCAAGAGGACTTGCAGTGCTTACTTTCCCAGCAAGAAGAGAAAGCAAACCAGCAGCAAGGTGGACTCAGAGAAACTAACTGGATCAATGCCCCGAGCCAAACTAGCTCTCAGCCACATACCACCTATGACAGCAGCTCCAGCCACAGCCGGTGGATGAATAGATAGCAAGAGTTCATTAAAGACTTGGAAGAACTCTGCCTGTTATCTCTTTAAGGAGAACACAGCTTAGTTATTCTGACCCACAGTGAGGAGTGAATAGATCAGCTGCATCTTGGACATGTTGTGGGTGCAATCGGCATTGCTCAGTGGTTCAGAGTCAAACTCACTCTATTTCCCACCCCCGCCTCTGCCACAGGCTTGTTGTATGGCCTTGTTAGGTAGCATCTGTTGTCTCTCTTTGGGTTGCCCCTGGTATTTGGGATTAGCACAGCCATTGGGGGCTTTCTGAAGTCAATGAGAGAAAGTGAGATGATGTTTTAGAGCCAAAGATGAGGTTTCCAGGAAGAGAAATTTGAGACACAACAACATTGAATCTAGCATGATGAGCAGATGGAAGTTGACTGGCTCATTGGTATTGGGGGTGCTTTCCCAAGTGACGTGGAGGGCTTTTGGCTTGAGTCCAGGCATTTTCATTTTTGAGGTCCTCCAGACAATCTGTTTATTGCGCATTCAATCTGATTACACAGGGCTTAGGTTATATTCAATCTTTATTGAGTATTCATTCTGAGTTCTTTGCAGGGAGCTTATACCACAATAAACATTCTTCCTTATTTGCTTGCAGGGCGTTTACAAATCTCCTTGTTAATCGTTCATTAACCACAAACTTTTCAAAGCATTTCCCATCACTTTCCTAACAGCAAAAAAATCAGTTTTGTTTTCTTTTTTTAAGTGGATTTGTTGCACTAGGGTGGCAAGAGGGCTTTAATCCAACAGGGCTTTAATTGCACAGAACTAAATTTCCAGGACATGCTTGAATCTTGCAGTGCTTTTCATTCAGAGCCAGCAAAACACCAGCAGCTTGGTGTTAGCTGTTGTGTATTTTGTTGCTGAAAGCCATATTCCAAAATACCAATAAATATAAAATGCACTAAAAGCAATTCTTTCTTTCTTTCTTTCTTTCTTTCTTTCTTTCTTTCTTTCTTTCTTTCTTTCTTTTTATGTGATTTCCATACTGCTTAATATATTTTAAAATATCTCTAAGTGGTGTACAGCAAGTTATAGAATCAGAACTGTAGAGTTGGAAGGGGTCACAAGGATCATCTAGTCCAACCCCTTGCAATGTAGGAATCTTCCATCAGATTTGGGGCTCAAACCCATGACCCTGAGATTAAGAGTTCCATATTACAAAAAGATACAGTTATTTTATGAAAAGTTATATTAATACAAAATTACTAATAAATATAAACTGATATCAGTTCTTTCACATTTGGACATACCCTACCTCTCAGCCTCCTGGCTGTCACCTGGAATGCCACCCACTCACCTTGACTCTCACCCAGTGCCCAGGCAAAATCTCAGCTCTCCTGGAGAAGTCTCACGCAGAAAAGGGTTGCCGATGACATCACCCTAGGCTTGTTTTTTTATGGGCAGGCCCAATGTGGATGGAGATTCCTCAGGCTGGCCACTGCTGTGTCCCATTAAATAGCCAGCTGCACTCTTCAGATGCAATCCCATGTACAGTAGGTTTGTTGAGTTTCCCAGGTAGTCCCAAGAATGGGGAAATCATATTATTTATGATTCAAGTTTATTTCAGATTCAAAGGTTGGGGAAAGAATATTGGCGTTTTCCCCGTGTCCCTAAAATGGTTTCTATATCACTTAAATGAAAACCTCAGTTTATTTGTTATTTATTCCAACAATTTCCATACTGCTTAACACTGTACAGTGGTACCTCGGGTTAAGTACTTACGGTAATTCGTTCCGGAGGTCCGTACTTAACCTGAAACTGTTCTTAACCTGAAGCACCCCTTTAGCTAATGGGGCCACCTGCTGCTGCCGCACTGCCGGAGCACGATTTCTGTTCTCAACCTGAAGTGAAGTTCTTAACCTGAAGCACTATTTCTGGGTTAACGGAGTATGTAACCTAAAGCATATGTAACCTGAAGCATATGTAACCTGAGGCACCACTGTAGTTTTTAAGTGGCATGCAATGAAATATAACAGTGATCGACTCATGTAAAATATTACCCAGGTAAACCTTACTTTCTATGCCTTTGTGCCAGGCACAAAGCTTGATTCTGTTTCATTAGATAATTAAAAGTCTATTCCTGGTAAACGTTTCTACCAGCAGAAGTTAAGTTGCATAGGAAATCCCATCTTCTATCTTATGCTTTGTGTGCTGAAAGCTACAAATTATCAGTTGAACAAATGTTTTATAACTTCTTACTTTTGTTCTTTCCTGGTGTAATTTTTACAACAGACGTTTGGTTCAATACTGAATAACTTTTAATGCTAAGACAGGAGGAGATCCTTATCAGTTTCACTTGGGAGCACCAATTATTAAAATGGAAAAGTCTGAAAAGGTTGAGATTAATCCAGGGTTTCCCCCCAAATTAGCATTAAGGTTATTCAGTCTCAGCTCCTGTGAAAGCTCCCTCTTTCCAAGATTATAGCATAATGCATACATGCTGGGAGGAATGCTGTTAAATCCAGCTTTACATTCACCTATTTGGTGGTGGAGGAGTAGAACTACGTGCTCTTTGCATTATTCCTTGGCCTGCATCTCCTTGGCCTTTAAAAATGGCAGCAAAATAAAGCTAAATAAATAAATAAATAAACAACAGCTGCTGGAAGACACTGCCAGTAACCTTCACTCCCTGAGAGAGTGACCGACCGGAGCCAATTTGCGAAGCAATTGCAAATTCTGCTGTTAATCAAAGTGGCTTGGGGAGGAAGTTAGGCAAAAGCCCAGACAGTGTGTCTGGTTGCTCTGTAAATGGTGCAGGAAGCCACCAGTGAAACATGTGCATTAGAAAGAGAAGAGAGGCTGATTTTGGTAGGAATAGGAAGTTATAATAGATATGTGATAAGCAGAGATTACGTTTACAATAGGTGTCACTGAGTGATAGGGGCTGTATAAGGATGCCCTGGTCAAACAGGAGCATTTTAAATTAAGATTGGAAATCCACCTCAGCTTTTGCCAACATGATGCCCACTAGATGATCTGAACCATTGCTCCCATCACCCTGATGCCCACCAGATGTTCTGGATTACAACTCCCATCAACCTACAACCTGATGATATGCTGGCTAGGGCTGATGGGAGTTGTAGTTCAAAACATCTGCAAGGTTGCTCGATCTGCACACACATATATGATACCTTAGAATTCCTATAACATTTGAATAAATCAAAAATCAAATCTGAGTGTGTTCCTCTTTTCCATGGAAAATCAAAGAACATGGGCATGGTGTAACAACAGCTTTCCTGTTACAAAACAATGCAAAATGCTATCTGCTCCAAGCTTGTAATAACAATTTTTCTAAAAATATTTATTTGGACAGTCTCTACGGAAATCAGAAAGACAAGAATGTGGAACTGGTGGATCTCTAGATGTTGTTAGACTCCAGCTCCCATGATCTCTGGCCACTGACCATGTTGGCTTGGTCTGATGGGAGATACAGTCCAATAACAGCTACAGGGGACCACATTACTTACCCCTGCCATTAGGGCTTTATAATCATTGTCGTGTCAGTGATCACAGTAACCCAGCCTTTTGGTTTCCAGGAAGTGGGAGGAAAACATGTTGTGATGAATCAACTTCCAGGAAATAAGGAGAGAGTTTTGCTGAAGCCACGATGACTTGGACTAACTTCACTTCCTTGTGAATATTTGTTTCCCCCAGCAACATAGTTTGGAATAACCCTCTTATCTGGTTGCAGACAGTAGGTGTCACCATACACATGAAAAGAACCAAGCCTGGCAATGGATTAAGTAATGATGATTAAAGAGTCAAGTCTGCACATGGATGAGCTTTCTCAGATCCTTATGAAGATACTCCTGTGCTTCTGAATATAAAGGTGGCCCTATTATTAGATATCCTGTTACTCAACAGATGGTGAGGCATTTCATTAGTGTTACAAATGTCAGCTCCTGCACTAAGCACATAGAAAGCAGCCTTATACTGAGGCAGACCATTGGTTTGTTGAGCTGAGTTTTGTCCACACTGACTGGCAGTGAATGTCTAGAGCTTCAGGCAGGAGACATTCCCAGTCCAGCCTAGAGATGCTGGGGATTGAATCTGGAACCTTCTGCATGGTAAGCCTGTGTTCTGCCACTGAACTACTGTCCTTCCCTTGGCATTGTCAAGTTTATTTTCTCCTATATGCCTTCAGAAGGCATATTATATAAATTCACATAGTAAGAGGTCCATCAGTGTCTATTAGTCAAGATGGTCATACAAAAACTCCAGAGTCAGAGGCTTCAGAGCACCAGTTGCTGGAGAGCAACAACCTTCATGCCACCTGGTTATGGACGGGTTGGCAACTGTTGGAAGTGGGATGCTGGGTGGACTTTGATCTGATCCAGCCAGGTAAGGGCATTAATAGGAATGTAGAGGACCTGAAGCATGGGCCCAGGCCACAAATGTAGAGAGATCTTATTGGAAAATTTAAGATGGCTGATGTCTCACCAATACTGCAGCTTGCAGCATGCTGAGCCCAGCTTGTAAAGTTCTGCTATTGGGCTGCTTTCCATAGGCATTTGGTTGGCCACTGTGAGAACAGGATGCTGGTCTAGATGGTTCTTTGGCCTGATCCAGAAGCCAGACTTTTCCTTTGGTAGGGACTTTCTCATTCCAACTACGGGTTGCAGAGCAATACCTGGGATCCTGACATGCTGGAAGGGGCCCATAGGATATATAGTGCCTAGTGGTTGGGCCAGCTCTGATTCTAACAGACTCGAGCTTGGGCCCAGGAACCCAAAAAGTAATGAATCTCACATCTGTGTAACACAGTGTGTTGTGTGGGTGGTTGGGGAGGCCATGCAGCAGACTCCTGATACAGGTTATGGCACCTCCAGGGATCAAGTAGTTGGTGATGGAAAAGCTCTTTGCTTCAGACCTTGAAGGGCTGCAGGCACATGTGTTTTAAGTAGCAACGCAGGCCCTGGGCCTTTTGGGGGTGTCTGTGTGCCTCACACAGTTTGATAAAAACTCCCGCTTATCAGGCAGGTTTGCCTACCCATCCCTGGGAGCCAGTGTGGTGTAGTGGTTAAGAGCGGTAGTCTCGTAATCTGGGGAACTGGGTTCGGGTCTCCGCTCCTCCACATGCAGCTGCTGGGTGACCTTGGGCCAGTCACACTTCTCTGAAGTCTCTCAGCCCCACTCACCTCACAGAGGTGTGGGGAGGAGGGGAAAGGAGAATGTTAGCCGCTTTGAGACTCCTTAGGGTAATGATAAAACGGGATATCAAATCCATACTCTTCTTCTTCTTCTTCTTCTTCTTCTTCTTCTTCTTCTTCTTCTTCTTCTTCTTCTTCTTCTCATCAGATGCTCGGGATTTCCCAGACTCCAGCTTCCAAAGAAAACTTGGCCTTCCTATGGGAATTCCCCCTCTCCACCTCCTGAAGGCTCAGCCAAAACCTCCCCTTGCCTCTCTTGGCAAGTTAGTCCTTCATCAAGGCTCAGCAGCTGCTAGAATCTAACTAGAGTATGCATCGAATCAGTCCAACCGCTTTCTAAAAAAATACTATCATTTTAAATCAATGAGAAGGCTGCAGAAACAAAGGTGAGCGCGAGGGCGGGGGCTAGGGATGCCATTATCAAAATCTTTAAAAACAAACAGCAAACGAACAAACAAATAAACCTGGGACTAGGAAAACTAAAGAGTGCGCTCAGGCTGTCAGGAAATCCAGCCTGCCCCCAAACTTTCGACACGTGGGCGCAGGGGGATTTTTAGAGGAGTCAGAATTAAGAGGCGCGCGGGCGGAGCAAAGAAAGTGAAAGGACAGGGGGACAATGGAACGCTGACTTGGGAGTCGAATGTTGACGCGGGGATGGAACTTTGGACTGGTACTCTCGAACGGACTCCCGAGAGAGCGAGAGAGACAGCCGATTTCTCGGAAAAGAATGTAGTGAGAAGAAGGAACGCTGTACTGGCCCCTCCTGATTGGCCAGCCCGCCTCCTTCTTTCTTCCCATTGGTTCAGAGACACCCCCCCTCCGGAGGGAGGAAACTGCATATCCTCCAGGCTCTAATAGAAATAGATATACATATATATTGGCTGGGCGAGCTTCTGTTTCATCTTCCATGACCTGGTATCTAGCGTAGATAAAGATCAGCAACCGGCACAGATGTGGAGGTTAGTGCTCTGTGTGTCCAGGCGTACAGTACTTTCCTTTTGCTGGAGTTGCCGGCTAACTTTTATTTTCTTGCAAAGCGAAAATAGCAATTTAGCCTGGGGGCTTCCAGACACAAAATAAGGGGCACAAAATTTTGCTTAGCTATTAGACCTTGCCAGACCTGAAGATTTTTGTTCTTAAACTGTGGATCCGTTTGCCGCCGGAGCTCTTTCGGGAGGAAGGGCGGGATATAAATTAAATAATCATAATAAATATTTGCCTCCTTGTGAAACGGGTTTATTTTTGCACGCTTCCCTATTTTTTCATATTTCTTATTTTTACCAACTTAGAATTGAATTATCCTTATTATTATTTTTGCTATTAATATCATTAATATTAATAATCTAGCTCTGAATAATATGTATTCTTTAATTCAATGCACGTTTATTTGGTAGCAAGTCAAAGAGCAGCCTATTGGAATGTGAGTACATGTTTCTACATGTGCCTTTTGATCTTCAATAAATCTATGTATGAGAACTTTGTGGAGTTTTGTTGACTGCTATCTAGATTGAGAGAGAAGTCTTAGGACAGAATAAAGTCAGTTGGCTGAAGCCACTCTCCGGGCAGTAAATGTCATTAGACTTACTCCTGAGTAAACTTAGGAGTATTGTGTTGTTGCTTCTGAGAAAGGATGCATAGGATTGTAAGTCTCTCACCTCTCTGTGTTGTGTGTTTATATTGTACCACTGTGTTTTGAGTGAGTGGAATTTAAAAGAAATTGTGTCATGGGTTTAAAAAAACAAACATGTTCTGTACTGGAAATTCAGAACAGATTCACACCTTGCTAACCCTATGCAAAACACATCACAAGTAACTTGATTCTTATCAATATTAGGAAGTTGCCTTTGCTGTACTTTTTCTGATGCCTGCTAAAAAAACTTGTTTGTAAGCCTACTCAGACATGTAATTTTATCATGTATGTTTTTAAAACTGTTGCTTTTATCAACATTTTGATTATTATGTCTATTTATTTTTTTAAGGTCCGTTGATTTTATCAGTATATTCTTATGAATATTTTATATTATTTTATGTAAAGTACTTAGAGGTTTCCCAGATGAAGCAGTATATAAATCTTGTTAAATAAAACAAGTAAATAAACTTGGGACACCCCATTTCTGTATTAAGCCTATTGTTGAACCCACTGTATGGGCTTCTGATTCCCATGCAAGTGTGCAAAGGAGTGCACAAGTAGCCTTGGACTGTATAAAATGGGGGAAAATAGACAAATAAGAATTCTAAAAAGTGTAACATGCTTCATCTACTAAAACGTGCCTATATAAAAGATTGTCCAGTAACATGTACAATGAGTAATACAATGATTATAGTAGTTCTTCTTAGTTGGTTTAAAAGCAAAATGATCATACAGAGTCCTCCTTGTTTGACTTAGTATATCTACTACTTCTTTTCTGGAAGAAACATTCAAAATTTCAGATTCTAAAATTAATTTTCAGCGTGGTATCTTGGTTTACAATTAAGTGTGGCTATGTGAAGCAGGCAGTAATTGCAGAAGATGAGCCCTTCAAAGTCAGACCAATTGTGTAGGTACTGGTATGCATGCAAAAGGTTCAATCTTCAACCCTTTCCATCTCCAGGTAGGGCTAGGAAAGATTCCCTGCTTGAAACCCTAGAGCCTGTAGAGCTGTGGCCGGTTAGTAGTGAGCTAGAAGGCTAGAAAATTAATAATAATTAGAATAATACATTCATGATTTGTTAGACATATTAGTCGCTTGTTACCTAAAAGGTTTCCGAGTGGCTTGCATTTTAAAAATGCAAACAATGACTTGAAATGGAATCCTTGTTTACAGACACTAGCCTTCGGCCTTCATGTTTCTCATCTGTGGCAATTAACTCAAGATTACAGCTGCAATCCTGTGCATTTACAGGAAGAGTAGCTCAACTGGTGGAGCGTAAGACTTAATATCAGGGCCATTGGCAAAAGATCCTGCATTGCAGAGGGGTGGACTACATGATCCTTGCGGTCCCTTCTAACTCTGCAATGCTATGCATACTTACTTGGGAGTAAATCTCATTAAACTTAGTAGGTAAGCATAGGATTGCATTGCACAATTAAGTGAGTTCCCTTCTGACAAGACAGTCATCTGGGGGCATCTCCGTGACACAACTTTGCTAATTGGAACTTGCATTGCTTGACTTTTTCACCTCTCTTTTTAGTGCTCAGATTCTACTGGTCTGCCTTTCTATGTACACAAAAATGATTTGAGACCAGATCTCCAGCTAATTTATTATCATTGGAAACAGGCCGCATACAAAGCTTTGATAATAAATTAATAAAGCAATGATAATAAATTAGCTGGAGATCTGGTCTCAAATCATTTTTGTGTAAATTATTTATCAAGGGAAAGGTTTAATTTCTTCTAGATTACAAAACAACTGCACACTACTTGGAACAGTTCCTAAGGTCTAGCCATCCCAAATGCTAGAGCAGGGACAGCCAATGAGCTGCCTTCCAGTTACTGAGGACTACAACTCCTATCAGCCCCAAACAGCATGGGCAGTGGTTAGGGATTATGGGAGTTGGAGTCCACAATATAGTTTGCCCCCTGGGTTAGAGCACGTCCACTAGGATGGTGATGGGGTTTGGACCACAAACCCTGTGAGGGATGGTTGAAAGAGTTGGCCATGTTACCTGGAGGAGGTAAGCTAAGGGGAGAGCTGACAGTTGACTACAGAAGATGGAACAAACCTGTTCTAGATCCCATGGGTGGAAATGGTAGGCAAGCAGGTTTCAGCTAGGAGAAATTTTCTAACAGCAAGATCTTTTCAATAGTGGAAAATGCTGCAGGTATTTAAGCAGAGACTGGATGGGCATCTTTCAGGAATGCTGTAGATTATTGCACTGAGCTGTGGATTGGACTTGATGACCTTCAGGGGCCTTCTACCTCTAAAATCCCCTGATTTTATGATTTCCTTGGATGAAGAGTTTTATCAAATTCCACTTGTCTTTTTTTGTTCCTGGTTCTCTCTGTTTGTGTGTACTGTACTGTATGTTTCCCACCATGCGGCATCAGGTGGCTTCTTTGGGTGGACGAGCAATTTAGGTCAGGAACTTGACATGAGGAAAGAATTGAATGTCTTCATGCAGCATAGTGGCCTTGATTTTGCACCCCTCCCACTTTTAAGCTATTTTTGAAAGCATAGGAGATCTTCTGAAGGCTTAGCTCCTTTGGTCCTTAAAGGGCAACATCATGTCTCTGACTTTTGGCCCAAAGCAGTTTATTACATTTATTATTCTGTCTCCTTTAATGTCCTGCATGTTGAGTTTACGGACTGACTAGTATTGGAAACATATTGCCGTATTAAAGGGGACATTCTTCTGATCCAGGTTGGCCCATCAAATGTTAGTTGAAGAATAGCCAATGTGGTGCCTCCAGATGTTGTTGGACTCCAACTCCCATCATTTCTGACCATTGGCTGTAATGGCTGGGGCTGATGGGAGTTGGAGTCTAACAATATCAGGAGAGTGCCATGTTGACTAGCCTTGCCTTAGTCTGTTTTGCTGCAAATTAACACTGTTTCCTCCTTGGGAATCTGTGTGCCAAGGGGTGGGGAAATAGCTTAGTGGCAGAGCATCTTCTTTGCATGCAGAAGGTCTCAGGTTCAGTCCCCAGCATCTCCAGGTAGGATTGGGAATGGGGAAGACTCCTGTTGCTGCTGCCAGTCAGTGTTGAACAAGCAATACTGAGCTACACAGCATAAGGCAGCTTCCCTTGCTCCTATCCACGTACCACAAGTAAGGATGGGTGTAGATATCAGTTGTTTGATATCTGTAGATGAACATTGTTCTGTTGAAGACCTATTCAGAGCTTGAATTTGGTGCCTTCTGATAAACTAGTGGGGATTTAGATCTCATGTTTACTAAGTATGGCCAAACTCAACTTGGGCTGAACAAGATTTTTTTTTGGGGGGGGGGGAAGTGTAATGTCTTTGTCTTAAATTTTACAATTGTTTGCTTCACACTGTTTTCCTGTTTAAAATATTGTCACTCTGCTCAGAGTCTCTAGGAAGGGCAGAATCAACATTTATATGAGCAAATCCAGCATTATTTTAATTACTTGTGCTTTACATTAAGCTGTCATTGTGTTACAGCCCCCAGACTCTCCCTTTCATTCTCCGGTTTGCAACCTGATTACTTCCTCAGTCTCTTAAATTCTTAGTTCTCAGACTTGTAACTACAGTACATCACTGTTTTAGGACATGATCCTATGCACTCTTATCTGAAGAAAAGCTCTACTGAAGTCATTCAGGCTTACTTCTGAGTAAACGTTCATAGGATGGGATGGGGTGTGTGTGCTGAACCATGTTGGTGTCTGGCCATGTTGGATTTCCATAGGTGGCAAATGCAGCCGATGGTTAGATTGACTAATTGACTGGAGAGGTTCCTAATAAAAGCTATTCAAATGCTTCCATTCAGGATGTGCGATCGAAATGGTGGGAGACGGCTCAGGCAATGGCTGATTGAACAAATTGATAGCGGGATGTATTCTGGCCTGATCTGGGAGAATGATGAGAAAACCATGTTCCGTATCCCATGGAAACACGCAGGGAAGCAGGATTACAACCAGGAGGTGGATGCATCCATATTCAAGGTCTGAAGAATATGCCTTACATCAATGTTGCAAATGTCAAATCTGTTTATTTTCCTGAGTTCCTTAGTAGTTCATACTTTCTATACCTTTATAAAAGCGAACAACAACTTTTCAAGTCACAACTCTTGAGGCTTCTGTAAGTCTTTTGGAGGGTGCATTTTCACAATCTGAAGTCCACATGGGCTTGTCTTCTATATTAAGAACATAAGAAGAGCTTAGTTGGATCAGACCATAGGTCCATTTAGTCTAGCATCCTGTTCTCACAGGGTAAACCTCTGGGAAGCCCACAAGTACATCTGCACTCTCCCCACTTGTGATTCCCAGCAACTGTTACTCAGAAACATGGTGCTTCTGACAGGAACTCATAGGATTGTAGAGTTGGAAGGAATCCTGAGGGTATGATAGCCATTTTCAAATATCTAAAGGGCTTTCACATGGAAGATGGAGCAATCTTGTTTTCTCCTGCTCCAGAGGGTAGGACCCAAACCAATGGCCTCGAGTTATAAGACAGGAGATTCCAACTAAACTGCAGGGAGAACTTTCTGATGGTAAGATCTATTTGACAGTGGAAAGGACTTCCTCAGAAGGTGGTGGTGGGCTCTCCTTCATTGGAGGCTTTTAAGCAGAGGTTAGATGGCCACCTGTCATAGATGCATTAGTTGAGATTCCTGCATTTCAGGGTCTGGACTAGATAGCCATCATGGCCAGCAGCCATGGACAACTTTATCCTTCTTGAGTTGGTCAAATACCCCTTTAAAGCCATCCAAGGTGGTGGTCATCACTACCTTTAATGGTAGTGTCATATGTGAAGAAGTCCTTCCTGTTGTCTCCCTGTATTCAGCTTCATGGATGACTCTGGGGTCTAATATTATGAGAGAGGGAAACACTTTCTCCAAAACACGCATAATTCTATGCACTTATATCATGTCCCGCCCCTACTACGAACTAAAAACTAACATTTTGAAGTTGTCCAAACCTCTTGGTCACTTTGGTTGCCCTTCCGTGGCTTATTCCCAGTAGTTTTTTAGTCTCTTTTAAAAACCACCAGATAAAAACGGCTTCTTACTACACTTTACTGAAGCTTCGTTTATTTCAGATAATTATTTTTACGCTTCCCTTCAAACTATAGCTTTCTCAAGGCAGTTTACATTACTATGAAAATACTCTGTTTTATTTAAAACAAATATTAAAATGTACAGTTTGAATCGTAATGAAATAGCCAGTTTAAAAAATGCTCAAAATAATAAAAATCAGTAAGAACAAACTGGAATGCCCATTGAGGCACTTGAATGGCAGGGATGGTCTTGCTTAGAGATTGTTCTCAGTGAAAGTCCACTGATTTCCCCCCCTCCATTTGGAACCTCAGAAAGCAGTGGTACCTCTTTGTGAGAAACTTTCCTGCTTATCCTCTAGGCTTGGGCAGTCTTCAAAGGGAAATTCAAGGAAGGTGATAAAGCTGAACCAGCCACATGGAAGACAAGGTTACGCTGTGCCTTGAATAAGAGCCCCGACTTTGAGGAAGTGACGGACAGGTCACAACTGGACATCTCAGAGCCATATAAGGTCTACCGCATTGTTCCAGAGGAAGAACAGAAATGTAAGTGTAACGGAACCAAGCAGGATCTCATGGTGTAGCTCACAGTAGATTCTGCTTCAGACCACAGGCAAGAGATGATTTGTTTAAAGACACATACAAAGTTTATTCATATCTATTGTACAGCAAGCCCCAAATATCTATATGTTTTGAACAAACTGAGGGGCTGTTCTTCAGGAGAAAATGAATTTTGGGAGGAAATACAGTGTGAAAACATTTTTTTGTGTTTTAAAACTACTTTATATTTATTTTATAAAGAAAACGGAGATGTAAATTTCCTAATAAATCAATTTCTTCTCCTGATTCTATAGTTACTTAATCATCTTCATCGTAGAGATTTGCAAACGGAAATATTATCTACCTGAATTCAAAAGTTGCAAACCACTTTGAAACTGAAGTAAAAGACTGATTGTGAGTTGAATGCACCGCAGGATTGTGTCCGCTGCTGCCCCCCTTTGCATGTATGCCATAACCTGCAGTAGAATCTGCATGTGCATGAACTGTTTGCATGCAGGGATGCAGACTGTGTCTATTTACTGGTTCCCAGTTGCATGCAGAGTCTGTTCACATGTAGGCTTTCTTGGAAGTTATGAATGCATGCATGTGGTGCAGCTAGTGTGCATGATCTTGCTCCCCCTTGAACACACATTAACCACCAGTCCTCATGTGTAATGTCCTGCAGTTGCCATGACAGCTGGTCATTCATCAGTTATTCTGTCTAGGTAATATCCAAGAACAATGCATAAGAACATGGGAGAAGCTGCCTTATGCTGAGTCCATCTAGCTCAGTGTTGTCTACACTGATTGGCAGAGGCTCTCCAGGATTTCAGAAATTACATTCCCAATCTTTCTTGGAGATGTCAGAGATTGAACCTGTGACCTTCTGTATGCAAAGCAGGTTTTGTACCCCCAAAGTACAAGGGAGCTTCTCTTCGAAAAAAGCTCTCATGGGAGATGGAGCTTACTGCACATC
Organism: Podarcis tiliguerta; assembly: GCF_965153285.1. Lineage (NCBI taxonomy): Eukaryota > Metazoa > Chordata > Lepidosauria > Squamata > Lacertidae > Podarcis > Podarcis tiliguerta. The sequence continues at coordinate 37,564,913 of NC_139541.1, read as the reverse complement.
AGGATTTGATTTACATGCAAGTAAAAGAAATTCATCAAGGTGCTTTTCCCCTCTGATGGCGTCCCCCCACTCCCTTGACTGATGTAGCTTTCTTTGAAAACCACACCACATTACTATGTGTCTTGCATTCCGCGAAGTCTCCTTTCGTATCAAATCCCAGTGTCAAAGGCGCTGTGAGAAAGCTTTTACGGCACCTTTTATTGTTAGCTCAGCCTCAGCACCCACACCCCAGTGCTCGGTTTGCAAAGCCCCAGATGTCAAGAAATAAGAATACAGAGCAACAACTCCCCGCATTTGCCCTTTGCCGGAGTAAAGCAGAGCTGTGCATTTGTGGTTACTGTAACAGAACACAGAACGTCTGTCTTTGAAATGTCCGGTATTACACGAGCCTCGCTCTGTTTTATTTTTATCTGTGGTTTTTGGTGTGTGGTGACTTTTCAAGCATACAGAATTGAGCTGTCAAGAAATCACCCCCCCATAAGGCTGCAAGGCTTCATGCTCAGGCAAACGGCTTGCAGTTTTTCTGGAAAACTGTCCATTGTCTACTAAGTCCACTCACTTTTTTCGGTGGGCAGTGTTGTGGCCAGGTATCCAGGCCCCTGCAGTGATCCGGCATGAGGACAGGGAGTCGATGCCCCCTTGTGCCGACCTGGCCGTGTCCCTGGCCCATTGTGGCCCCGCTGGCCAATCAGTGCTGGTAGAGGGACGTGGCCGTGGGAAATTAAAACGTGGCACGGCCGGCCCCCCCACCTTTTCACCAGATCTCCCAACCCACCTGCCTTCTTTTCATGCTTTGCTCTGACACGACCTTGCTATGGACAAATGTCGGCCGCCATATTGTTGGGGCCAGATAGGATTTTTTTCCACTTGGCAAATTGGTTTTCGCCTACCTTGTAGCAATCGTCACAACTTTGTGAGGTTAGGCATTGGGTAAGACTTTGTTTGGATGGAGAAGAGGTTGTAGCCTCTGCCTGCCTCTCCTCATTAAGGGTATCCTGTTAAAGGGATCCGCAGGTGTGGATCCTGTCTGATGCCTGGACGTGGGCTAGGGCCATGACATGACCCCAATGGGGACCCCTAGGGTTGCCCCTATTTGACGTAAGTGAGGCATAAGCAAACTCGCCCCTCCAGATGTTTTGGGACTACAACTCCCATCACCCCTAGCCAACAGGACCAGTGATCAGGGATGATAGGAAGTTGTAGTCCCAAAACATCTGGAGGGCTGAGTCTGCCTATGCCTGACGTAAGTCATGGGGCTCTCCTTATTGGTGGTTTACTCTTAGTTGGACTCCCTGCAGATAGGTGGGAGTTGAGATATAGCCTGGCTTCACCCAATGCCTAAGCCAAACTGCTCACATCTGTGACCAATAAAATTGTGGCTTTTTGGAACCCATAAACCTAAATACTCGTGTCTGTGTGTTTATTAGCCACTAGGGGACTACAAGTCACAGGGGTCTTGGAATACAAACAACCTGGATTGCAGGGTATCGTCAAACAGTTTTCAGATTATTTGGGGTGGAAAGTCAGATGGCCCTTACTGAAATGCCTAAAACCCTCTTGCAGAGGGCCAAACTGCATGCCAAAGTTGCCACTCTTTTAGAATAGTTTGTAATGGTATTCAAACTGTGTTTCTTCCCAGGCAAAATGGGGATGGGGAATGGGTGCAGCTTGAGTGAAGTAACGGAAATGGAGTGCAGTGCTTCTGCAATAGATGACTTGATGAAAGAGGTAATTAACACCCCCTTTGCACTTGCTAATATATCACTTTATTTCTTCATACTTTCTTTCTTTTTTTTTTGAAGGGTCACATGTACAGTATATGTATTTTTGTATGCATTAGTTGGCATTACAAAAAGAGTGAATTTCAAAGGATGGTGGTGCTTCAGTTAATGTAATGCTTTGGAAAGTGCAGATTTTGTAAGTTCACATTTAAATGTGAAATGAATCGAGTTTCTCCTCTATCCTTCTCCACACATGCTCATTTCATGCACACCTTTGCCCTCGAGTGTCCAGGCTGTATGGCTGAGGAGGGCTTATGTGTATTCCCATAGCGGATGATGGTGTTAAATTCCCTTCATTCCATCCCCTTTCACTCCACCGAGAATGAAATTCACTGTACCATTTCAAATTTTCATTTGTTTTATTTATTTAGAAAGCTTCATATATTGTTTAATTAAAAACAAACAAACCTGTAAGCTGTTTACATAAATAAGTTAATAAAATATTCATTTTTTAAAAAAATAGCAAATAAATACATTAAAAACATGGTGGATGAAGTAATCAGAATATAGATAAAAGGAATGGTTTTCAAAACAAACACACATAATAAAATCAAATGTCTTTGTAGGCTTGCCTAAACAAAAAAGCCTTATCAGGCAAAGAAAGTAGGACAATAAAGGGCCTTTTCTAATATCAATAGGCTGGGAGTTCCTAGGAATACCTGCTGCCGCCACATTACAATATTGATTTCTTGCCAGTGCAGATCATATATTATGTGCCACTTATAAAAGTGCATGTTCTGCAGATTGAAATGTGGACATATTGGGTAGCTATAGCATCCTATTAAGCATGAAATGGGAACTATGGTCAATGGATTCCAAACAAGGCCAGAATTTGGAAGCCACCTTTAAAACACAGTTTGGCCCTTCTTCTTCTTTGCTTATGTAGTGATGCAGAAGTAAGGAAGGGCTTTAACTCAACGGCAGAGCATCTGCATCGCACATAGAGAAGCTTTCAGGTTCAGTTCCCAGGACCCCCAGATAGGGCTGGAAACACTGGGGAGTCACTGCCAGTCAGTGTAGGCAATGTTGAGCTAGGTGGACCGATTCTCTGAATCAGTAAAAGGCTGCTTCCTATGTTCTCACAGTAAAGAACTGCCAGAAAAGCAGTTCTTCAGCTGTAATGGGGAAATTGGGCCACTTATTGCACAGGGGAACATGCAGCCTTTGTGGGATAAGAAATCCTTCCCCCATCTGGCATTTGGATGGTGTGCAAACCACAGTTTCACAACTGTCAAGCTGCAATTTGATTTGTGTGTGTGTGTCTACATTAGGGGTGGTTTAAAAATTACTGAAACAATGTTAAGTGCTTTGAAACACACAGTGCTTTTGGGGGAGAGTAGTCAGTGGTCTGGGGTACCGTCACGTTTTTTTTTTTTTTTACTGCTGGTTTTGCTGCCATTTTGTGCTGGCATCCATGACACTTTTATCAAGATGTGAGTACTTGATAAGAAGCAGCAGCACTGGACACACTGACCTCTTCTCTTCATATGTGTAGCCAAGCCGGGGGGGGGGGGCAGGGAGACAGCTGCTCCCCTAAACCAAGTAAATAAATGAAACTAACAGCTCGGTTCTGCACCTCTAACATAAAGACTGTCCCCCCAACATAAATCCTGGCTATGTCCATGCTCTTCTCTGTCTGTCTGTCTGTCTGTCTGTCTGTTTCTCTCTCTCTCTCTCTCTCTCTCTCTCTCTCTCTCTCTCTCTCTCTCACACACACACACACACACACTCTTTCCCTCTCTCTGTCCCCACGCACATAGAATTTGTGTGTGTGTATTTGTATCTACTATGTCTTTATAAGTATTACTCTTTATTTCTGGAGGGGCTCTTGGGAGACATCTTGTCATACAAAGCAGCAGAATAACTCTCAGGAGCATCACTGCTTTCGGGTTACATATACAGTACTTATAATGTTAACATTGCCATCTCAATGGTCATCTTCTATCTCTCCCCGTCCCCCATAAACTTTCCAGCCCCCCTCTGCAGTGGATGAATACCTTGGCACAATTAAACGAAGCCCTTCACCGCTTCAGGAGAGTGGAAGAAATCCACCAATACCCGACTGGTGGACTCAGCAGTCAAGTCCTGGTAAAGCACTGTTATGTTCTCAGAAAGTCAAGGTGCTCACATCATGGATACAGTAAACACCAGCATGTGTATCTTAAGTTACACGCAGAAGCTAAATATATAAGCCCTTCAGCTGTCCACATGAAATTCATGTCTATATGAAATATGTTCCAATGTAGCCAGGACAGTGAGGTCCTCAGATCATTCACTAATAGGCAGTGGGTATTTACCCTTCCAGGCTGAAAGTATAAATCTCTTAGCAACCATAAGGGCTCACAAGGTCCACTTTTGTCCTGCCATTTGTACTACACAAATACTTTAATAAATATAAATACATAAACCATCTTGTTTAGGCAGGCACTGGTTTTAGTGGGCAAATATGTATTTATCCCATGCCTCTGTTTTAGCTGCTGTTTCTGTTTTGCTTATAATGTAATTTAGAAAATAATAATGTATTTTTTTGGTTGGCTTGTATAGATGTTAGCTGCCCTAAGTGGTGTGCAGACACCGGAAGGGCAGGATGTCACTTGTTATAGAAGTAAATAAAATAAATACATGTACCTTTTCTTTTCTTTTCTTTTTTTAAACCCACAGCTTTGATGAGTGGGTTCACTGGTTATGAAGCAGTTCATTCAGGTATGGCGACTCTTCAGCTTCCTCCCTCAGTTAACATCTGGTACAGTTAGCCTTCGTTTCATTTTGTTTTCAACTCAAGTCTATTTTTTTGGGGGGGGGGGTTAAAGATACCAAGAACTCCTGCTTCCCTGCCCCCAGTAAAAGCAGCCCATGGTGACAGGCCCCTGTCAGAGCCACTATAACTTGAGGTGCTTGAGTTTGCCATTTTCATTCTCCCTCCAGACCCCTTTTCCTTTCATGTTGTGTCTTTTAAACTGGGGGACAGGCGCTGTGTTACCACAGATATTTCTGAGCCACTTCAGGAGCTATTTTCTTTTGCCAAAGAGCAGTATTAACAATGCTTTATATAAATAAGTAAATAAACTGGCCACATACAACCCCTTGATGGGTAATTGCCACATATCTCTTCACAGGCTATTCCCAGATGGTGATCAGCTTCTACTATGGTGGGAAGCTGGTGGGAAACACGACAACCTCTCGCCCTGAAGGTTGCCGGATCTCCCTTGGAGAGCTGCCTTATGCCTTGGAAAGCTTTGATCATGTGCGGTTCCCGTCGGCGGACGTGATCCCAAATGAACGGCAGAGACAGATCACCAAGAAGCTCTTTGGGCACCTGGAGAGGGGTGTCCTTCTGCAGTCCAACAGGCAGGGCATTTTCATCAAGAGGCTGAGCCAGGGCCGGGTCTTCTGGAGCGGGAACACCATGATCTACAAGGACCGCCCCAACAAGCTTGACCGAGACGAGGTGGTCAAGATATTTGACACCAATCACTTTCTCAGAGGTACGGATGGGGGATGAATCCGATTCATTTCGTGTGTAAAGACGAACCTACCTAATTTGCAGTTTCTGAACCAAAACACAAACTGAAACGCAGCCACTCTTCAAAATTCACACCTCTCCGAATTTTTGCAGTTCGGTTCTCCAGCCAACTCATATGTACCGAAAAGATTATTCTGGGTCAAAATGAGCATAGAAATGCATATGTTTGTAAAAATATAACCTACAAAAACTGCATTGTACTAAGGGAGAATTGCTTTGCAAAAACATATATGTTTAGGAAAATAAACTAATGAATTTCCACGGGGACTTTTTTAAAAAAATATAATGCAAACTGATGTGGAAATTTGGGAAGCTGAACCAAAGACTGGAAAAATTAGAAACTGAAAGAAACTGAAATCAACAGATTCACCCACTCCCTCTTCAGAGGTCTGTGGGAGGTTGTGGTGCATTTCTCACTTGCCCCCATGTGCTTGAGAATTTTATGCCCAGGGACATTGTGCACCCTCAAATTTGAAACTAAGATCAATGTGCTTTGTGAAGGTCACCCAATGCCAGTGTGATTTTGCACCCTGCATAAGTTATGTGTAGGTTCAAAATCTGCACGGAAATGCAATTTGTTTTTTCTCTTCTCTCCATGGGGAAGAGGGGAAAAAGATCTCATCTAAGTCCTGGGTATTCTGTTCTTCACCCCCATCTTTTGAGGTTTCAGCAGGCATTGCCACACACAAACTTAAAATATTTTTTTGCACTCTTAAGAGCTAGAAACTTGTTTCATTTTTAAACAATAATAATGAAAAGCTGAGATTCCTAGAATTCTCCTCCCCATGCACCTCTCAATATGTTCTGGGAGTTCCCCAACCATGTGGAGCAAATTTAGTGGGCACGTGGGGAGAGAAGAGGGAGGGGAAGTTCCATTGCAGAACTGTTTAGTTGGATGCTATCCAAGATTATTATTATTTTTGAAAAAAGTAAGGATAGCCTTCACTGAATTGTATTCTTGAGTGTCATAGAAGCATTATGCACACATAATATTCCCTTGTTCAGCATTCCAAGTACCTCTGTCTCCATTTTGTTACAGACCCACCTGCAGTTGGGCTCCCAGACACAGAGACAAATGACTTCTGCCTCTAATTAAAACATTTGCCGTTTTCTTCTTCTAGAATTTCACCAGTATTACAACAATCAAGGCCGCTTCCCAAACAGCAAAGTTCTTCTATGTTTCGGGGAGGAGTTTCCAGATGCTACCCCTTTACGCTATAAGCTGATCCTAGTTGAGGCAAGTATTATAGTCTGTCTTGGTGTCAGTTGTTTATATTATCTCTGTGCCCCCGAGTTCTTCTCTGACTTGAGTTCTCTCATTTATAGTGCAAGACGATCTTGTGACTTCCCAGTGTTAAATTCAGGGAAGTTCCTCCTTTCCCACCCACAATGTAGCATCAACAATCAAGTGCAGCACTTTCTTTTCTGTTTGTTTTCAAAGCAGGCAACCAAGATACTAGTCCTCATGTTTTGGGGAAATTGTTTTATAATGTGCTTTATGCTCAGGCTTGCCTGATTTTGGTGTCAGTAAGGCATTCTGTTCCCCTAAGTTTGGCAAGTGAACCTGAGGTGGCCTTCCCCTTCCCTTTATGCAGGTAGGCCCCTTCACAGAGAGAGAGCTGTCTGCTCTCTAGATGGCTTGGTGTGCCAAAACATTTATTTGATACCATTGGCCTGCTAAGCTGCTGCCTGCAGAGAACACAGAAGTGTCATGTTCTCTTCCATTAAGGCTTAAAAGTCTACATGAGTCGAGCAAAGCCAGGAAAAGGGGAGAGAGGACTTTTTTTCCAGGCATGGTGTGCGCTTCATAGCTCTATGTTCAAGCATCCTTTTTTCTTTGCACTCCAGACCCACCAAAACCTGCTGGGGAAAAACCCACACTCAGACACAAAACTTTTAAGTGCAGCCTGGAAAGGGTGTGGATAAGGATGGATAAGCCCTGTATTCACAAGGAGGTTTCTCTCATCATAATCATCATCATATAGACAAGGCAGATAGATACAACCTCACATTTGACAGCCTCTTTCAAGTATTTCCTCTATCAAGTATTGCCACAAAAAGAAAGAGACTACAGTAAGCCTGCAACTTACGCACATTTAACTTGTGCATGGTCAGCTTTTTGTACTTGGCTTTTTTTAAAAAAAACAACAACAACTAAAAAGGGAGTGGGCATCCAGAAAAAAAGACTTTGGCAATCCCACCTGCCATTGCATCCAATGTGTTTTGACTATACATGATTTTGGCTTTAGGTGCAATCCCTGGAACATAACCCCAGCACAAATTGAGGGCTTAGTGTACAGAATTGTTTATCCTGTAAGAAGGAGAATATTTATAAGAAAGAGAGTAGAGTAGGACTAGCACTGAATATTAACCCAGAGTAGTATTCCACTGGTTGCCGGTTTTCCCCCCTGGCCAAATTCAGGATGCTCTCGTTAGTGTTCAGAGCCCTAAATGACTCCAGCCCCAAATACCTGAAAGACCGCCTCCTTCCCTTCAGACCACCTTGAGCACCAAGATCAGCAGAGGGGTTCCTCTTGGTAGTTCTCTGCCCTCAGAGGCTTGGGTGTGGTGGCAGCAGTCCAGGAGGACCCCTTCTCTGTGGCAGCCTGTAAGTTGTGGAACTCCCCACAGACGTACACCTCACACCTTCCTTATACACTTTCTGGCGATTGCTGAAGGCACACTTCTTTGCATGGGCTTTTGACACTTGAGGTGTATATTTTTAGGACCTGCCTTATTTATGTCATTGCGAGTTGTTTTAAACTGCTTTTAATATTTTGTTGTCATGTTGTGTTTTAATGTTGTAAGCCGCCTTGGGGCCTTATGGTGAAGGGCAGGATAGCAATAGTAATAGTAACAACAACAACAACAACAACAACAATAGTATCCACAATTGAGTAGGACCATTCTGCTGCACATTCAATCCTTCAAAGGTGCCGCTGCTCAAAATAAGGATTTCTGATCTTCTCCCAACTTTAGATTGAGCAGCTGCATATTCGTCAGTTGGTGGAGGAAGCTGGGAAGAGCGACAGCAACTCTTTGATCCACCCAATAGGCGAGGAGCTGCATTATGACCAGATATATAGGAATTTCCAGGATTCTTGTGGACCACACCAAAGACCCATTTTCCGAGAAAACCAGCAAATCACTGTTTGAGAGAATCCAGAGCAAAACATTTGTTTTTTAAGGATTCAATTTAGATCTATTTTTGTACAGTATCACCATCATCCATTTAATTTTTCCTTTTGGGAACATTGTTCTGGGTTTATACATGTAGATGTGTTTGTGTGTGTGTGTGTGTGTGAGAGAGAGAGAGAGAGTTTGTGACATATTGTTTCCCCATATGGAATTTGACATAAAAAAGGAAACAGTTAAACATTCCTTTGGGCTTCTCAGCCCAAAGTAGCTTTAAAACCAGTACTGGGGTATTGCTGGATGGCTTTGTTTTTGAAAGGAAAAAAGTGAGGTTGTGATTCAGCAGCTTTGATCCCCAAAAGACACATACCATGTTGATTCATTGGCCTCAGAACAGAGAGGGACATCTGTAGGGCTGTTATGCTGACTGGGTAATGTGTTTCCTGAAGAGGAGGGGTGATGCAAGCTCCAACCACTGTATCTCCCCTCTCCCCTTCTTGGTATAAATGTCTGCATTTAGGGGAATATGGAAGTGTCCCCAAGAAACATATCTCCTTGTGTTGTTTAGTACTGGGCATCTAGATGGAGCTGCTGTGTGTGTGTTCAGTGTACCTGGAATGTAAACAATATAGATAAATAGATGATAGAGATAGATATAGATAGATAGTTATAGATAGATGATAGATAGATAGATATAGATAGATAGATAATTCATACACACACACGCACACCCTGCAAGCCCCAGTGAATGAGAGATGCTTCAGCTGCAGAGATGAGCTTATATGAGCTTTGCAGAAAGGGACTCAAAGGGGTTGATTCACATGTGCATGTCAAGTCATCTGATTTCTGTGCACTCAATCACTGGCAGCTAAGCATGTGAGCAGAGTCCACCGAAAAGTCCAGGGGATATGTGAAAATGTTATTGGTGGTGATCTCCAATAGCTTATTCCCATGCACTGGCGGAGGAAGGGGGTGCGGTGGGTGCGGTCCACCCCAGGTGTCATCCCTGAGGGGTGTGCGACATCACTGCCCCACCCCCCCGGGACGCTCGCCACTCACTGTGGGCGCCACCACCCTGGGATGCTCACCCCAACCCCGTGGGCGGCCCTGCCCCTGGGTGCACAGCATGTGTGCCGCTCTGGGTGCTGGAGCAGCTAGCTCCACCTCTGTTCCCATGTGCAAGTAATTCTTTGATGTTGCAGTCATCAAGGTCTGCTCCCCTGCTCCCAAGACGCCCATCTTTAGCTGTCTTGTGGCTGCTTTGCTCTCTTTATATTTTCAATATATCCCGGTGAGAATTCTGTGATGACTTTGTTGAGCAAGTGGCTTCTTACCTATGCTATTAAGAAACCACACCTAGCTATACATTTTTGCATCTATGTAATATATTCCTGTGAAGTTTTATTTTAGCTCGTATTGCGTAGTTGTTTTTTTGTGGTGGAGGGGGAAGGTAGATTATGCTAAGTCATTTAAGAGCTAAACAGAATGCTGAACATATGAAACTTGTCAGAGTCAGACCATGGGTCCATCCCAGTTTTGTCTACACTGACTGGCAGCAGATCTCCTGACAGGAGGTCTTCTTCCAGCCCTGCCTGAAGATGATGGGGGATTGAATCTGGAACCTTTTGCATACAAAGCAGATGCTCTAAAACTGAGCTGTGGTTCTTCCTGATTTTGTTTTATTCTTAAAGAGTAACGTGTACCTCACCCCCTTAAGCTATATTAACTATGAAGGGTTTCTCAGTAAACAAAATATCCCAAGAGCAAAATGTGAACAGCTGTACTTGGTGAGACCAGTAAGGTAAAGGTAAAGGGACCCCTGACCATTAGGTCCAGTCGTGACCGACTCTGGGGTTGCGGCGCTCATCTTGCTTTATTAGCCGAGGGAGCCGGCGTACAGCTTCCGGGTCATGTGGCCAGCATGAGACCAGTATCCTAGCTCAAAAGGTCAAGTGATAGATGCTTCAGAGCAGAGTTGGGGAAGTTTATTCAGTCTGAGGGCCACATGGGGGTGTCACATGACAGCGGTAGCTGAGGCAGTGAATGTGACTCTGTACAGTTTCTATGCACCGATTCCTCCAGCCAAGCAAGTAGGCATTGCTACCATTCTAGGACAAACTCCAGCAAGTCTTAACAGCTGGAAGGCATGGAGAGGAGTGTGTGGCCTAGAGAGAGTCCCAAGGGCAAGACAGAGAGGTCCAGAGGGTCCCTGGGCCTGAGGTTCTCCACCTTTAAGAAGAGCAGCAATATGTTCTTGGCGCTTTTCCATCTGGGCAAAGTTTTGGAGGATGCTGCTGTATATATCTATGTTAATAGGAAAAGCATAGATGAGTGGGTCCATAGGAGGGTGGTGCTGGTGGGGATCCAGTAGGATATGCATCAATGAGGACCAACCGAAGGGTCCCAGAATCAGAAGCTATGTAAATATCTGTTTATAGAGCTACATCAGCCTGGGCTCTTAAGGAGCTATTAGCATACATGCGCTCCAGAGATCCCTTGTGATTTCGAGCACCCAGCTCTCCCATCCAGTGGAGGGAGCAGTTTCATGTGTGCCAAGAGGTGAATGGGTGAGCACTGCAACTCATTTGTGCACATGGCTGTGTGGATTGGGCAATCTCTGTGTTTATGCCGTGGTTGCAGCAGGAGGAAGGGGGTAAATCTCTGTGTTACTTCTTGGTACATCAGGGGTGTGACACAATCACTAGGAGGGGGAGAGAAGCAGGAGTTAATTGCTGCTTTTCTAGAGAGTTGCATGTCTTGCTCTGAGCTTGGAGGTGGTAGTTGTGAGACCTCCCCCCGCCCCTGCATTGTAAATGGGGAAGAGGAATGCGCAGTAATCCCAGGGGGGAAACACTTTAGAGTATTGCAAAAACTACAGTGGTTAAAATCCAAAGATCATTGAGGGACAACATTCATGTGTGCTAAAGCATGTGTTCAGTGTATGTACAGGTTAGGAGTGTGTACAAGCTATCATTAATACAGACCCAGCCTGCTTTGTGTGTGTGTGTGTGTGTGTGTGTGTGTGTGAGAGAGAGAGAGAGAGAGAGAGAGAGAGAGAGAGAGAAAGCAGTCATGCAGATGCATTCATTGTTTGAGAAGGGCATTATGCGCATTTTGCTGTCAGCTTACAACCAAAGTGATTGCTTTGATCCTGTGCTACCACGTGTATGATGGAACACCCACCTGGAGCTCCTACCTTGTGCAAAGACTTGTCCACTGAGGACAGAAGTGAGCAGGGAAACTTGCGCTCAAAAGTGTGTGACTTTGCACCCCTGAGAACAGACACAGTGCTTTGGACCAGTCTGAATGTCTCCATCTATAGTAGGCAAAGTATTTATTGTCATTGCTTGTTTTAAAATGTTTTGTGATTGTGTACCAAAGGTACCTGCCAATAAATATCTATCTTTCGTAACCTTTTGTGTCTGCTTTCAAATGGGTAAATAAATTTAGTCTCACCTGATTATGCTTGCATTCGTCTTGTTGGGTGGTAGTGGTGCTTTTCTCTGTGCGTATACGGGGGGGGGTGGGTGTGGTGGGGGTGTAGGGAGGTGGTGGTTGAAATCTGCATTTCAGTGCACAGACTATGTGGAGACATGATCAAGGGATAACTCCCTTTCTTTTCTTCCGCTGCTATAGAATTTTGGGAACAGGTTTTTAAAATTTGGGTATTATTATTTATAAAAATATTTCTGTACTGCTAATTAGGTTTTTTTTTTTTTAAAAAAACAGAACTGTTTGCAACAATTGTTCATAAAAAAACAATACAATTTAAAAATATATATTAAAAGTTAAAATTAGAAATCAGGTAACTCTTGTGGAACAACATCTTCTTCATCTTCCTGATGGAATAGAATAGTTTTCACCAGGTGTTTAAAAGTTGAAACAGAAGGCATCTCTATGGGCAGAGTATTCTACAATACTGGGCCAATGAGACTAAAGGCTCAGTTCCTTCTTGTCAAATGAGCCTCACCAACTCTGGAAATGACCAACAATATCACTGCAGGGGTGTGACACTTTAAACAGACTAGTCTACATTAATCTCAGGGTCATGGGTTCAAGGGCAAAAGACTGGGCAAAAGATTCCTGTATTGCAGGGGGTTGGACTCATGTTTTCTTCCAGCTCTACAACTCTTATGAAAAGCATCACAATAGTGAAAGATTTGCATTCTAGCTGAGGACTGGGTAGGTTCCATGACACACACACACCCTCAATAAGAACATCATTCTGTGCAACACTCAAGTAAATGCATGGGAATTCATTCTTTTTGTTGGAGAAAAAGAGTGGGTGTGCCTTCTGTGCAGTCTGTTGAACCATGAAGATTTGTTCCGGCTCAACATGGTGTTGGTCATGTAACAGGGCTTATGAAACAGGGCTATATACAGCTGTCTGGTAGGGATCTTAACGGGCCTGCAACAGAGTTTGCCCTAGTTGATGAGCATGGTATGCTAGGTTGTATTTAAAGGGATGGTGCATAGGGGACAGAATGCAACACAACCATCGCTGTGGCATCAGCTTTCAAGGGAAGTGGAAAGGAAGGCAAGGATTACATTGTAGCTCAGAGGTGGGGGACTTCAGGCCCAAATCCAGCCCTCTGTGCCTCTTTGTCTGTCATTGAACTCTCCCCAGGTGACAGCCCTCATCAAACCCTATTTTGCACCCTCCTTGAATGTTTTTGCCCAGCTGGAAGGTGTCCTTGAATTTTGATTATGACCTTTGCTTGCCTGGATGGAAAGGAGAGTGTGAATGTGTGTAAAAAGTTGCCTTTTGTATATAGGCAACATTTCTATTTGTTGCTCCTCCCACATTTGCCTCTGGAATGCGGCCCCCAGACTAAAAATGCTTCCGCACCCTTGCTGTAGATGGAAGGCTAAAATGTACCATAACTACCAGCCATTCTGTGCATGAGAGCAGAACACTTGCCAAAGTTTAGGCTAGCAGCAGTTTTGTGCTTGGCTTCAGGTCCAATGAATCTGTAACCTGGAAAGATCCAGCGCGATGCTCCAGCTTCCTTTGGTACTGACCTGATGGGAATGTAGAGAGGCTAAAACCCACCAGAGGTTGCTTTCAGTTAAAACAAGCTCTCAGGACCATGAACACCGGGCTGCATCTGCTTCCTCCAAATCTCTTGTGTCTATGCAAAAATGTGTTGGAAAATCAGCAGCTGCTTTTTTTTTTTAGTCTTTTTGCAGTGAAAGCTATTGCTCAATGTGAAATTTCAGGCCATTTCCAAAAAGTATGCCTCTGATTACTTTTTGACATTGACATTTTGTAATCTGGGACATTCTCTGCAAGATGCTTCAATTCAACTGCTCTAAAACAAACATTTGCAGAAGAATTTAAGAAGAAGGAGGCTGCTGGATCAGGCCAAAGGCTCATCTAGTCCTGTTTTCACAGTGGCCCAATGGATGCTGATGGGAAGCCAACATGCAGGACCTGAATGCAATTCCCACTTGTGATACCCAGCACTTGGCGTTCAGAGACAATAGCTTACAATCATTGAAGAGCTTACAATCTGTGCTAAGTATAAGGGGACAGGTCTCTGTCCTGGAGAGCTTACAGTCTAAGATCTGACACAGGAAAAAGGGGAGGCAGGAACAGGCAATGAAAGAACCTGAGGTATTTCAATCACCTTTCTTTTGGCTTATTAGTTACAGAAGGGCAAGGGGGTCAGGAATGGTGCCAAAACTATTATGGAAAAGGTGCTCAGTAATCCCGTTTACCACACAAATGGCCACAGAGTACTAAAAGTAAAGAGGAGGATGTGGTTCAACCTGAGTGGCACTTTTGTATGAAAAAGCCACTTCAGTGCTTGGGTGCCCTAGACCACATCTAGGCCTTACACTTAAAGGAGTATTATGCCATTTTAAACTGTCATGGCTTCCCCCAAAGGATCCCAGGGACTGTAGTCTGTTAAGAGCCTTATTCCCCACACAGAACTACAATTCCCAGGGTTCCTTGGGAAGAGGCACTGATTGTTGTTCTGATGTAGTTCTGTGAGGTAATAGAGGTTTGCTGACAACTTTCAGTACCCTCAACAAACTACAGTTCTCAGGCTTATTTGTGCAGGAGCAATGTTGTTTAAATGGATGGTGTGTAGGCAGCCTAAGGAAATAGATTGTTTCATGTACTTACTGTCCAAACCAATAACATCTGGAGGGCACCAGGTCTCCCCCCATGCCTCATTTACAGGAAGACACACAGATAGAGTTAAAATCTCGAGCTTGGTGTTCCAAGAAGAGAATTATTCTACCATCTGTCAGACAGATGCTGCTGATGTCCTTTTGTTCGGAAAGCGAGAGAGGAAGACAGCAACATTTCAGTTTTTCAGCTGGAAGGCAGAACTCCCTTGATGAGGTCAGATGCTGCATTGCAGAATAACCAATGATTAAATAAGGGATTCCCTGCCAAGGCTCATGGTTGTAATTTGCTAATGATTTTGCACTGCTGCTTTAAAGCTACAAGAAACCCATCAGTTTAAAAGGCCATTTGCTTCCATGTGGAGAGGGAAATGCAGGTTTCAAGCAGCAAATTGCTCCTTAGCCTGAGTTCATACCCTCCAACATTTCTCCAGTGAAAACAGGGACATCCTATTCTATGTCAGGAAACTTCTCCTGCATTGGATCTCACCACACACATAGACGTCATATGCACATCTACATTGATCACATTGAGCCAATGGCAACCTCTCTGCCAAACCTGGCTCACAGGATTGTTGTAAAGAAAATATGTGCAAGGGAAGGCATCGTGTACAACACATTCAACAGATAAAGGGAATGAAAAAAAAATTCAGCTGTAAGCTGCTTTGAGTGAGGGGAAAAAGTAGGAAATGATGATGATGATGATGATGGAAACCGTGAGAATGATCAGGAACATACCAGAGAGTAAATCCTACTGAATGCAGTGGGACTTACTTCTGAGAAGAAATGTTTCAGATTGCAGTGCAAGGCTGTCCAGCCTTTGCCCTGTTACCTGGGAGTAAGCTCCATCAAATATAGTGGGACTTACTTCTGAGTAGACTGTGTAAGGTTCTGTTTTCAATAAAGGAATAAACACTCCATGCATTTCCCAAGAAATAACTGGCTGCTGAAGCATTGCAATGAAATATTTTGAAGTGGATTGGTGACCTTTCCCTTCAAAATTATAGGGAGGGTTTTGTATGCCAGCTTCACCATTTCCTTTCAGTACAAACAGGACTTTTGCACTAACACATACACCACTTTTAATTGTTCTCCGAGATGTGGAGGGGAGGAAAAAGGAAAAGTGGGACATTCTGGGATCAAATCAGAAACTGGGATGGCTTCTGTAATTCTGGGACTGCCCCTGGAAAATTAGGACACTTGGTATGTGAGTTTTGCTTTTTAAAATTGCTCACTCATGCCTTGCCACTTAGCTTTCAGGCCAAGTGCACATCAACTTCTGCAACCTCACCTTCTCATCTGTGGGTGGGGAAAATCTCTAAGTCAGTGCCCTGAGTGTCTCAGTTTCTCACAAGACTGATGCAAATCATTTCTCTCTTTCAAATGACTTTCATTACAAATATTTTCTCGGTGAAACTTCGCACACCGTGATTCAGGCTTGAGTGTATTTTCTGTCCTTTTTGTATAATAGAACATGTGATTTGGCCTATATCAGGGTAAGATTTGCTAGTGGTACATTCTGAAGCACAGGTGCTCATCATGAAAGCTGCCCGTAGCTGCACCTGCAATGAGAGCGCAGTTGTGCTCCTGGCCAGCTTGCAGGCTTCCCATTAGGTCATTGAGTTATCAACTGTAAGAACATGATGCCAGATTAGATGGGCCTTTGATCTGATCCAGCAAGCTCTTTTCATGTTCTTAGCCATGAAAACAAACATGGAGGCCTATGTGTTGTTTCTAATTATGCAGGCAGCTATGTTGATTCATTATGATACACACACACACACACACTACCCTATGCATAGCTACTTGGGAGTAAGTGCCATTGAACTCAGAGGTGCTCAATTCTGACTGCACGGGTTCAACTTGATAAAGCTTTAGCCAAAGATACTCATCCAGCAGAAATGCAGCCTTTAGCTTTCAATCAGAAATGCGAACCATCTTGCAAAGAACTATAGCCATTTAAACAGCTTTCTTGAGGTAGCAGCTGCACCAAAAAAAGGTATCCACTCTCTGGCTTCCTCTGAGTTATTCTGTCAGAAACAAACAGGAAAGGCTCATTATATCACCTCATTCACTTGCCAGAACAAGGAAAGTCCGTCAAATGGTATTCCGGCAGATGACATCTTCATTACTGCTTTGAAAAAAGTCCTGGAGCTCTCTGTGTGCCCTGCCCACCAGTCCCTGAGCTTTTGAGCCAACCCTTGGAATTACCACCTTGACAGGTTTGACCTGCATGATCAGCAGGCAATGATTTTGATTTCTATGCCATAAAAACCTGCATCTCCTCATCTCTCCATATGAAACCTCTGTCCCCACCCCGCCATCAGTTGGCAAATGGACACAGAGATCAAAGACAGCTAACATGAATGTAGATTTGGCAATTTGGGAAGGGGGCGGTAGGCAAGAGGCACTTAGTGGGTCCCCATTAAAACAAGGGCCCACCTAGTCCAGACTCCTGTTCTCACAGTGGCCAACCATATGCCTCAATGGGAAGCCTGCAAGCAGAAACAGAATGCCTCAGCACCCTCCCCACTGCAATTCTCAGTGACTGGCACTCAGGGGCACTAATGCAGAGGCAGAACACAGCCATTGTGACCAGTAGCCAGGGTTAGAAGGATCTGTCAAATTTGGTTCTCTCGGTTTCTCATTTTTCCAATCTTAAACTCAGTTTGCCACATTGTGCAGTGATGTTTTTTTTTAATTCTCTTGAAAATCCACCAGCATTTTAGTGCTAATTTCTCCTGATTAACACTTTTTATATGCAGTTTTGACTAATGTGCACATTTTCTTATATCTTCACTCATATCTTCATTTTAATGCACACTTTCCTCTAATATATCCAGTGCTATTTTTCTAGAAAAAGAGGTGTGGAACTCAGCACGAATACCTCTCTTGTTGTCTTATAATGGCATTGCGTGGCAATACCCGCCCCCACCCACGGTAAGAGTAAATAAAGACACCGGACAACAGAGTTTAAGTTAATGGGCGAAAATGGCCACAACTTTATTGATTACAGGTAAGAGAGGTATTGGCTTTAGGCATTGGCCCTAACAGACTATCCGGTCTAACCGGGAAGGGTTAAGCACCAACAGGGGGAGCCCCCCGAGATGCACATCCCTAGGGCTCTCCCCAAGGGGTTACTGCTCGGGAGTGCGCTTTAGGCCCTAGCCTCCGTAGGTTTCGGACGAGGCGATGCCCCTCGGAGTCCTTTAACGAACTACCCTTCAAGATTTAGGGGAGGTGATGGCGCTCCTCCCCTCCAACTTCATTTGCATAACAATACCCCCGGCCAATGCCTACCGCCAAACCGAGGAGTTGTGACGTTTTGCTACGAGGTAGGCGAAAAAACCAAGTGGCTTTTAAAATACAGCCAATTAGCCAAATGGAAAAACTCCTACCAGGCCCCTTGCGGCGACCAGCCAAAGCCCATAGCAAAGTCCGAGTGAGAACTAATTAGTTTTGACTAATGTGCACATTTTCTTATATCTTCACTCATATCTTCATTTTAATGCACACTTTCCTCTAATATATCCAGTGCTATTTTTCTAGAAAAAGAGGTGTGGAACTCAGCATGAATACCTCTTGTTGTCTTATAATGGCATTGGCACCCACCTGAAAGGTGCCAGAATTGAGTTCTGGCAAGTTCCACATGAAAAAAGCCCCGAATATAACCTATATCCTTTTAAATGTGTTGTGGGAGGGAGGGTCATTGTTTTGTTCTTCTTCTTGTTATGTAGTTTGTGCTTTTATCTTGTATTTTTATACTGTGGACTGCCCTGAGATCTACAAATTAAAAAATAAAGTAAAGTAAAATAATATATGCATTTTTGTAAACACCGTTTGGTTAGTTGAAGAACTGCATTGCTCTTTCTCTTGCTAATCAGTTTGCTGAACTGCTTCATTTTTTTGTTTTGTTTTAATGCATTGCATTTTTTTTTTTTTAAAAAAAGGATTCTGAACTACTTTGCAAATTACCTGCTGGTGTGAAACCCTGGTAAATCTACCAGTCTTTTAATTTTTGTACAAAAACATAATCTTCATCATCATCATCTTCTACTACTACCACCTCCCACTGCAGGAACTTTTATGACCAGCAATGTTGCCTTTACAGGTGGTTAAAAGCAATTGCTAAGTCACATGATTAGAAGGAAGCAGCTGTGTGTTTCCAGCTGAGGAAGTCTAATACAGGCCTTTGTGAATAACCTTGTAGCTTGGCGTGGGTGTCACTGATCAAGCAACATGGGATTTTCTATTGCTTATTGCACCATATTATTAATAGTGATTCTCTTGGGGCTGGCCCTTCTGTAATCCAGAAGGTACCATCCTTCTCACACAAAGGGGGGAAGTCCCAGAATGTGTAGGAGAATTTTATTTAATTTTTTAAAAATAGTATTACGGGGACCATCAAAGGACTGTGGAAATCTAGAGGGTATGGGATGCTGACAGATGGGGGGCTGGAACAACATGCTCCTGCCAAAAACAAACAACAAAACAACAAACAAACAAACAAACAAACAAACAAACCCAAAGGGGAATGGAATGGAGTATCCTGAAGAAGGATTCTAATACACCAAGAGCAGGAACACTTCATGCTGCCAAATTTAGTTGCAGCCAGTTCCACTACTGTTTATACAAAGTATTGTGATTGTGGTGAATGCAGTAAAGCCTATGTGCTGAACTGCCAGAGATGGAAGGAGTGTGTGTGAAGGAAACTTGAGAAGAGGACAGAGGTTGTGGAGAACTGAGGGAAGGAAGGAATGAGGAATCTGCATTAACATAGGGAGCTACCTTAGACTGCAGGTCTATCTAGCTCAGTATTATCTAGATTGACTGGCAGCAGCTCTCTGGGGTTTCAGACAAGGGTCTCCCAACCCTACCTGGGGTTGCCAGGGATTCAGCCTAGGATCTTCTATATGCAAAGCAGATGCTCTACCATGGAGCTACCAGCCCTTTCCTGATTTCAGTGACCCAGAAGCAGCCTTTTAGTTGATACTCTGGGAAGCTGCTTTATACCAAGTCAGCTTGTGTGTCCATCTAGTCCAGGATTTACTCTAACGACCAGCAGTGACCCTCTAGGCCAGAGGAGTGTATCAGTACTGCTAAGGTCCTGTCAACTGGAGATGCCTAGGACTGAACCTATGACTTTCTGACTGTGAAGCCTGTGCTCTGGCCTCTTTTCAACTCAGCTGTGTTTCCCCCCAATGCTGATTCTCAGTCTTCACACTGGATATCCCCAGAGACAAATGCTCTTGCCAATTAAAGGCAAAAAAGAGCACCTGATGTGTTGCTTGTATTTACCTCCACATCTTTGTTTTTATACAGAGAAAAGGAGAGAAAGTGATTGGCCACTCTCATTGCAAGGAGCTCATTGAAGAAAGCTGCAGGAAAGAATATGTAGTCATTGTAGTCCTCAGGCTGAAAAAGTCTCTTTACCCTCAGTTTAAATTAACTGTAGCTTGACCTGATCATACCCATGTTATGTGCAATCACCACTTGACATAATGGGGGGCTGTGTGATCTGAGACCACCTCCCCTAGTTGTAGAACTTAAGATCTTTTTTAAAAAAAATAATAATTTGTGTTTCTGATACAATTCCATATCAAAGAAATGAACGAAAATAATGCAAAGGACACACACAGAAAAAAACAAGAATTTTAGGATATCAAAAAATAAACGGGTCCGCTAGCCTTGCAAACAAAGAAACAGTCCATTGCAGGAAGAGGGCTATTCCTGTTCACATGGTTAAATGCATCTTGTATACAGAGAGCGTTATGCAATTCATGCGCGGCAACACACTCAGTTAACCCTTTTCGCTTGAGGTGAATTTATGTATCGTTCAAAGGAAACTTTGAAACTCAGAGACAAATGAACAGGAAACAGTTCTTTTTGCTCCGAGTCCTCTGTTGTGTGCTAAAATTGTACTATGTTCCATTCTGGGCTTTAAACATTTGGCATCAAGAGCTTGCATGTCTGCCATGCTGCCTGGTTTATGCACTAAGTGAGGCAGGGAATCCCAGTGGCCTGAAGACCTTGCTGCTCTTTCTGCCTTTGAACACAAGGCTTATAATCATTGTGGCTAAATCTTAGTCACTTTCATAAAAGCAGACTTCTGTAGCTTCAAGCTATTTGGGTAAACTTGGTGGTGGGGACTTACCTAAGATGGTTGTTATTCACCTGCTAACCTGAATGGCACAATACAATTTCTTACATCTCTTGTACTCTATGTGCACCTGCCGTTGCAGCTTCCTCCTCCGTGCCTGGCTGCCCCCTTTGCTGCTGCCTCCTCTTCTGTCTGCCCTCTGTGACCACGGCCTCCTCCCTGCCCAGGCACCTCTTTGGTGACCAGCCAGAGAGGTGGCTGCACATAATTACTCACATAAACTGCTGAATAATGGATATTGACAGGAGCCAGTTTTTATAATAGCAAAGGTAGAAATCATAGGGCCACAGTCATGGCCTGTGTTAAGGGTGAGTTGGGTGAATCTGGCCTTATAGTGAGAAATTTGGGAAGGTTGGATTAGGTTTTGTAGCTTGCAGTTAGAAAACCATTCACTGTATTGATTTGAAACTTGGCAGTGTAGGAGAGGAAGGTTTGAGAATTTCCTCCATGGGATAATTTCGAGATAATTGTGAGGCAGGTTGAGCTGGACTCAATCAATATGAGAAACCTGTAACCCTCCAGATGTTGTGGAGTTACAATTCCCCTAATCCCTGGGCATTGGCAATGCTGGTTGGAGCTGCTGGGTGGTGGAGCCCAACAACTTCTGGACTATATGATTTATCAGTTTCATTCCACTACCTGCTAGATTCATCTTCCTGTTCTTGAACCTTAGCTTCCCCCCCATGTATGGTATTAGGCTGCCTTGCAAGCAAATTTCCATTCTTTGGACAGCAACCAATTGAATGCAGTCAGCTCCCTAATGAGAGTTTGATCTTCAGGGTGGGTCTTATGATAGTTCCCATCATAATAACTCAAAGAGACATTTCAGTCTCAAAAGATATTATTAATAGTGGGTATTTCCAATGGTGAAACCAGGTGATTGGGGTTGGTGGGTGGTGGCGGTTTCTAAACATGAGTCATTTGATGATTGTTTATAAAGTGAAAACATGAAGTTGAAAGCTCCAGACCTGGTGGCCACTTCCCAAATCCCATCCTCATCTAATAAGAGACACCTAAAAAAGCATCAAAAATTAAAAGTGGTGGGATGTTCTCTGTACACTTTTCAGCGAAAGGGGAAGTGTGCAGGAGAGAAAGTTTCAGATAGCTTGCTCCAAGTGGTCACCCCACCTTACCTCCAAGACTTGACATGGAGCAAAGAGCTTGGGGTCAATGGGACAGTGTGTGTTGAGGGACGACACTTAGTCCACCTCCATGTTGCAGCCCCTGGAGTTAATACATGGAGGGGTCATGTGGAAACCCAATACCTCCTCCTATGGCTTCTGGCAGGTGCCATCTGCTGTCTGGACCATGTGTTAGAAACCAAATCATTGCAACACCAATACTGTGGTTCCTGTGGTTAGGAGGGTGGTCAGAACCCAGTGCAGGTGCCATGGGAGGAAAAACCCGAGTTAGAGAACTCAAAGTTCTAATGGAGAAACCAACCACCCCAACATACGGCACAGATGCACTAGCAGAAGGGAACTCTTGAGCAAGCATGCCAGGTGTTTGACACCAGGGGCTTCCTTTGACTGGAGGGCACCCTGCTTACAAAAACTGGGCCTGAAGGATGCTTGCAATGGTCTCTCCATTCTTTATATAGGCCGTTCCAACAAATCTAATTATTTAATAGCCACTTCCACATTTTCACTGGTTGGTGGTATCAACACCTTCGGCACTTCCCTAGATATGTTTCAACCACACATAAGCCGTCCACCTTTCCCCTTTTTGGGCAGATGGACTAGTGTTTAAAAACAACTTCTTTCTCTCTTCCCCCACCCTTGTAACTATCATTCTCTCTCCCCCCCCCCCACTTTCCATTTGGGGTGTATTTTGTACTGAAATAACTAGGAACAGGGAAAGGGGTTAAATTTCATTTAAAAGATTTTGAAAAAAGCCCAAGTGGAAACTGAGAGCTCAGTTGGCACAGTATTTATATAGCTGGCAGTTGCTTGGGTAGATGGGGAGCACAGCTGGATCAGAGCAAAGGCCCAGCTAGCCCAGCATCCTGTTTCTGACTGGGACCAACCACCTGAAGCTTCCAGGAAGTGTGCAAGGAGGGCATGATGTCAATAGCCAGCTGCTGCTGTTTCCCCCTCAGAACTGCAGTCTAGATCAGGCTCCCCCAACATGGTATCCTCCTGATGTTCCTGGGACTCCAGCTCCCATCCGTCCCAGAAAGCATGACCAGCCCCCTCAAATAGTTTATTGGGCAGGGCTCGAAGGGACCTCGCCCTCTCAGAGTTGGCTCCTATCATTCTCCACAACATATTATTGTGAACAGGACTTTCAACTCTGACAGATATGAAAGATCAGAAAAGAGAAAGGCTTCTTTGTGTTGATGAGAAGAGTATGTTTGTCTCAAATTAGACCTAATATGAAATAGATTACCCAGCAAAAGCAAACTCATGCCCAGTGCTTTTTTTCTAGAAAAATAGGTGCTGGTACTCACCATGCAATTGTTACAGTAAGTGCCACACTTTTTAACAACAAATAAAAGAGGTGCCGGTACTGTGTACTCTTGAGTACCCCCTGGGAAAAAAGCACTGTTCACACCCCTCAATGAATTTGTATACATACTTAAGGTGCATGTGTAAGAGGCTCATTTATAATGTTGGGAATGATTCTTGTTCTTTATAATATGATCACGGGGCATCATGGATGCCCCGTGATCATATTATAAAGTAGTTGTGTTCTATGTTAAAAATTAAGCACTGCTAGGAGTTGTTTCTTTTGTTTTCCTATGCATTTCTTATTGATAAAAAAATTCAGTCTGGCACATGCAAACATTTTTTTCTGAAAGTGTGGTCCAGAAAAAAAGTTTGAGAACCGCTGTCCTAATGAAATGTGCTGTGCATGCCTGTATCTATTACTGGCATTTCAAAGCATCTCCTATTCTCTTTCTGCATTGCTTGTTTATGGTGCAGTGCAGCAACATTGCTCAATACAGCAGTCTTTCCACTCATGCATGAATACGCCAGTCGTTACAAGATGGAAGACACTGCTGGGTGGAACTTCAGAGATTCAGGAGACCCAGGGATATGAGCAGATAGCTCTAGAAGTTGTTGTTTTTGTTCTTACCCTCCCTTTCCCAGAAGTTCTCAGGGTGAGTTACAGCATATAAAAGCACAATACAATTAAAAGAAACAAAACACACAAATCCAACCCATAACCCCTCAAAACACACGTCAAATTACAAGGAGAACACAAAAATCAGTTTTTCAATTTTCAAAGGCAAGGATATAGAGATGCATCTTTAGCAACAGGCAGAAGCTACAAAAGAGACATTCTCAGGGGCACCCTTGTAGGGAGGGAGTTCCACATTTCTTGGGGGCTATCACTGAGAAGGCCTTCTCATGAGCCACTGCTCCTGGACTGTTTCAAGTGGAGTTAATTATCATTAAGGAGCCTTAAATCAAAAAACTTTATTTAAACAAACTTTATTTTACCCCTAACTCTCGCTGAACCTCCTGCTCTGTCTCTATAGCAGGCATAGGCAAACTCGACCCTCCAGATGTTTTGGGACTACAACTCCCATCATCCCTGACCACCAGTCCTGTTAGCTGGGGATGATGGGAGTTGTAGTTGCAAAACACCTGGAGGGCTGAGTTTGCCTATGCCTGCTCTATAGTTTCTGTGTTGAATCACTTCCTGGTAGCTGTTCTCTTAACCTGTGCCTTCTCCCCTGTCACTAAGTTTCTTTCCATGATTACTGCCCTTATCCTCTTGCTTAGTTCCACTTGGACCTCTCTCCAATTCCCCCTACTCAGTGGTACAATACCTCTGAACCTGGAGGTTTTATTTATACCTGGTGGCTAATAGCTCTATCCTCCATCAGTGTATAGTACCCTGCAAACCATCTAAGCTTAGTGAGTTATCATCACCATGTCTTATGTTGGTGAACTGCAAATAACATTATGAAAGGAATTTAATGTAGTGCTAAGAAGATTGTCCATCAACACAAGTATTTCTGCTTCCTCTCCTTCTCTGGTAGGCTATTCTGGAGGTTCTCCTGACTCTCCAGGGTGGATTTTGGGGGTGCATGGGGGGACTTTGGGGAGCCCCACTGCATTAGGGAGACTGCTTTTGTTGCCTTCAACTAGCAGAATGAGGTAGTTGAAGCTGGCCCTATATGTTTTGTTAAGGATTTTATCTTTACTTCAATCTTATTCCAGTCAGTTTTATTGGACTGGATGACCTTGATTGTTAGAAGAGATGGGGAAAAGTTTGTTGATTAGGAATAGGGGAGAGATTAGGTTCAGTTTGTATTTTAAGGTGATCTAGCCAATTCACACTTACTGAACCCATGTGTGAACTGAAACACAGCTACCTTTCAAAATTCACACATCTGCAGATCTCTTGATGCAGCTTTCCACCCAAATAATGTGCATCTCAGGGAACTGTGTGCATAAAAATGCACCCATACATGGAAATAACACATGGAAATGACCCAATATTAAGGAAAAATAGCTTTCACAAATGCATGTATACTAAAATGCTGATAAGATATTGTGGATTTTTTTAACAAAATGAAAATGCAACCCAGTGTGGGACTATGGACAACTGGGCATAAGACTAGAAAAATGAGAAACCAAAATTGACATATTTGCCTATCCCTGCTCTTAATCCACTTTCTCTACATCAGACATCATTTTATACTTTTTGTTTTTAGCTAAAAAGTCCCAAATGCTGATTCAAAACTTTAGCACAAGTACTTGAATGCCCAAGGTTTTAAAATGAATGTGATGAACATGCTGTCGCTCAAAATTTGTGCAGTGTAGAAATATCTCCTGTTTATAAAACTGAGAAGGGGGGGAACCCCACCCAGATCAACCCCTTGGGAAATAGCTGGTTATCATTTAATTAAGGTGACAGCAGGAAGCAGCCGACAGAAGTGTGACAAGGTGGGGGCAACCCAGGCGTGGTTCTGCTTGAAAGGGCAGAGTACCTAAATTTCCTTTGTGGTTCTTTTGACTATTGTTTCTGAGCATTGTTCCCAACAATGGCTCTACATCCAATGAAGTTGTTCTCACAGCAGACTCATTGAAGCAATGGCTTGTAGTCCACTAACTCCTACCCTGGTGTAGACTCATTGAAATGAATGAACTTAAGTCAGTCATGCCTATTAACTTCAGTGTGTATAGGATTGGCTTTGAATACCACCCAGCACATTTAAAAGCATTGGGCAGAATTCAACTATGCTGTTGCATGTGCAGAATGAGGTCTGCTCAGACAATGGGACTTTCCTCCCCTTTCCTCCCGCTGGAGCCCCTAAATATGCTCTGGTGGTTTGGGGGGAAACCCAGAAAAGTCTTAGGGGGTGCAGGGGTGGAAAGAGAGGGGGAAGTTGCACCAGTGCGAGCGGACCTCATTTCCCCCCCATGCGCATCTCCTACTTACCACTGTGTTGAATTCCACCCCTTTATTTATTTTATTGTACAAGAATTAGGCACTGCTTGATTGTAATAAAACAAAACAAAACAACAACAATGTTAAAACGATAGATTAAATAAAGTATTTGAAAACATGTGTCTGATAAGTAAAATCAGCAATATGTAGAAAGAGATTAAAATGCATGCCATATCTGAGTAGGGTTGGCTACACAAAAATGTTTTCAGCAGGTGTTGAAGGGAGAACAAAAGATGGGTCTGGCTGGTTCAGGCCACAGGCGGCTTATCTAGTCCAGCACTCTGTTCTCACAGTGGCTGACCAGATGCCCATGGGAAGTTGCTTAAGTATATTGATGCCAGTGGCTTTACTCGGCGTATGATTTAGCTGCATAGAAACCAAATATCTCTGTACTGCTCAGTAATGATCCCTGTGGCGAACACTGCAGTCCTGCGGCATGTTTGAACTCTGAAAGTGATTGATGGATGTTATTAGCGTGAGTGTCATAGAGAATTACACTTTGCAAAAAAGGAAGGATGGGTGTTTTGTTTTTTGTTTTTTTTAAAGTTATGCAGTCCTTGAAATAAAGAGCTTAAAATACTTTATGACCGTTTGTGGGGATATTATGAAAGAAGACATCTTGGTAGAAAAGGATGTGCACCAGAAAAGGAATTAAAATAACTCATTTAATGCAATCCACAGACAATTAAGGGCAAATAATAATATTTAGTCTTGTATGCAAAGAAACATAGAAATGTGTCTTGGACCGTGCCAGGCACTGGTTCATCTAGCTCAGTATTGCCCACACTGGCCAGCAGCAACTCTTCAGGTTTTCAGGCAGGAGACATTCCCAGCAGTACTTGGATATGCTAGGATTGAACCTGCAACCTTCTGCATGCAAAGCAGATTTTCTACCACTGAGCTGTAGCCCTTGTTCAAGGTAAGGTTGTGTCCTGAAATAAGGAGTGTGTTCCAGTACTTCTTCATGCAGTTCATAGTTAAACTACGGAACTCACTCCCACAGGAAGCAGTGGTGAGCACCAACTTAGATGGCTTTAAAAGAGGTTTAGGCAGTTTCATGGAAGAGGGAGCTATCAACGGCTACAGGCCATGGTGGCTATGCTCTGCCTCCATAGCCAGAGGCTGTAATACTTCTGAATACCTGTTGCTGGAAGCCACAGGAGGGGAGTATTCTCTTATGCATGGGTCAGAAAACTTTTTCAGCAGGGGGCCGGTCCACTGCCCCTCAGACCTTGGGGGGGGGGCAGACTATATTTTGAAAAAATAATAATAATTAACGAGTTCCTATGCCCCACAAGTAACCTAGAGATACATTTTAAATAAAAGCACACATTCTACTCATGTAAAAACACGCTGATTTCCGGAACATCCGTGGGCTGGATTTAGAAGGTGATTGGGCCGGATCTGGCCCCTGGGCCTTAGTCTGCCTACCCATGCTCTTATGCTTGGATTCCAGAGCTCCCATGCTTGAGCCTTGAACCTGGTCCAGGTGGTTTTTGGTTAAAGGCTGAAGGTCAGATCCCTTCCTCTTTTTCTCACAAGATGGACAGAGCATGGGGTGAGCGGAATTCAGGTCACACACTTGTGGAAGAATCACGAGACACAGGCCATGGCCATGAGAACAACAGGAACAATCTGTGGGAGAGGAACTTGGGATGAGCCCAACTTCTCTAAAAATTATAAAAGGGCCCCAGCCCACAACACACACATGCCTCCTCCCTGTTTGAGCATGGAGCTTCACCCCCTGGCCCCCGGCCTGGATCTTTTACCGTTGAGAGAAAGTATGGGCAGGGGGGAGGGGAGAGAAGGAAGGAAGGAAGGAAGGAGGGAGAAAAAGTGTGAGAGAAACAGATGAAGGTTGTGTGTGTGTGTGTGTGTGTGTATTATTCTGACATTGTGCAATTAGCCCCCCTCTCTCAGGCCTTCCCTCCCAGAAAAGGAAATGTAATGTAACCACACATCAATGTACGAGAATCAGAGTAACCTTTACAAGAAAATGAATGGTAGCAGTCGGTATTCTGGTGTCTTAAGCCAAACTGGCCCCACACCTGCCATTTCTCTCTCTCTTTTTCACAGTGTGGCCTTCTTAGTTTTTCTGGATCCTGCACAAGGTGTAGACCTTTGGGTCCATACCGCAGTCCATAAACACATACACAGTTATGGATGCAGAGAAACACACACACCAGTTCCAGAAGCCAAAAGATCCTACAGATAGGTTTCAGGGAGAAAGGTGGGCTATAATTAATTAATTAATTTCAAGGGATCTACTCTGAATATAGATTAATTGGGTGCAACTAATTGAATACAGGATCGTATCCATAACACAGAACACGCTTAAAGTACAGGATTTTCCCCAAAAGAATCCCAAGAACTGTAGTTTTCCCCTCACAGAGCTGCAGTCCCCAGCAACCTTGACAAACCGCAATTCCCAGGATTCTTAAGGGAATCTGTGTGATTTAAATGTAAAAGTGATTTAAATATATGGTGCAGATGTGACCTGCCTCAAGACTAACATTATTAGGGATAGGCACATCCTTTGGAATGGAGAAAACCCTCATGCTGGATCATTTTCTACCACAGGTTCATAACATTTAAAAAATCTCTCATTTGCTTTTTGAAATGTAAACATATTGAAGGTTGAGGATGAAAAACTAGGACTGAAGTCACTTAATAATACACATGCAAAATGAAACCTGACACCTGTGTGTGGTGATGGTGGGTACAAACCACTTGTTGGCCCAAAACTTGGCCAAAGGCAGAGCTGTTCAGAAATGCTTCACCTTCTCAGCACACAAACTTTTCTAAGTTTCTCGGACTGATTATTGTAATCGATTGGCACATGGAAATTTCCACCAGAACTTTTTAGTTCTTAGTTAAAAACCACATTGTCTGAAATAGTTAATTAAGAGACAGCCTAATGATGCCAAATAAATATTTTTGAATTTGGCACATTCCTCTTGTAGAAAAGACACTTTTAGTCAAAATGGGTTACATTCATTGGAATATTTACCTTAGTGAAATCAATGAAGTTGACATCTTGTTGAACTCTTAATAAGTTTCTTAAAATGAATTGGGTTACATAACACTTCTCTCTCCACCCCCTCATAGATTTTGTTTAAATTATATTTATTTAAAATGATGTATATGCATATATATGTATTGTATATGTATAGTTATATTTTCCCCCAAATATTGCATTGTTTTCACTTATTTATTTAAAAAACACTTCTAAGAACTAGGTCTAGAACTGCTTTACAGGAAAGGTGAACTGCATCTTTCAACTCCATTCATTCTCTGAAACATGATTTTTTTAAAAATTAAATATTTGTTGATTTTTTAAAATATGAAAAGTAATAAACTTCCCCATTTCAATATGAAAATTAATACATTCCTTTACATGTCACCCCTTCCCTCCCATGAATACTTATTTAGAATCAGAAGATCCCAGTTTCTCTGTGATTAGTTAAAGGCAGTGGAAAGTCTTATGCCAACTGACATCTTCAATGTGTGCATTAAAATAAATGTGGTTTTGCCCATTGCCACTCAAAGACTTTTTGACCTCACATTCTTGTTTCCAGCTGCATCAAAACTGTGCTTGATTCAGGAACTCTGTTCTACACCCACACCTCAAATAAGATGATTTGTTGGAAGCCCAGATTTATACCTCTGTATTTTATACCTTAAACTACCATTTAAAAATTGCAGTAAAGGTGCTTATAACACGAAGGCTTGTCATAAACTGGTTGCCTTAGAGATAAATGATGTTCAAAGAATAAGTATTATTAGCCGCCTATCTGGTTAATTTAAAATAGTGCAATGGGTTGCTTTACTATTTCAAACCCTTTTAATTCAATTCTTGTTATGAGTTTAATAGCATATTTTGTCCATACTGTGTTGATGTATTTGCTGCATGCTGCACTGTTTTTGTTCAGTTGCAGTTTGCCTTCTGTCAAAATCAACATTATTCATCTCACTGTTGGCTGTGGCAAGATTATGTAATTTACATAATCGGTTATGTAATCAACTGCATTAATTATGTAGCAACATTGTCATTATGTTATTGTTTGCAAACTGAAAGCAACAACAACAACAACAACAGGAACACTGAATACCAATTGTACCTGCTGGAAGTATTTCCTTTCTGGATATGGGACGAATAAGAGAGCATCAGTGATTTCCACTCCTGCTTTCATCCTTCATGGAATTTTCCTCCATTGAGATGCTGGGGATTGAATCAGGGACTTTCTACATGTGCAGCACATGCTCTACCAGTGACAGACTTTCCTTCCTAATTGTTATGGAGCCAAAGTTGCACCCTTCATGCCCAAGAGAGACGTATCAGTTTGCTTAGGTGAAACCAGAAGGTTGCGAAAGGGTCATCCAACAATGAGGACCAAGTATGAATGCTGACTGATGTATGGAGAGGGAACAGAAATGTATGGAGTGTGGAGGGGAAATGGACTGGAGTATCCTGGATTAGAGCACTGAGTGGAACCTGGGACAGGGGCACGAAAGGCTGCAACCTTGTGTTGCAGGTCCCATTTCTAGTAATAAGGTTACATTTTCTTTTCTTGGTAAAAAGGGCTTCCCATCACTTACCTGCCTAATCAACAATCCAATGATACTGAACAGTTTGATGGTACAGAACGTAACTTCTGATGTTATTGCTTTAACTGTTTTTCTTTTTAACTGTCATGCATATTTTAATTACACATTTTTAGTGCCCAACGGAATTGTTATTGTATGTTTTAATTATGTGTTGCTTTTATAGTTTTAAGCAGAGACATCACCTTGCCAACAAAGGTCTGTATAGTTAAAGCCATGGTTTTCCCAGTAGTGATGTATGGAAGTGAGAGCTGGACCGTAAAGAAGGCTGACCGCCGAAGAATTGATGCTTTTGAATTATGCTGCTGGAGGAGACTCTTGAGAGTCCCATGGACTGCAAGAAGATCCAACCTGTCCATTCTTAAGGAAATCAGCCCTGAGTGCTCACTGGAAGGACAGATCGTGAAGCTGAGGCTCCAATACTTTGGCCACCTCATTAGAAAAGACCCTGATGTTGGGAAAGATGGAGGGCACAAGGAGAAGGGGACAGAGGATGAGATGGTTGGACAGTGTTCTCGAAGCTACCAGCATGAGTTTGACCAAACTGCGGGAGGCGGTGGAAGAGAGGAGTGCCTGGCGTGCTCTGGTCCATGGGGTCATGAAGAGCCGGACACGACTAAACGACTAAACAACAACATAGTTGTAAACCACTAGGAAGCCATTTGGGTATGTAAGCAGCATTTAAATTAAACTACTACTACTACTACAAACATAATAAGAAGCACATGAAAGGGGCAAGAAGAGGGCAGGGTGCATCATGCACCCATGCAAATGCTGAGCTAAAAGCAGTGGAGTTTTTTTTCGCAGGTCATTGTGGCAGCGGCCTCATTTCTCTCATTTAGGAAAAATGGTGTTTGTGTTTACGAGGGGTCTTTTTGCCGGATGCACTTGCTCTCCCTTCATTTGCATGAACAGACTAGAAAGAGCTGGGCTGTGAAAACGCTTTTCGCTGCTGATGGTTTTTGCTCGACAGGCTGATGGTCGCTCCCCCTATTGGCCAGTTTTGGCTGTCTGGGAAAGTAGCTGCTGTTCATTAAAAAAGCCTTTCTGATCTAGGCTGCCTCCAGACTCTCAGTATTTTGCGGGAGAGAATCAAAAGCATATTGGAAATTGAGCTATATGAAATTAGAGGAGGTAAATGCGCCCTGTCGTTCTAGTGCAACAAATCCACTTTTTTCTGTTTCAAGAAATTGACTTTCTGTAGTTATGAAAAGTAGGAGATGAATGAATGATTGTATATATAGATGCAAGCAAATCAGGATGAAGGCAAACAAATAAAAGCAAATGCTAAAAAAAGGGACCAGATATAATGTAACCTCTGCATAAGGTTTGTGCAAGTAAATCAGGATGAATGCTCAATGAGCAGATTTTCTAGAGCAGCACCCAGAAGACCTGCTCAGTCTACTGCCCAGTGGATCAGCAGCCCCTTCAAACTTTCAATAGAGGACAGCTCCAGGCAAAGGACTATCATCTGTGAAGAACATCCTAGGTAGTTGACTCAGCTGGCAGAAAGCTCTTTCATACAAAAAATAAAATTCAAATCCTTTCACAAAGAAACTTCGATGCCAGAGGAAATGGTATAGTAGAACATTTCTGACATACAGGATGCTTCCAAACTGTCTCTGTCTTCAGGTGGGACTCAGTTACATACTGGCTAGATTCAGGTGGCATCATTCAAGTCTTGCACAAGAAACACACTTCCCAAAGCACCTGGGCTTCTTATTTTTCTTTTTTTGTGATAAGGGAAGTGATGTGAAAATGCACTGGAAAGCATGGGACTGACACTTGCTTGACAATGTAACATTGTCTAACCTCCCTCAATCCAATTAAAATGGATGCACAATTAAGAGCCAACATTTCTCAGCTCCTTGCAGATAGCTGTGCAAACAAACCAGGATTAATGGTAATTAAACGGGCCATCTGGAAGTGAACACAGTTCTCTGTGTGGAGGGATATTTATTTATTTGTTTATTTCTGGCACGGGGGGTGTTATCAGCTCTAGGTGCTGCCCACCTATAGGGTAAAATGATGCAAATCAGTTTCTGGCTGACGACCTTGATGAGAACCCGACCCCTGTCTGCTTTAATTTATTTTGAGATACTTTATAAATTGTCTCCAAACCATTTCCTCTTTCTGAGAGATGCTGTGCTTCAAAACCAGAAGACTGCGAGAACCTCTAACCACACTGAGGAGGAGACTCTCTCCTGCTTTTTGTTATGTAACAGTCATCTTTCTCAATTTATGTGGAAATGTGAGGCATGTAATCCCTGTTACGGTTAATAATGGTGTTAGCCCACTGACTCTAACTAAATACACTAAATTGAGTTGTGTTAAAAGATCTGTGTTGAAACATAAGAGCATATGAAGCTGTCCTATACTGAGGCAGACCATTGGTACATCTAATTCTGTATTGTCCGCACTGACTGGCAGCGGCTCCTTCCAAGATTTTAGGCAGGCGACATTTCTTCCAGTGTTATCTGGAGATGCTGAGGATTGAACCTAAGACCTTCTGCATGTGAAGCAGGTGCTCTGCCTCTGAGTTACAACCCTTCCCCAAATGATATATTGACTTTGATTTCAGTTGAGCACTGTCAGGTCCTTAGGCTCTAGGGCCAGAGGCTACGTTTACACATAGCCTTCACTACAGAGTGAGAGGCAGCTGAACAAGTAGGTTGCAATGGTGAAATGGGAGAAGCAGGTCTGGGAGGGGCTCTTGGCAGCTGGCCCCTTGTCTGAGTGAAAGCTCCAGACAAGCAAGCAAGCCATTGCAGAGCAATCTGGGATTGAGCCCATGCAAACCACTAGGCTGCAATCCTATAATCATTCACTTGGAAGTCTGTCCATTTCATTTTCTCTCATTGTCTCATTTTCCCCCAACCTTAAATTCCATTCTCCACATTTCCATATTGCTTTGCTGCTTTTTAAAAAAGCCGTTGTGAAAATTCACCAGCATTTGGGTGCAGATTTCTCCTTATTTAATGCTTTGCATGCAATTTTAACTAATACACCCCCCCCAAAGATAATCTTAATTCAAGGCATTTTGCTATGTTATTTTCACCAACATATGCATTGTCATGCAGATGTTGCCTTAGCATTTGCAATTGGGTTCACATTCCTTAGCAGGAGAACTGCACTGCAAAATTCAGAAGCGTGCCACTTCCAAAAGATGGCTGTGTTTCTGAAAGTGTGAATTAGGTCAGTTCACCTTTAAATGCAAACTAAATAGAATTTCTCCCCTATCCCTGCCTGGGAACAAGCTTCATGGAACTTCAGGGGAAATACTTTTGAGTAGAGATATATGGGACATACTACTAACATCTTGCTTCTGCTAATTTATTTGAAAGAAGGTTCTAGGGATCTCAATTGGCATTTACTTTCATGTGTATATTTAGGATTGGGGCATTAGCAAATGGTAAGTCGAAAACAGAAACACAGCCTTTTCCTGTAAATCAGGGCATTATACTGACAGTGCGATTTCCAGGCTTCAGGGTTTTCTGACTTCCTTAAATATTCAGCTTAATTCTTTAATTAACACATGCTAATCCCCCCACCCCACATTTTCCTGGTGGGGAAATCTAATATTTGAGCCTCTTAAGACATTAAAATACAACATAGAAAATCCAAAATACAGGGCTTGTGTGTTGCCCTTAAGGAATATATATCTAGGAATGTGTAAGAGGCTTCCTTATACTGAGTCAGACCATTGGTTTCACCTAGCATTGCATTGTCCATGCTGACGGGCAGCACCTTTCCAGGGTATCACGGCTCCTCCGGATGATGTGTTTATTAAGCATTCATCCTGCTTGGCTTGCAGAAAACTTATGCAGAGGTTAGATTGTAGCCAGACTTTACTGAGCATTCATTCTGATTTGTTTGCGGGGAGGTTATACAACATTGAGCGTTCATCCTGATTTGCTTGTGGGATGTCTATATGTCTTCCTGTTAACAATTTGTTCACTCACATGAATTTCCGTGAGGACTTTATAAACACACACACATGCAGAAATGTGGAGAACCAGACTTAACATTGGAAAAAATGAGAAACAGGCAGAACCTAAACTTGACAAATTTGCCCATCGCTAATTCTGTATTACTATCTATGAACCACAAGTAAAGGGGAATTTGTTAAAGAACTGCCTTCCCCCATATAAGTTTGCCCAATGGTAGGGCTGGCCCTCAGTCCAAATTAATATAATCTAGCATCTCTTTCAGTGAAATAAGTCATGACTTCACTTTACGTTGCCTTCAATGGGAGCTAAGTTCAACTAGGTGTATGTACACACTAGCACTTACTCTAATCCTTTGTGCTCCCACTTTTTGAAGCTGCAAATTCACAGCATCAGCCACAACTCCTATTGATCCTGTGGTTGAAAATGAGAGTTTCTTGACAAATACTGATCTTTGAGGTGTTTTTTCTCCAGCTGATTAAGTATTGTAGCCTGAGTTTGATTTCCTCTGTCTTCCCTCCCTGCCCCCTTTTTCTTGTGTGCTGTATTAGGTTTTTTAAAGATGAAAAGTCTGTGGACAGGAACTGTCTTGTTTTAACTGATACTGTGTAAGCTACTCTGGGAGTCGATTTGATTCAAAAGTGGCGTACAAATGCTATAAACAAACAAACAAGCCAGCTTCAATCTGATCAGAAAATTGAATGTGGAGTAAGTGTTAATTTTAAGATACTCTAACATTTGCCATGGAGGCGCAGATGACAAAAATGAATAGGAGTTCCAGGGGTGGTGAATACACACTCCACCCCCCCTCTATGATAGGAACATCTGTGCAAATGCAGCTTGAAAAGCACATGGGAAAATGACCATGTTGTGTTTCAAACTACAGTGGTACCTCGGGTTAAGTACTTAATTCGTTCCGGAGGTCTGTCCTTAACCTGAAACTGTTCTTAACCTGAAGCACCACTTTAGCTAATGGGGCCTCCTGCTGCTGCCGTGCCACCGGAGCACGATTTCTGTTCTCATCCTGAACCAAAGTTCTTAACCCAAGGTACGATTTCTGGGTTAGCGGAGTCTGTAACCTGAAGCATATGTAACCTGAAGTGTATGTAACCTGAAGCGTATGTAACCCGAGGTACCACTGTACTAATACGAATATACCCCAACTTAGGCAGGATCACTCAATGTATTCAAAACAAGCTCTGGAAAAATCACTCTAAAGTCTATATTATTCAGAGCAGATTCTTTGGGAAATATATTTGTCTGAAATGTTGCAATGAAGACTCACATAATGGGGAAAATTATTAATTGTCATTTTTATGGTACTCCTCGTGGTTATGTTCTTATTTATGTGAAGATTTTGCTATTATTTATTCAGGTTTTTCATAGTTCATTCAGGTTTTGAATAAATTCATTTTGCTTTGTTTTATTGTGACTGCCATCAAAATAAGGAAAAGATTTCTAAAAGGGGAATGTTGTAATTTGCCAGAAAAATTAAGAATTTTAGGTTTATGTTGTATATAGTTTTATCTGGGTCTGAAGTAATTTCTACAGAAGTTACCTAATGTTACTTTATGCAGATACTGTATGTCGTTCCCTTTGCTAAACTCTTGCTTGTGGTAGTCTGATGACTAAATACAAAAATCGTGTTTATTAAGAAAATGATGATTAAAGTGTTGTTTAATTGTATTTGAAAGACCAAAGAAAAATAGAAAAAACCTAAGAAGCTATATAATTTAAAAGAAAAAGCTATATAGGTGCTGCATAACTTCACTGTACTCTTTTAAGTGGCTGCTAAAAACATTTTTGTTTAGGCAAACCTATCCAGACATGTAGAATGTTGACTTGTGTTTTAATCTGGTTTTTAGTTTATCCTTGATTTTAATTATTTTGAAGAGTTCAAATTGTTTTTAATCTAGTTTATACTGTGTTCTCACCTCCAAATAATATTTTTTTATTGAACTTTAGAATAACAGTGAGAAGAAAAAAACATGTGTTTTTAATTGTTTTTGTGTTTTTTGTGTGTTTTGATGTATTGTGTTTTTTTGCTTTCTTTTTATGTAACTTTTTTCTTTTCCCCCCTTCCCTTTTCTCTTTTTTTCCCTTTTTTGTGTAACTTTTAAACTTCTAATAAATATTATTTAAAAAAAAAAGAAAAAGAAAAAAGGAAAGCAAAGCAAATCTATTTATAACCACATCATCGAGTTATAGCAGAATCTTCAATATATGAGCAGGTATTTAGATGTATTTGGAAGTAAGGACATAAACAGTGCACCGTTTTGTTAAATAAATGGTGTTTCAAATAATTACATTGTCTCCTGTGCTTTGGCATTCTGTTCACCTTAAAATAAAGATGAAGTAAGAATAAAAATAAAATAAAATAAAATAAGAAGCCTTGCTTACTATGGTTTATGCAGTCCATATCTTAGTATAAGCTGCAGGGAACTTGTGTCTGTGTATCTCTTTGTTTGTAAATGAGATGAAATCAAACCATGTTGCAGAGAAGTTGTCTTTTTTATATATATAAAAAAAACAACCTAGAAAAGTTAAATTTATGAGAAATTTTCTCAACCAATGCTATCTGCCAGACCAATAATCTAAATTAGCCAAACTAAAGGTTTTCCAAAATCTTGCTACAGCTGCCCTGGCTGCCGTTAAGAAGTGAAAAAGGAGTTCCTTTTTTATAATTTCATTGTTTTATTCTTTTTGTAACCACTTTCAGGGTTATTTCTGTTTTTTTTTTTTTTTTTTTTTTTTTTACACAATCAAGTTGTATATAAATTTTATGGAAGAAAAATAAATAAGTTAATATTGCACAATGCTTCTTGGAAATGTGTGCAGTCGCTCAGCCTAGAAGCCGCTGCATCAGCAAAAGAAGTTCACAGAACTGTATGACCATGAACTCAAAACCAGAGTTGGTGGTTAAAAAAATTTAAAATGCTGTTGCCATCATCTTGTACAGACTATCATATAATTCTACAACCGTTTTTCGCTGGTGCAGCAGCTTCTAGATTTGCAACACTAACACAGGACCTAATAATTTGGTTCATTTATCTAGTTATATTCCAATGTGATATACGCCCACAGGGGGGAAATTCAATTCAGTTTGCATTTAAAGGCAAACTTGCCCAAGTCATGTTTTCTGAAACAATATGTGAACCAAAACACAGCCATCCTTCAAAATTCACACTTTTCTGAATTTTGCAATGCAGTTCTCCAGCCAAGCAATGTGTACAAAAATTGATGTTTTAGGGTAAAGTTTGCATATAAATGCATATATTAGTGAAAGCAGTCAATACAATTGTGTTGATTAGGGGAAAATGCACTAAAATTCTGACAGATGTCAGTCTTTTGCAAGCTGGCTTCTTACAGTGAGGGTAAAAAAAATGCTTTGCTTGCATGCAACAAGAAAACACATTTGTGGTTTTAAGCACCACCGACATGCTCATCAATTTCCTAGAGACTGCCTCCCTCTGATGGACATAACACAAAACTGCAGCCATTAGGCCACTACTTTGATGTTTCCCACATGTGATGTGTCATGTTCCTGCAAAAGGTTTTATCATCAGTTCAAATTTCTACAGGAGGTTTCTCTCTGGAGGCACAATTTGAAAACTGCTCCCCTTCCACCCACCTTTCCAGATTTGGATCCATGTCTTCAGCATTTGTAGGGCTCATGTTGGTTCTATAATACTTCCATGTTCAGAGGCAGTATAGCCCCAAATATCAGCTACTGGGGAGCAACAAGAGGACAGGTGTGTTGGTTCAATGCATTGCCAGTCCCTTTCTGAAGGCATCTGGCTGGCCAATGAGGGGAGAGGAGAAAGCTATGTTAGATCAGGGTTTCCCCTCTGGAAGATAGAATAATAAACTTATTAGTCATTTGTAACCGAAAAGGTCTCCAAGTGACTTACATTTAAAAATACCAACCACAAATGAAGCATAGAAAAAAGAAAATGGAACATTAATGGAACATTATATGGAACATTAACATTTTCATACAACATATGAGAAACACCCCCCAACAGCCATAGGAAACTTTGGCAGTAAACTAATAATAGAACAGAATCAGATCAGTCTTGGGGGAAAGGCCAAGTTTTTATCTGGTGCTGAAAAAGAGGTCAATGAAGCACCTGGTAGATCTCACCGGAAAGAGAGTTACACAGATGGGAGCCACAACTAAAAACAGCAATAATACACTACTTCAAAATGACGTATCTAATTGGTGTCTAGTGAAAACAATGCCTAAAGTATAAAATAGGCTGAAATACAGACCACAAGTACAGATTAAGGGAGGAGGGGGAGGGTTAAACCTTCCCTTGGGTAGTTTTTCCTGGGTGTAAGGTAAAAGGTAAAGGGACCCCTGACCATTAGGTCCAGTTGTGACCGGCTCTGGGGTTGCAGTACTCATCTCACTTTATTGGCTGAGGGAGCAGGCGTACAGCTTCCGGGTCATGTGGCCAGCATGACTAAGCCGCTTCTGGCAAACCAGAGCAGTGCACGGAAACCTTCCCACCAGAGCAGTACCTATTTATCGACTTGTGCTTTGGAACTGCTAGGTTGGCAGGAGCAGGGACCGAACAACGGGAGCTCACCCCATCGCGGAGATTTGAATCGCTGACCTTCTGATTGGCAAGTCCTAGGCTCTGTGGTTTAACCCACAGCGCCACCCGCGTCCCTTTCTTGGGTGTACCTCTTGCTAAATGCCCAGATAGGGCAAAAACATATTGGGAAAGAAAGAGTAGCTGAGAAAGCAGCAGAAGGGGAAATTAAGGCCACATCCACACTTACTTTTGCTCCACATTTCTAGGCACAGGTCTCTGCTTTCCAGGCTTTCCAGGCCTTGCACTCCCCCCCTCCAGTGAAAACCCACTCTTTAAAACTAAATTGGATCAAATAATCCATGGGAAATCCGAATTGCCATTTGGTCCAATTCAGCACTAAAGATCAGGTTTTCCTGGGGAAAGCAGTGGGGGGGGGCAACCCCAAAAGTAATGCTCAGACACAGATTGGAAGAGTGCAGACCTGTGCCTAGAAAGAATGGAGCAAAAGGTAAGTAAGGAGGTGGTAGCATCTGAATTTGCAAGACATTGAGGAGTGGCCAGGTTGTATAGCACCATGGTTAGTGTTTGTGTGTACACACACACACACACACACACACACACACACTATTCCCTCCAATCTTGGAAATAGAGCATAGCCATAATGGCTAGCAGTGATTGATAGCCTTTACTTCAACGAATCTGTTTAAATTCTCTTTTAAGGCCATCAGAGTTCATGGACTTCACTGCCTCCAGTGGGAGTGAGTTCCATAGTTTAACTGTGCACTGCGTGAAGTCCTTTCTTTTACCTGAATCTTCCAACATTCAGTTTTGCTGGATTTCTACAAGTTCTAGAAGGAGGAAGAAAATCTTTTCTTTATCCACTTTTTCTCCACGTGACGCCTAATTTCATAAACTTCTATCATGTCATCTCTTACTTGCCTTTTCTCTGAAGTAAAAAGTCCCAAATGCAAATTCTCTATTTTGGTCATGGGTTTCCCATCCCTGCTCAAGAACCAGCGCCCAACATTATGTGACAAACCAGTTTTGCAGGAATGTGCATTGGAAAACCAGGAGCAAATCCATTTGTTCCAGCATTTCCAGCTGCGTAAAATACACAGAAACAGGCAAAGAAACCACAGTCTTGGTGCAAAGGTATATTCCAAAGCCTCTCTGTCTCCTTACCCACCAGACAAGCAGCTCTTGGGAGGGGGAAAACCCTGCTCCATTTTTTGACATCTTTAGTAACCCTTGCAAAATAATGGTAGGTTTATGTTTGCAACAGGGAGGGTTCTCCCCCACCGCTTATAAAGAAAACAACATCATGTCCCCAACAAGTCAAGCTGTAGTTTAAAGAACCACAGAAGGCCCCAGAGGAATGCAATGAGGTAGAAACTGTTTGCAGAGAGCTAGGGAATTAACTGTCCTCACGGCATACACGCCATAAATACAAGATAGCTGCTAAAAATGTCTCTTTGTGTGGAGGAAGTGATGTCATTGATTTGGTTTTCTAGAGAATTCTGTTTTCTTTGGCTTTATTGCAGGGGTGGCTTCCCTTGGATCTTACTGGACTTACAAGTCCCATCAGCGTGGCCAGTGGTCAGGAATGATGCGAGATGCTAGGGTTGGACTTTGGTAATCTTTCATAATACGGCGCCCTGTGCAAGGACAAAATTTGGCACCCCAAATGGATCTTCTCAATTATGGATCTTCTCAATTTTGTGCCCCCTTAGCTCAGCGTCTTGTGGGGGGTGGGTGGGAACAACTCACACTGCCCTATATCCAGCACTGGAGATGCAGTCTCAGATGCATTGCCTCACCAACTTCAGCCTGCTCTCAGCCAGCCTCCACCTGCCTGCCTTCTTACTGGAGAAAGAATGGGCTTCAGGTTCTACCTCACACCTATTACCGTATTTTTCGCTCTATAAGACGCACCAGACCACAAGACGCACCTAGTTTCTGGAGGAGGAAAACAAGAAAAAAATTATTCTGAATCTCAGAAGCCAGAACAGCAAGAGGGATTGCTGCACAGCGAAAGCAGTGATCCCTCTTGCTGTTCTGGCTTCTGGGATAGCTGCGCAGCCTGCAATCGCTCCTTAAGACGCACACACATTTCCCCTTACTTTCTAGGAGGGGAAAAGTGAGTCTTATAGAGCAAAAAATACGGTATGTTAGTCTCAGAAGACCGTGGCACAGAAACCTTTCTCCAAAAAGCCATAGTGTGGAACCCAGGCCATATTTTCAGGCTGCATTATTATATAACAGTAAGGGGATGGTTTGACCCAAGACTCCCTGACGCACAGCAGAGCCAACAGATTAACAGAGACGCTTCGATTCCAACAAGAGATCTGCCCTTGTGTGCTTTTCAGCTGATGGAGTTGAGAACGTTTTATGGCCATCATCTTCCTGCAGAATGTGCCTCCTTGACATCAGAGGGATGGGTAGCGACATTACAGGCCAGTACAAAAAGATGACCGTAGATCAATCCATTAAAAGAAAGAAGAGTGTTAGTGTTTTCCAAGTAAAAGAGCCAGGGACCCCATGAGATGGGTAATGAGAACTGCCCTGAGACCTCCAGGCATAGGGCAATATATAAATTCAATAAATAATAATAATAAATAATGAGAAAATGTGGATTGCAGCTAGAAGGATGGAAGGCTCTGTCAATTTCACTTAACTCTGTTTCTCAGTTTTCTAGGTTGAAATCCAGTTATCCACATTTCTCCTGAAAATTATCCAGCATTTTAGTGCATTTTTCTTACATGTTTGTATAAAGTTTTGACTAACATACACATTTTTGCAAGCAATTTCTCCTAATATAATGATGCACACTTTCTCTTAAAATACACATTTTTTTCAACGAACAAACAAACAAACAAACAAACAACACCACTGGTTGGAGAACTGCCACATTGAGGGGAGGTTGAAAATCTGTAAAAATGGCCTTTGCTTCAAGGACTGGAGCTGAGGCAACCCGTCCCCTCGAGTCCACATCTTTTTCCAACTTGGTGCTGGCTGCTTCTCAAAGGCGCCTTTAATTAATCCTGACAGACGGGTCCCTTTCGGGTGATCTGTTTCTCCCAGCCAGCTCTTAGGACTGACATCCTGCCTCTTTCCCACCAAAGGCCACACTTGTTGCATCAAGGCCAACACACAAATTAGTAAGAGGTGGAGAGATGCAGAATGCCACTCTGTCTGTTTTTATTTCACCTCCCCCCCTAACACTGAGGCTGGCCTGTTGGAGAGAACTTCTTCTGTGTTCTTTGATACCTTGAACTTGGGCCACATCCAAGAATATGCCTTCTCTCTCTCTAGGAGACTACGCAGGTTGCGTGAACAAACAGGCTTCCTGGAAGCAACAAGTGGCAGGAGAAGTGATGCAGGACTTGGGGCCCTTACTTTTCCAGTAGGTGTCAGTGTAACGCAATAACAAGAGATGGCTAGAAGGTCAGGAGGAGGAGGAGGTGGAGGTGGTAGGACTCCTGTTTACTGAATACTCACAGCATTTCCAGTGCTGTTTGTTAAATCCACCTTTGCCCAACGTTTTCTAAAATGCATGCATACTCTGTATTTTGTTATAAAATACGACTGTTTGATGCAGTAGTATTTCTCAAACCAGCTTCACACCAGTCGGAGTCCTTAAACCATTCCTAATTCTTCTCTAGTCAAAGTGTGAAAACATTTTTATAGGTTAAAGGTATTCCCCAACCAGGATGGAGATGGCACTTTGGGTTAAAACACAGAGCCTAGGGCTTGCCTATTGGAAGGTCGTGGTTCGAATCCCCGCAACGGGGTGA
Source organism: Podarcis tiliguerta (assembly GCF_965153285.1). Classification (NCBI taxonomy): domain Eukaryota; kingdom Metazoa; phylum Chordata; class Lepidosauria; order Squamata; family Lacertidae; genus Podarcis; species Podarcis tiliguerta. The sequence goes on along the minus strand of NC_139541.1, from coordinate 37,521,883 downwards.
GCTCCCGTTGCTTGGTCCCTGCTCCTGCCAACCTAGCAGTTCCAAAGCATGCAGTGCAAGTAGATAAATAGGTACCACTCCGGCGGGAAGGTAAACAGCATTTCCGTGCACTGCTCTGGTTCGCCAGAAGCGGCTTAGTCATGCTGGCCACATGACCCGGAAGCTGTACGCTGGCTCCCTTGGCCAGTAAAGCAAGATGAGCGCTGCAACCACAGAGTCGTCCGCGACTGGACCTAAAGGTCAGGGGTCCCTTTACTTTTACCTTATCCCCCATCCAGTCATAGGCTCCTAGAAGGGATTCCAAGCGTAATTTAGTACAAACCCTTGCAAAGCAGAAATCACGGCTAAAGAATCCCTGACAGATGGCCATCCAAACATTGTTTACAAACCTCCAATGAAGGAGTGCCCACCATCTTCTGAGATGGTCAGTGCTGCTGTTAAATGGCACCAGAAAGTTCCAAATGTTTTGTAAGAATCTTTTTCTTGTAATTTGAATCCATTGGTTTTTGTCCTATCATCTACCTACCTACCTACCTACCTATAGATATAATACTGGGCTAGGTGGACAAATGCTCAGACGTGGTGTAAGGCAGCTTCTGATGAATGCTGTGTACATATATAAAAGGCCTGGTTAAGAGAGAGAGAGAGAGTGTGTGTGTGTAAAACTTATAAGGCTGTCTGTGTGACAGCAACCCCCACCCCCACCTTGGAAGAAAACCTTGTTCCCTTCCACACTTTAATTTTTTGGAATGAACTTCTATCTCTGTAGCCCGAGAGCTGAAAAAGCCCATTCTTAGACCTTATTTCCAGAACGCCTGGGGTTTCCGAACCTTTGCCCAGCATGGAAGGGATGCATTTTGTGCTGGATTCCACTGAAGGGCTTTTTCCTTCCCGCCCTGCTGGGGTAATTGGAGAGGGCTTAGGGTTCCTACACTGGCCCAAACATCTGGAACGAGTCTCTCTTTCTCAGCTCATGGGGAGTCAGAATGCTGGGCCTGTTCAAGCGTTTGGCCTAAATGTCCTCTTCTAATAAGGAACTGGAGAGACTCCAGAATCAAGTTCTGAAAGGAGAAACTGTGAAGAGGCACATTCCATCGAGCATTACGCACTTTGCTTTAACTATACCTGTTTCATAGGTGCAATCGCTGAGAGCTCTGTCCCCGGTTTGCACTTTTTATGTTCCAGATGTATGAAATTTGCTCAGCAAAATGACATTTTTATTTGCATATTTATTTGCTCCAAATCCAGTAACTGGTGATACGTGTTGTGGTTTTAAATCCTACACTGCAGTGTTAAATCACTTTCTGCAACACATGGCAAAACTAAAGGAGCAATGGCAGCTTTGGTAAAACATGTTTCCTGGGTGGTGAGAAAACACACATTGAAAAGTTTGGGCTTCAAAAACTTTTTGGCATGCCATGCCATCTGTTATGTACTGAAGTTCTCACCCTGGGCCAGCAGGGGGATACTGTAGATAGTTCAGGTCCACATATGCAAATAAGGGATCGAAAGTGACGTTCAGTGATTGGATAGTTACAGAAAATGGTTACTGTTGCATTCTAGTGGAGCTCTATATAAGCAGGCTGGCTGAACCCTTCAGTTCAGTTCTGTTCTGGCCTGTGAATAAACAAGAGCTGTTTGAAGAATCACTGAGTTGTCTGATATGTTCACCCACAACTTAACACCATCAGATCTACAGAAAGTGCAGACCTTTGCTGTTGGGTCTGCTTCATTGTGTGCTTCATGTTCCCTTGCCATCTTTGAAAAACTGTGTTATGCCTGTTCCAGATGGGTGAAGAGTGAGGTATCTTTATCAGATATTCATTGATCATCAATACTGGGATAAGGGGGGCTTGTGCTCAATTTGGGAAGCAGGTATAGGGGAAATATCTGAAGGGGACTGGAAGGCAGTGTGGTAATCATTCTATTTTTAACTGATCTCTGCACTCACTAAGGGGCAATCACTTAAATCAAACCACAGGAGGTATCTAACACCAGTGCGCTTGCATCATATTTGTGGCTCCGTTTCCTCTCTTTGTTGGAGGGTTGCTCTACTAGCTGGGTTTAGCGTTCATTGCATTCATTCTAGCTTGCTGCAGAAATTGGTAAAGTAGAGACCTGCTGGATCATACAAAAAAATCTCTCCAAGTCTGACATTCCAGCAACTTGCAGGTATACTGCCTCCGAACATGAATGTTCCATGTAGCCATCATGACCAATGTTATTAATACACAAGCCTGCTCCCTGCGCTGGTCTAGACAGCTGTTTTAGAATACGATTAATATAAAGTGGTTGCTACTGCCAGGAAAGCTTGCTCACTTGCGAGCACAATGGCTGGCCAGTGGCTCTGGCACCACCCAGCACTGATGTTGCAGCCACTGGGTAAGCTGGCAAGCAGGGGAGGTTTGTTGCTGCAGCAGAACTCCTGCAAGAGGCCTCACCCATTGCGGGCATTGGGAGAAGATGCACTGAAACGCACCACTATACCTGATGCAGATCTTGGGCCTGCTTCTAAGATCTTTCAAGGAGGGATTTTCCCTAACCTCCTTATCTATATGCGATGTCCATTCCTGGTTTTGCTTCTCCTGCATTTGGGCTTCATGCCACTGCTCCCCCCACCCCCGGGAAACCATGTATTCTAAGGATATTTTGGGTTGTATCCTGATGCAATTGTTGTGCACATTTGATTGGGTGGAAATCAGAGAAGCTGTTGCAGTAGAACCCCTCTGTGGCTATTCCATCATGGATGAAAGCTCTTGGAGCCTGAGCCAATGGAAACAGTTTAGGGAGTGGAATTCCCAAAGAGATCAATAAGAGCAGACTTGTTAAAAGGCTCTGCTTTGTCTCTATTTATTTACTGTTTTGAGGGCACGGTTTTCATATAAACTCCTGCCGTTCTGTTCCCACAAAAAAAAAAAAAAAAGTTCAGGGAGGCCAGGGTATGATGTAACCCCTTTCCACTTCTTTGCACTTTTTGGCATAAGTTCCTTGAATGTTGACAAACCCCCTCCTGCTTCTCTGCCTCCAGGGTGACGCCAGCAGGCTCGGGTGCTGCCAAACCTTGAAGCATTGGATGCCTGTCCCAGAATGCCCTGGGAATGTAGAGCAGGATTTGCACAGGCAAAGCCCAGAGACCAGGCTCTGGGCAGTTGTATGGGTATTTGTCCTGGCTGATGAGAACATCTTCCCAAATGTGCACCAGCATCCTGATAAAATCATGAAGATTGGAGAAAAATATTCATTTGCCAGCATCATTACCTCAGCTTCCACTTGCTGGGCACTGAAGCCCACCCTGACTACAATAAGGTGCTCCCGAATCTAAGTATTTGTCTACATAACTTATTTGTTTCCAGGCCCAGTTTGGCCTTTGAAACTCTGGATAGTTTGAGAAATAGCATTTGGTATCTATTGGGATTGGTGGGGTGGAAGGCAGGGAGTTCAACAGACCCAATGCCAGGCAGAGCCAAATGATTTTAGTGTGGTCCCCATCCTCTTCTCTGCTGAGTTGTACATGGGCAATACTGACCCTGAGTGACCTGGCCCTTACTGCCAGATGAAGAACACAAACCCCTATTTCCGCCAAAATAAATCAGATCGATAGGCAAGGTAAAATTTACAAGGCACAGTAGTGTAATTGCATGGCTAAGATCAAGCTAAGACATTGGTCCAACAGTGACACACACCCTGCCTCTTCCTTTTGAGGAGTGGGCATAGCTCTTAATATGGCCAGCAGCTGGAGTTTCAGGACTGGGCCAGCAAATGGGCACTTATTCAAGTGGGTTGAGCCCCTGAGGTTTGTTAATTTACCTCCCCAAAAGGTCAGGTCAATATTCAACCAAACATACAGAGGAAAAGCTCCCTTAGAACTACACAGCCAATTAGTGAATGTTATGCCACTATTCCTGGCTGTTAACTCTGTCCCCCTCTTGGCTAGTTGGGTTTAACACTAACACAATTAACCCTTAAGTTGTATGCTGAATGATCTCTTCAGTTGCACTTCTGACAAGCAGGAGAAAATACCTAGAATATTCCTCTTTCTGCCTTCACACATATATATTGGCAAGATATTTGTGATAAACAAGCCTCATTTACCACATGCTGCCATGTTCATGCAGGTTTTAATAAGCCGCTCTCCTTCAGTTGATATTTTGGGAGCCTGCTGGCATCTCAAGACCTCATTTGTACTGCAACGTCTCAAACAAGGTATCCCCCGCCCCCAAGTTAGCGTGCAAGATCTATAACCTGCCCATTGCCAAAATAAATGCCCATGTTTCACTGGAAGACAAAGAAATCCTTCTCAGTGGCCAAGTACGGAGGAGACTTGCCCCCCAGGCAGGTCTGACTTTCACACAAGAATTTTTGAGAAGAGTGTCGGGACAGAACAGGCTTTGTCAAACAGGGTTATTGCTTAAGGCTGCTATTCTATGGCATTTGCATTTGGATAGGGGTGGTGGTGGTGATGTGGTCCTTCCAGAGTTTGCCCCAAATCCATCTTTTCGTCCCTCTCCCTTTTAAAGAAAACAAACCCTAAGAATTAAAAATGAATTGAATGGATCCAGCCATTTTTCATACAGCCCCTGGAATCTGGAAAAAAAAGGCAGCTTATAAAATGGGAAGTGAATAAATTAGGAAGGAATCCACATTCTCAAAATTCCCCCTCCCCGTTCGGTCAGAGAAGCTTATGCTGAATTTCTCAAGTGCTATCCACCCTGGGAATTTACTGCTGGTTTATAGCTGGAAGTGGAACTGAACGTTCCTCTATTGCTATAGGGCTCAGAGCTGACCAGTGGTATAGTGGTAAATTCTAGAGTGCACATACTCCTCAGGACAAATCCCTCATAGCCATACCCCTTTAAAGAGTATGCAACAACTGTACCAGTGTATGTGAACAACAGATGGGGCAAAAAAAAATTGTGGCCCAGAGGGAAGGCACAGATTAAGGAACAGCTATCAGGAAGTGAGTCAGCCAAAACAGTGCAGAGACAGAGCAGGAGGGACAGAGTTAGAAGCTGAATGTAAGCTTGATTTCTGATTATAACTAAACCATCCATATATATATATATATATATATATATAGGCATTATGGCTTCGGTGTTCTCCATGCATTGCTGACTTCCGGATTGGGTTACTGCAATGCACTCTATGTGGGGCTGCCCTTGATGCTTGCCCGGAAGCTGTAGCTCGTGCAAAATGCAGCAGGGCAACTGCTCATTGTGCCACTCCTGAAAGAATTGCACTGGCTGCCAATTAGCTACTGAGGCAAGTTCAAAGACACTGGTGTGCAAAGGGCTAAACAGCTTGGGACCAAGATATTTGACAGATCATCTCATCCCTTATTTACCCATTTGATCATTGTGCTCTGCAGGAGAGGGCCTCCTTCAGATACCATATTATCAGAAGGTCTGTTCTATGTAATAGAGGAATCAGGCCCTTAGTGTGCTGGCACCTAACCTTTGGAACTCCCTCCCACTACGTATTAGGCAGGCACTGTGTCTGTTGTATTTTTGGCACTTACTGAAGACCTTCTGTTTTCACCAGGATTTAAAGTTGACAGCTATCTCTGTCTGCTTCTGGCACTGGAACTATTTTTAACTGCTTTTATCTATGGAATTGTTTTTCAGTGTTTGTATTGTTTATATATTGGAATTATATTAAATTGCATTTTTATATGGATTTTAATTGCTTTTACACTTTCCTTGTTTCATGGTTGGAATTGTTTTATTTACTCAAGGGGTATATTTTTCTGTCAGGATGGGATCACTTATTTGAACCAGAATGCTTAATAAGGGGTGTTATTCATGACCAATATTCTGTAGATAATGTCTCTTGCTTGTTTGGATGGAGGATTGAGAGAGGTATGTGACTTTGTGTAGAAACCAGCCTGTTTCTGGCTCCACCCATTATTGGCATGTGGCCCTTAGGTGGTTGTCCAGAAAGGAATGTGGCCCTTTGGCTGAAGGAGGTTCTCCACTCATGGAATAACTGGTTATGCTACATCTATGAGCAATGCTAGGAGTCATTAACAGGCTAGACCTTTAAAAAGGCACAGAATCATCTTAAAGAGCAGATTTTGCACGGCTCCCCCACAGGCACAGTCTCACAAGAACAATACTCTGCTATCTCTGCCAGGCTGTCTGTCAGCGTGTTAAATTAGCACAGCCTTAAAACGGCATAATCCACAGCATCACTTGGCAGGGCTGATGACACTGATAATAATTTATTGTTTCAATTACATGTGCTTTTGTGCTTGCATGTTGCCTCGGGGAGCCATTTCTCATCGAGCCCATAGCAGCTTTGGGAAACACCAAAAGTTTTTAAAATGGGAAATGCCAGGCTGCTTTTCCTTTGAATCCACGAAGCAGGAATGTGAGACTGTGGGCTTTATAAACAGAGGATGTTGTTATACCTTCTGGGGTCATTCCCCTGTTAGGGAGAACAGCACAGAAAGGGGGACTGATTGGAGTAAATTGTTAGGAGATGGGCTCCTGATAGCAGGAGGTCTTTTGAGCATTTGGGATAGCAAGGGGTGATTACCTTCCTGTTCCCTCAAAGAAGCTGAGGCTTCTGCAATGACAGAGGCTGTGTATACACTAACTCATCTGTAGCACAAAAACATAGTTTTTCTCAATCTGGAATCGTTCATGCTCGGTCTCAACGTGCTACTTTCAATCTAGATTGATTCTAGTTCCTGATGTTCACAAGGGTGGGTGGGGTTACTTGATATGTGTTTAAAACCCTCACCTTGATTAGGTTATACATGCCTTTTCCTACCTGCATATCCCTGAGTGAATGAAGAAAGAAATCTTGGCATATACCCTACGTACAATGTCAATGGGCAGGTGTGGATACACCTCCCCATTGCGAGGACTGTCTACATCTGTTTTCAAATGGACACACTACAGGATTATGCAGAAACAATATGCCATGAGCAGGGGTGGATTTAGGCTTGATGAGGCCCTAAGCTACTGAAGGTAATGGAGCCCTTTATATGTGATATTTTAGGGAGCAGGCTAGCAGGCAGGGCCCATTACTTGCATCATAGGAGCCTACACAACACAAAACTCTGTTGCTGTATGTAGGTTTTATTTTATTTGTTTTTTATCTTATATTTTGGAAATGTACATTTTGTTTCTTTAATTTTTGGGGGCCCCCCAAGAGAGTGGGGCCCTAAGCTATAGCTTGTTTAGCTTATATGTAAATCCGGTACTGGCCATGAGCTTTTATTGTTGCAATGAAACCAGTTTCTCAAAAAACACTGTTTAGAAAACAGAAGAACTCCCCCACAATAGGTCTAGTTTGTGTGCAGACTGCATAAAAAATAGTAGTTGTCATTGATTCTAGAATAAAATGCTGCGTGTATGCAGTCAAAGTTTTGCGGAGACTTAAAGATTTCAGTTGCATACACACCATACATTTAAAGAGCACTTTTATTATGGCATACCCTTCTGAGAACTGCGAAAAAGGGGAATGTAGCTCACAAAAGGTTATCCCATAATAAATCTATGAGCTTGTAAGGTGCCATAGGAGTCTCTGGATGCTTCCAAAAGATTGGATTACTGAGCATTCATCCTGATTTGTTTGCACAGATGATGTGGGTTATTTAATGAGGTGGGTTGTTGTTATTGAGCAAGGGGGATGCTCTTTGGGAACAAGTGATACATAAAATGCCCACTTTGTTCACTCAGAAGCTCCTGGGAACTTACATCATCTTACACACACCTTGCATCCTAAAAATGCAATAAACAGTATGTTTCTGTCTAGTTCTAGCTGAAAAACACATTAATCTTAAAAGCCACAGTCTACAGACGGGAGCCAAAAGTTTGGCGCTGGGGTGTGGTGAACGGGAGACATATTTACATGCAATTCCTCAGCAGGTCACCAAAACGGGAAGTTCATAACATCCTGCAAACTTCCTCCTTGCGCTGGTATGGAACAGCAACAACAAAAAATTGCGGCTCTTGGGCATCTAATGACTATTCTCCAGCCAGTCACAAATTCACCCTCTGGTATCTTTGTGTTGCCGGGTAGATTGGGAGATGCGTCACTTTCCTCTCATTATAACAGGAGCGCATGAAAGCAAGGAAGACAGTGGGGCTGTGACAATGAGCAAACAGCTCTGCTAACGCAGGAGCTTTCAACTTGCCTTTTTATGGCTCCAGATGGATTTCTGATCAAGGGGCACCCAAAGAACAGCTTTTTGGTGTCTACGTCTCTGGTGACTTCCGTGAGGGCTTTGGGTGGGGGCTTGTGGGCTACGTAAAGCGCCAGCTGCTGAAACCATCAGGAATAGCAGGAGTCCTTTGAAAAGGAAAAATGTGTTTCCAGATATGACAACCAAGAAAAGTTTTTAAAAGAGCATTGCAGATTTCCAGAGGGCTGCTTCACAACATCTTTATAGCTCCCAGAAGGGAGACAGAGATCAGGTGATAAGCACGCGACTCTCTTGCCTTATCTTAAGTATCCTTTTAATAGTGAGCCACATGGTCAGCGTGCAGTTTTTTAAAGGAATTTACTCCCCTAGGTGAATTACAATTTTGTCCACATGCCCTCCCCTCTTGCACTTTGGTCTATGCAGAGTAGCAAAATTCTCCTCTTCAATGTCACTTCTCTGCTTTGTAAGTGTTTCGCTAATGGCGATGAGAAAGCTCAAGGTCAGGATGGCGGGCAAACCAACCAACTGTTGAGCTGCTACAATTTGTTGAAAAGTACAGAAAGTTGTTCTCTGTCCAAGACATTTGCATAACTGAGGTGGACAGACCCGTACAATTTTGGCTGACTTGTTTGTTGCCCAGTTTGCTTGCATGGTTGGCTAGCAGCCCTGAGTAGCCCAACACTGGCTTTGAGAATGCAGTGCCTGGACACCCTTTGGCACTGTTCAAGACCCCATTTGTAGCACCATCCCAGCACAGAAATCCTTTCACAGATCGAGAGACTTCCTGTCTGAAATCTTGGAGAGTCACTGCCAGCCAGTGCAGACAGTACAGAGCTAGGTGTGTTAGGATATAGTTCCGTTCCACCTTTAGAACATGCATGTGGAGTTGTTGTATGTCACATGTCTGTTTACTTCCAGCACAGTCCGCTGGGAACTTCCGTTGTATATAGCTTTTGCCTGTGCTTTTTGCTTGGACACGAAGGGAAGCAGACATGTTTTTCCTTTGTTCTAATGCTGAATAAACGCTTGTAAATATGCTTACATATGCCTCTGTCCGCTACTTCTGTTGCAAAGAGTTCTTATCTCTGCTGGCTTGTGTGCTCAGTCTCTAAAGGTCTCTGAGGCTTGAGTCGCAGTTTTGATGCTGTTCTGAGAACTGGAGTTTGCCCGGCTGCTGGCTGGTGGACTGGAGCCAGCTGGGTGCCTGCCAATTGCCCCCATCTCCCAGGACGCATCCCAACAAGATGGGCCAGTGAGTCTGACTCAATATAAGGCAATTTACTGTGTTGCAAAATCTTCATCACTGGAACATATCAAGAGCAAGGTGGACAGAGTATTTGGTGCAGCACATTGCCTGAGATATTAGGCTATGATCCTTGGACACTCAAGGCAGTTCTGCTTTAGCTAGAGGAAGTTCTAAAATGGAAAACAGGGACATGCTGATTTACATTCTCAAAAAGCTGGACAAGACCAGGCACTGAATAGCCATTATGTCTGTGCTGCAGAGAAGGAAATCTTGACCGGGAGGCCATGAGGCTGGCTAGCTATTGCTCTCTAGAGCAAATATGAAAGGCAATAAAATAATGACAATATGGGGCTGATCATTCAAATGTTACTGCTCCCCCCCCCACACTACATGATGCAATAAAAATGTTCAGGAAGTCTTCAAGGCTCTCTCTCACATCACCCTCAACAAGGAAATGTCTGACAGAAAAAAGAGGGCAAATGATTTGCAAAAAAGTACATATGCTCATGTAAATGAACAAACTTAGGAATTATAATGTAAAATACAGTATACCTCATTGTGGTAAAGCCTGTGACCAAGTGACCTATATGCCACCTGCTTGGTCTGCTGTCCTGGTGCTGCTCACTGTGGTTGGGCATCTATCTCCCATCTTATGTTATCTTTAAATTTGGTCCAGACAGCCTTCTAATAAAGAACACCCTCAAATAGACTACCAGTGCTGTGGTGGCAAATTAGTAAGTGCAGGGTCTCTTCATTATAGTCACAGCCACACCCCCTCACAGCCACACCACTTCTGAGATTATACAACAATAATAATTAGGAGGCAATAATCAATGAGCTGCCTTTTAGCTAGATCTACTGTTTTCTGTGCACATACTTAGGGAATGATTTGGAGTGCACGAGTATCTTATTTCAAAGTGAGTTGAGTTGCATTTTCCATGAAGTTGTACAGTATTGTACACAACAGAACCTGCACACCATTCTCTTGAAACTGAAGCACCTTGTTTTTCTATACTGAAAAACCCCTCTGTGTGCCTTCTCCAGAGTGACCCTAGGAGCCGATCCTCAGTGGCTGACTCACCTCCTTACACTCTGATTGACTCCAATCAGCACAAAGGGTGAGAAGGCTTCTCAGGAGCTAGAAAGCCCTCCTCTTGGGGTAATTGGGTGGGCTGAAGGATGCTTGAGAGAGGGACCCTGCTGCAGACATAGTAACAGGTCTCTGACACCCTGCAATCCTGGACTACTACACCACTGTAGAGGACTGCTTTCTGTCAGCCCTGTAAACAGAGGACTGTTTGGAGAGCACTCTATAGGCAAAACTGGAAAGAATCTTAACACAGGATTTGCCTTGACCTGCCATTCTGATGCCTGAGTGGGAATACCTGCCAAATTCCCAGATAATTCTCTTCTGCTGCTGACAGGGAGGTCTGGCTGGGGGAGTAGAATATGCAGCTGAGCTGCCTGGAAAATGAGCTTCTTCCACGTAAATGCTGGGCCTGTGTCATTTGTTAAGTGCTTATCTGCCTTGCCCTTTTGGCTCCCTGCTTTAAAGGGCACCGTCAGGGTGAAGGAGGAGAGTGGGAGAGGAACCATGGCAACATTTGCTCAGCCATTAAGAAGGGTGCATTGACTGGGGGTGTGATTGCTGAGGTCAGTGGGAGATTATGCCGACTCATCCTACTGTCCGTCCTCTGTTACTTTGGAAAAAGAATGAAAATTGAATTAGGTACTTAGAAAGAAAACATTCACCTTTTGATTAAGTATCCACTCATTTTGCTTTCATGTCTTACAAGAGGTGAATGACCTTCCCCTCATCTCCCACACACCAACCATGGGGAAGGGATGTCGCTTAGTGGTAGAACACCTGCTTTGCTTGCTGAAGGTTCCAGGTTCAATCTGTGGCCTCTCCTGGAAGGGCGGGTAAAGAATCCTGTCTGAAACGCTGCCAGTCAGTGTGGACAATACTGAGCTAGATGGATCAGTGGCCTGATGCAGCATAAGAGATCTTGCTATATCCCTCTGTATGATAAAGAAACTAGACTGCTGTCACATTGTAGTTCACATGGTTTCTGATAGATGGCGATAGTCTTGCAAACTTCAGTGTGATGAAAATTAGGAGGAGGAGAAAGAAGCAGGACCAGGTGAGGACTTATGGAGGAGAGGAGACAGAGGATGGGTGGCTGAGGAGGCAGAGGCAGCTGAGGGGGGAAGCCGAGAGGAGAGAAGGACTGTGGTGTTGCTGCCCACCAGTCATGGTGAACCAATGGGTGGAAATTGCTGAGAGGCAGATTTTGGCTAAACATTAGGATAAACTTCCCAACAGAATGGGCTGTCCGATTGTGGGAGAGGTGCCTCCAAAGGTGGTGGGCTCTTCTTCTCTGCAGGTGCTTAAGCAGATGCTGGACACCCATCTGTCAGGGATGCTGTACTTAAAAGATTCCTGCAGTGCCTTGGAGTTGGACTAGATGACGTCTAAGGCATTCAACTCATTCAAAAAGGGTATATTGGGAAAGCAGGCAGCCGGGGTCTCTTTGGGCATTGCTTGCTCAGCAGAATTATGCTCTGTCTCAGATTTAGCCTTCGCTGGCTCTGCATACTTACTGGCCACTTATTCCAAGCTAAGGAGCCTGACCGATGCCCATTTAAGCATTGAAACTGGGCAAGAAAACAGCACTGAGGCAAGGGTATCTGTCGGTTGCGTGCGGGTGCAGGCAGGAACTATTTCCTCTGTTTCCAGGCTTTTGGAGCAGGGAGGTGGGGGCAGGGGGTGGCGCTTTAAATGGATCTGCTAAATTAGAACATGGTGATTTCCCCACCCCTCCACTTCGTACCCTCAGTGGGAACAACAGTGTGCTGTTAACCTTAAGCTGGCTGCCAGGAACTGAATGATGGGCTGATTTATATGGGAATAGCTTGGTGGTGGAAAAAGATATATTAAAGGCTGTTTTGATCCCTCAAACCAAGGAACAACAGAATACTCAATGGTTAAAGTAACTGGCCTTGGCTTCCTTTTCTTTTACACAGCTGGGGAAATGACAAAAGCAAGGCCAGGGCTGTTGTTGTTTTTCTTTTCTTTTCTTCCTTGAAGCGTTATGATCCCCAGCCATTTCAAAGGGTGTAGCAAGATGGTGAATGCTCTTAAAAGGGTTGAGTGTTTGCTTTGTTTGGCAAATGCACCCCAAGCTGCATTTTGAAAGGAAAATCCACGATGTGCAAAAGAGTTTTTATATAGCAAAATGTGGCGCAGAGTGCTTAGACTGTTGGACTAGGTCCTGGGAGACCAGAGTTCAAATCTCCACTCAGCCATGAAGCTCAGTGGGTGATCTTAGGTCAGTCTCTCAGCCTAACCTACCTCACATGGTTGTTATGAGGTAATGAGGAGGGGGATGTATGGACCTTTGAGTTGCTTGGTGGAAAGTGCTGTCCCCCCAGGAGCGTTTTCTGCCTGTTCTCTCTGGTTGTCACGGCAACAGACTCCCCCCCCCGGCAGGAAGACTTGTCCACGACCTTCACAGCTTCCGTAGATGCAAGATCTACGGAAGCTGTGAAGCCATTTCCCTTCTTCTCCTCCCTTCTGCTGGCCAGTACTCACTCAGGCAGCCAAACTGGGCAGAAAGGCGCAATATAGAAGTAGTAATCACCACCACTACTACCACTTGCTGTTGGATGAACATTTCTTGGTAGAGGGGTATGTAAGCTTCAGAGTGAAATAGGACACTTTAGCAGGCAGAATGCAAAAGAGGCTGTTGAAGGCAACCACTGAATGTGTTCTCCAAATGGCGCACGTGTGCTCACCCACCCACCCACCCCCAGTGCACAGATCTCAGGCGCAAAATGCTAAGAACATTCTGAATGATATGTGTTACAGATTGGGGCCATCTCTCACTGGCTATACTGCAATACTTTGTGGTTTTCTTGCAACACAGAAACAACTTCCCCAGCCCCAAACAGGCCACAATATAATAAACTGTCCAAAGAGATCACATGCTCAGCGGTCTCACTCTGTACCCTCCCTGAGGGCTTTTGCCTGGCTGAAATGTGTTCCTGAACTCTGATCATGTCTGTTGCTTGCCTGGATGGAGGAAAGAGAAGTGAAGTGGGTGAAATAATAGCCTACGGGGTAAAGGAAATATTCAAATTCATTGCTCCACCAGCTTTTGCACCTGGCCCTGCCCACCACATGTATGTGGCCCCCAGTAGGTTTCCCAGAAGGGAACACTGCCCTCAGGCTGAAAACGGTCCCTCACATCTGGCCTAGCATGAGTCCGGTCTGCTTTATGTTGCATTGCTGGCGTTAACTATTTTTGCACGGCCACGGCTCAATGCTCGTTTTCAAAGTCCAGGTAGTTGTGCTTGGCATGTTGATGTCCTCCTTCGTTACAGTGTAATCAATCCACCTGCCAGCCGTTCCAGCCTCCCTCTCCTCCCCACCCCTCCCCTCCCCCATTCACAGCATTTATGAATCAAATTTTAAAAAATAAAAATAAAAAACCGGATTTGAAATGTTGCATTAACCAACAACTACGCTTGGGCCCCTTTCTTGGGTCGCTTCCCATGTTAGCTGAGCCTTGATAAATCAAGGCCATTTATTCGCAAACTCGACTTGCTGCTTGCCATTCAAAATACCACTTGTGGCTTTCAAAGCTAAGTGAATTACTGTGCATGCGATAAACACCCTCTTCCTCAACAACATATTCAAATGTCAAGCGTTTGAAAAGGCCTCTCCCTCGGGAGGCTTGTCCAAGCACCAGGGTAGACAAATGCCAGAGCTACTTAGGGTTACTCCAGCAGCGTATAATTTCTATCAAAGAGAGAGGTGGGTGAGTGCAGGAAAGCTACTGCCTGGGAAGATTTAGAGCCCCCTGAACAAATAAGGACTCCTGCAGATGACCTGCTTATCCAGCCTTCATCCTGATTTGACTGCACAAAGCTTGTGCGATCGTTAGGCCAAGGCCCCATCTGCACCTTACATTTAAAGCACGTTCAATCCACATTTAAAGCACCTGGCTTCCCCCAAAGCATCATGGGAACTGAAGTTTGTTGAGGCTGCTGGGACTTACAGCTCTGTGTGGGTGAAACCACAGTTCCTATGTACCCCCATATTCAGTTCCTGTGTACCCCCATGCAATCAATGCTGCTCTTTCCGGGCTGGTATCGGACCCTCCAAGTGTCCCTATTTTCCAGATTTACAGAAGCCATCCTGGTTTCTGATTTGATCATGGAATGATCCCCTTTTCCTTATCAGAGAAATTTTGAAGGTTATGGTAGGATGCCCCTATTTTCATCTGAGAAATATTTGGAGGGTACGCAGTGTTATGTGATCCCACAAAGCTATTGCTTCTTAGTCCTGGCAATTGTGAAGTAATAAAACAAACAGCATCTCTGAGTATGTGCAGAGTTGGCCCCACTCTTCCCCAGGTAACCACACCAAAATCCCCCCCTCTTTAGAGACAGCGTTTCCAGAGTGTCTCTTTAATTCAGACCATGCTTGTTCCATCCACATCCTTCCGAGCTGCCCTGGCAGGCCCCAGTAATAAAGGAATTCAAGCAGCAATAAAACAAATATCCCAAAGATCGTCCCTCCTCTCTCTGCAATCTTGCCTTGAATGCATCCAGGTCACGCGGCCTCTCTTGACGGGCGATCCCATTGTCTTGCTGACCCTGCAGTTATAAAGTGCTTCCTACCATTTAGCTCAGTGTTTTTCTTCCTTAATTTTAGGCCCATTAGTGCTTGTTCTACCCAAAATTTACTACCCAAAATTAACCGCCTCCCTTCCTTTTCGGCTGATAGATGGCTGCAATGTGACACGACCACAGATTTATATTGCCAGGGAGAGATTAGAAAGCACCCTTAGCTGTTCAGGCTGATAGCGCTAGTCTATGGTCTTTTCTTAATCCCCTCTACAACTGTGACATATATATATGACTTTTAATTTGATTTTGTAAAAGTGACATCCACTACAGCTTCTGGTCACAAAAACAACTCCAGTGGGTGGGAGAAGAAATTGGTATTAACCTAAATGCAGCAAGTGCTTTGAAAACTCACGTTTCTTGAACTTTTGCTCCAACCCAGAAACTGGGCACAAAAACACGCACATTATTTATTTATTTGTTGGCTCTCTCTCTCTCTCTCTCTCTCTCTCTCTTCCTCCCAAAGGAGCCTAGCTTGGCAAGCAACAAAGTCTCAAAATGTTACACTTAAAAAAAATAAAAGAAACATCCGAAAAGCATCCAGAACTTTTAAAAGCATTTAGAAACAGCCACAGTTTAGAATGTCAATATTGCTGGGAACAGGATCTTCCAGCTTGGATGAACAGGAAGGTTTTAAAGTTCTTCCTGCATGTTAATGGAGGAAACTGGCACACATATCAGACAGCGCATTCCACAAACAAGGAGCTGCCGCTGAGAAGGCCCTGCCATGAGCTGAAGCTAACTGGGCAGAAATGCATATGTTATTAAAGATAACTTACAGAAATGCATTCTATTACAGACATATTCTTGCAAAAATGTGTATATTCTGCACAATTATATACAGGCCGCTCCCCACTTACACAGGGATTACGTTCCAGGACCCCTTGTATAATAATAATAATAATAATAATAATAATAATAATAATAATAATAATATTTTTATTTATATCCCGCCCTCCCCAGCCGAAGCTGGCTCAGGGCGGCTAACAACAATCAAAATAATCCAACATTTCAAAAATGAAATGTGTGTAAGTGGGAGGCACCCTGGAGAGTCCTCATGGCTCCCGAGGAGACCCTCTCCAGGAGGCCTTTGTTGTGAGCCAGTGGGCCTTTGTTGAGGCTGCTCAGCTGATGCTTGGGAAAGCGCCTGTTGCTGGGCAAGGAGACTGAGCAGCCTCAACAAAGCCCCGCTGCACCTCTGGCTTGCAAGGATACCCTTCCCAGAGCCCAAAGGGGGTGCCCTCTTCAGGGTCTACTGTGGGCCTACTCACGAGCCAGGTTCCCAGGGCTGTGCATGTGCGCAGTCGTGCGCAAGTAGATTGTGCACAAGTGGGGACATGCCTGTATTGGGAGGGGTTGCCTTACCCCATAGGTGGCCACTTGAATGCTTTCATCTGCGGATCTGGTGCTGTTACAGGTGCCACATAATACATACCACCCTACATCTCGCTGATCAATATTGGGACACTTGTTTTTTGGAACTGAGCTTTTGTGGGAGTCAGCTGGCCTGTGCAAGGTCAAACAATGAGTGTCTTTTGGTCTGGCACTTAGGCACAAGCCAGTTGACTCAGGCCAGAGTGCCAGACCAAAAAACAGGACATTCTGGGATGCAATCAGAAGCCTAGGTGGTTTCTGTAATTTCAGGATGTCCTGCTTAAATCAGGACAGTTGAGTGGTATGCATAATGCTTATTCCGCACTTGCAAGAAATAGATCTTTCAGCAACTAGACTTTGGGACTCTCTGTTGAAATCAGGCAAGTACCTTCACTGTAATATTTTTAGTGCCTGCTATATAGTAAGCCTATAGTAAAGTTGAATGAATAGAGCCCCCTAAAAGGGCTGTGCTCAGGTTCTCCCCCCCCTCTCTGTGTGTTCATGTTCACAGCATACAAATAGGGCTGTGAAGTTAAGAGTTCCATTTTGGCTGCCCCTTATACGTGACTCACCTCTGAGAAATTTTGCTAGTCTTATCAAAATGCCACTCGTTGTTTTAGCCTTTCTTGAAATTCCTCAGATGTTTTGACTCAGGAGAAACTGCCAACTTCACTATGAATTTAGTTCTGGGACAGAACCTAGTGGTCTGCGAAGTATGCTGATGGTGACCTGAGAAGTATTTGCTAGTCTTATGAAACTTTGCAGTTCCTCAGATGATTCTACTCCCCCATCCTCTAAGAACATAAGAAGAGCCTGATCCAGCAGTCTAGTCTACCATCCTGTTTTCACAGCAATGGTGCCAACTTGAAAAAAATATTGGGGGTGGGGGGGAGGAAAGCCCCGTCCCACATAATGGATCACATGATGCTGTGCACACACACCATTTGAATGGGAATGCCCATCAACTTTGCGGGGACCCAGCACTCTCTAATATTTTATTGTGGGGGCTGGAGGCCCATAACTCCTAGGAGTTGGCTCCTATGTTTCACAGTGACCAACTGTGAGAAACCCACAAGCAGGACCCTGGCACAAGAGCACTCTCACCGCTATGGTTTCCAGCAACTGAGATTCAGAAGCAATTACTGTCACTGACCATGGTGGCAGAGCCATTGATTGCCTTCTCTTCCATGAATTTGTCCAGTCCTCTTTTAAAGCCCCCCATGTTGGTGGCCATCTTGTGGGAACAGTTTCCATAGTTTAACTCTGCACTGCATGAAGAAGTCCTTTCTTTTATCAGTGCTGAAGAATAAGACTAAGACTAAGACTAAGACTAAGACTAAGACTAAGACCAAGAATAAATTATTTATACCCCGCCCATCTGGCTGGGCTTCCCCAGCCACTCTGGGTGGCTCCCAGCAGAATATTAAAAACATAATAAAATATCAAACATTAAAAACTTCCCTAAACAGGGTTGCCTTCAGGTGTCTTCTAAAAATCAGATAGTTGTTTATTTCCTTGACATCTGATGGGAGGGCGTTCCACAGGGCGGGTGCCACTACCAAGAAGGCCCTCTACCTGGTTCCCTGTAACCTCACTTCTCACAGGGAGGGAACCGCCAGAAGACCCTCGGAGCTGGATGCCAGCATCACTGGATGCCCATCAGTTAGGAGAGAGGGGGCTTTCTCTATGCCATGCATAATTTTATAAACTTCCATCATGCCACCACTTACTCCCATTTCTCAATACTAAAAAGTCCCAAGTGTGAGTAGTAGTCCTTGGGCTCTTAATTTGAACAGTAGCCAGTCATTTTAATGATTGCTTTGTATTTTTTTTTTAATTGTGTTTTTTTAAAAAAGTTTTTTATATGCTGTACATCTCCTTGATATTTTATAAGAGGGTGGTATATAAATATATAAATAAGTAAATAATGAAACATTTCCATTTAACACCTGGCCCTCATGGTGTTCCTTCCTGATGGTCCATTAATATCAAGCTTCATCCTGTCAAGACAAGGTCTTTTCCAAAAAAAGGCTAATGGACTCATTTGTACTACAAAAGTGGTCAATGTGGGAGAGGTCTGGGGATCTGATTTTTCTTTTTGGTGCACGACAAATGACTTCCTTTTTACTGGGGGGATGGGCGAAGGGGCACATTTTAAACCACATCATGATGGATGAACCCGCCCCTAAAATGTATACATAGAGATGAGCCTGCAAGTCCCTCCCTCTCTTAGCTGACTCACCAGCTGCCAGAGATCCAAAATCTCGGTGGCTGATCATCTCTGCCACTGGAGCTGAGCTGTGTGTGAAGCCTTTAATTCAGAGAAGTCACATCATTGGCTAAATTACAAGACCTTATAGATCATGGGTAGGCAAACTAAGGCCCGGGGGCTGGATCCGGCCCAATTGCCTCCTAAATCCGGCCCATGGACACTCTGGGAATCAGCATGTTTTTACATGAGTAGAATGTGTCCTTTGATTTCAAATGTATCTATGGGTTATTTGTGGGTCCTGCCTGGTGTTTTTACATGAGTAGAATGTGTGCTTTTATTTAAAATGCATCTCTGGGTTATTTGTGGGGCATAGGAATTTGTTCACCCCCCCCCCAAAAAAAAATATAGTCCGGCCCGCCACAAGGTCTGAGGGACAGTGGACCGGCCCCCTGCTGAAAAGGTTTGCTTACCCCTGTATAGATCACTCTCACAGAGTACAATCTTAGGTGGGGGTGGGGAACCTTAGGCCTAGGGTCAAATATAGCCCTCCAAGCTTCTCTGTTTTGCCATTGGGATTTTCTGGCTAAACCTCTTCCCAACCACACTGCCTCTTCTCAAGCTCTGCTTTGCACCCTCCATGAGTGTTTTTGCCTGTCTGGATGTGTCCTTCAACTCTGATAATACCTCTTGCATGTCTGGGGATAAGGCGGACAAGCAGGCTGGTGCAGAGCTTCTCTGAGACCCAGGGTGGGAGTCCCTGGTCAGCTGGGAGGCACGAGGCATTCTTGGCATGACAGCATATGTTCAGCAGGCCCCTTGTGGGCTCCCCCAGCCAGCTTAGCTCTCTGAGGCCTGGGGCAAGTGTATTCAGCTGCCCCCTGGTCTTTGCATGGGCCTGCAGACAAGGGTGAGGTTTGTCTACACTTTGAATTTATACTGGACCTATACTCAGTGGCTTCCGCCAAGGACTCTTGGGAATTGTTGGCTAGTGGAGTTGCTAAGAATTCTGCTTGGGATTCCTTACACACACCACAGAACTATAATTCTCAGAATTCTCCCGAGAGAAAGAGTGGATGTTAAACCACAATGTCTGAACTGTAGCTATGGCCTAAGGAAAAGTGACAGTGTAATCTGGCACTAGGGAAGGGAGAGAAATTCAATTCACTTCACATTTAAAGCAGAACCTATCTAACCCACACTATCTGAAACAATATGCAGACCAAAACACAGCCACCTTTTGAAATTTGCACTTTTTGCAAATTTGTATTTTGCAATGCAGTTCTTCAGCCAGGTAATGGGCACAAAAATGCATACACTAGGACAATGCGTGCTTATAAATGCACATATTAGTGAAAATAACATACAAAAAACACATTGTTAGGGAAAGTTGGTTTTTTAAAAATGTGTGCATTAGGTCAAATTGCATAGAAATATTGTCTATTGGGATAAAGTTGCACTAAAATGCTGAAGAATTGTCACGAGGACTTGCAAACTGAAGCAAAAATATGGAGAACAGAATTTAAGAGTGGCAAAACGAAAAATGGTGAGAAACTGAAATTGACGGATTTGCCTGCTGCAAATCCCAGATTTGAAAAAGCTGAAGGTGATCATTCTACCCCATACACAACCCCATATTCACTACAGCACTGCTGGTCTTGCATTGGTGAGGCGCCACATGTTGTCTATGCGATGATAAAGAGCTTTCAAATGTTCAGCCAAATATGGCCACATTCATTGCATATGTTTAAAGCAGTATGTTGTGCTGTATCACTTTAAACAGTCGTAGAATTATGGGAGCTGTAATTTGTTAAGGGTGCTGAGAGTTGTTAGGAGACATCTATAGTTGTCCCCTTTTCCCCTCAGAGATACAATTCTCAAGAGTGGTTTAATAGACAATCCTTCTTCTCAGGGAATTCTGGGAACTGCAGATTCCAAAGTTCTCAGGGGTCTCCTAACAACTCTCAGCACCCTTAACAAACTGTTACCAGGATCCTTTGGGGGAACTGTTTAAAGTGGTATCACAGTGCTTTAAATGTATGGTGTGAATGTGGTCTCTGTAGTGGCGAAAATGTTATGGTGGCCATTTATGCAAGAACCATGATGTTTAAATTAGTCCTCCTGCCCCCCCCCCCAGGTGGGTAGGGTAAAAAAAAAACTTACAAGAGAACGGTGGCTTCTCCAGCATTCCTTTATTTGTAGGCCCGATTCACCAGTCCAAATGGAAAAATGATTTATTTTATTTTTTGTATAGTGCATCAAATTATAATTCATTTCCCCAAATTCTCATTCACAAAGCTTGACTTGCCAGAAAGAGACAGGCTACATCAGCCTCTGTGAAGACGGTGGTCTCAGCTCCGCAGGGTCAGGTTTGAGGTCAGTGAGAGGACGCTGCAGCGAAAGGTCGTCCTTCTTGGACTGCTGCTGTCATACCTGCTGGGGAGATAATCTGAAACAGAAGACAGCCGAGGCAAAGGGCTGTCAGTTCTCTAGCTTTTCAGAGCACAGATTTGTCATCCCGATGGATTGGCATCTTCAAGATAAGTAGCGGACACTTGGTTAGGAGAGTGTTGCATGCCTTGCAAAAGGGAGGGTTCTGGGGATAATTTAAAATAAATGCTTAACTTGATTTCAAAATTTCTGAAGTTTTTTGAGCTTACAGTTGCATAGAGGACTGATAACTTTTTGTTTGGTTTAATGATTTATTTATTTATTGTTTTTATTGATCTATTTGAGCTCCCGCAAGGAGCTCAAGGTGGTGGATGTGGTTCTTCCATTTTATCCACACAACAACCCTGTGAGGTAGTTTAGGTTGAGAGACAGTGACTTACTCAAGGTCACCCAGTGAGCTTCATGGCTGAGAGGGGACAAGAACCCCAGTCTCCCTGGTCTTAATCTGGCACTCTAACCACTACACCACACTGGTATTCGGACATAAAAACACTGTTATTACTGGATAGCATCCAACTAAATTATAGTCATAGTAGACTTGTTGAAATTAATGAACCTAAGTTAGTCATGTCCATTACCTTCCGTGAGTTTACTTGAAGTAGGACTAGCATTGGATAGCAATTCTAATTATTATATGCTTACAAAGAATTTTCAAAGCACTGTATATGTATTAAAAGATAAAACAATCCATGCCCACACAGTCTAACAGACAGGATACAAAAGGTAAAAGCATGGGGAGGGAAGAAGAAAGAAAGCTGCTTCTTCACTGGGTGATGGATGGGACCAGGTTGGTATTTCCCTTGCCATTAGGTTAGTCCAACATCTCTTTGCCACTTCCTGCCCTCAAATGAGGAGGGGGAGAACCATGTAGCCACCTTGATCTCCTTGGAATATAAATGCAATAAATAAATAACAAATAAACTACAACACCCGTCACCTCTGACCATTGGTCATGCTGGCTGGAGCTGAGTGGAGTTTGTGTCCAATAACACCCAGAAGGCTAGCAGCTCTCTAAGCTCTGCACTATACTTTCTTCCCAGCTTTAGAAACTTTAAAAGCGACAACACCCAGATGCAGCACAAAGTTCTTTTTTTTAAAGTACCATCAAAAATGCCATTTGAAAGAAAAAGGCATTAGTTGCCTTTCAGCTTAAAATCCAAGATTAGTAGAAGCTTTCTAAGGAGGGAGAAGATCCAGTGATAAAAAAAAAATTATCAGTGAAAGATTCCACCCAGTCTTGCACATGATTGCAGCCTTGCTCTGTAAATCCTTGGCTTTGGAAGACGTCAGCTACAAAATGGAACATTTCTGCTTTCACACCGACACAAAATCAATCACTTTAGTGTCAGGAGGCGGGTGGAGTGAGAAGAGGAAGGTGAACACCATAAATCCTACAATGGCCAAATCGCCCCAGTGGTGCTTTCATCTAGTACTGTCTTGCTTAGCAGATTCCAGATACCCATCCACGTCTCTCCTCTGCCTGCCTGCAGTGCAAAGTGAGGTCCAGATAAGCTGGTGTTAGGCTGCATTAGAAAGGGTCAAAATGCAGTTGTGCAGGAGTGCAGGTGGCCCCCAAAAGGCATTTCTCCTAGAGACTGCCATTATTTTGTGCAGAAGTGAGAATTTCAAAACATTTGTTGCTTCTGCTGAACTTTCTGACAGGGTAAGCTGCACTTCTAGACATTTCTTTCTATGACATCATCATAATAATAATTTATTTATATCCCGCCCTCCCCAGCTGAAGCCGGGCTCAGAGTGGCTAACAACAGAATACATGTTTCCTAAAGGAAGAAGACCAGTGTCTCCTAATGTACCAATAGTGCTGTACTTCCATGGCAGAGCATTTGCTTTTCATGCGGAAGGTTTCGGGTTCAGTCGCCATCACCTCCAGGTAGCACTTGGAATGTCCCCATCTGAAACCCTGGAGGAGGGGCGGGGCAGTGTCCCATCCAGTCCATGTAGGCAGTGCTGAGCTAGATGTACTTAGGGAGAAAGTGGGTAGAGAAAAGTTTTGGATACACAAAAGTCATGGAGAAAGTGGATAGAGGAATGTTTTTCTCCTCCTCTCACGTCACTAGAACTCAGGGGCATCCAATGAAGCTGAATGCTGGACGATTTAGAACAGATAAAAGAAAGCATGTCTTCATGCATAGTTAAACTATGGAACTCACTGCCACAGGAGGCAGTGGTGGCCACTGACTTGGACAGCTTTAAAGGAAGACTGGAGAAATTTGTGGAAGATAAGTGTTTTAATAATCCTGGGTGGGTTTGCTCTGCCTGCATGGTCAGAAGCAGCAATTCTTCTGAATACCAGTCGCTGGAAGCCACAGGAGGGAGTGCTCTCGTGCTCAGGTCTTGCTTGCAAGTTTCCCACAGGCATCTGGTTGGCCACTGTGAGAACAGGATGCTGGACTAGATGGGCCATTGGCCTGATCCAGCAGGCTCTTCTTCTGTTCTTACCATTGGTCTGATTTGATATAAGGCAGCTTTCTACATTCCTTTTTAACCCAGCCCTTCATTCAGTGAGGACTTGGAACTATTTTAAGTGAAGGACCATAGCTCAGTAGTAGCGTTACTTGATTTGCATGCAGAAGGTCCCAGGTACAACCCTCAGCATCTCTGGGTATGGATGGGAGAGACACCTCTGTCAGAAACCCCGGAGAACTGCTGCCATTCAGTGTTGGCAGTACTAAACCAGATAGACCACTGGTCTGACTCGGTATAAGGCAGCTTTCTGCATTCACATGTTCTAGTAATAATTGTGCAATTGAAGTGCATTCAAAGGTTCTGTTAACCTAGTAGAATGAATCCTCTAAAAAAATTAAAAATAATCCCGACTTCTTGCAGTTTAGAAAGTGAGAGGGAAATGCATTGAAAAGTGTTGGATGGACAAATGACTAACAAGAAAATGTGTACACACCTCAAAAGCAAATCAGGATAAATGTAGGATGAACACACATTGGAATCACCCCACAAACCAATCATAATGAATGCTCAAAAAAGGCAAGATGTAATCTAACCTCTGTGTAAGCTTTGGGCAAACAACTCAGGATGAATGCTCAATAAGCTGGTCCTCCACTGGGGCCCTGTAGCATCTTTTTTAGTAAACAGCCCAGTTGAAGAATTGAAACCAGCTGAGCGATGTCACTGCTAAGGTTATCGGAGGACAGACAGTCGTTCCTTTGGCCAGAACAGGGAAGGTCTTGGGGGGTCAAAGGCCAGAGGTCATCCATCAGCAAAAAGCCTCCTGTGGCATGGATTGAATCACAAGCCATCCCAATTGGCATTCCAGCAAACTCCCTGCACATTAATCTACAGTTTTGCCTACTCTGGATATAAATCACTTCAATGCAGGTTTTAGTTTTATCCAGTGGACTTGTGGTGGCTTACCTCTCATTCCCCCAGGATAAACCAGTTTGCTAATGCTGCTGCAATAGCCCTTATGGTTGCTGGAATGTAGCGCAGACAGCTGAAACATAGGGCGCCGGGGTGTAAATAAAACCACACAAAACACAACCCAAAGAAGGGAGAAAGACAGTGGTCAATCTAATTCACTGTTAAAGCTTGTCAGTGCCTCTGTAGGTAAAACAAAACAAAACACTCTCCTGTTGCTGTCATCACATATTGCTTGACCGTTTTTGGATGGCTTTGAAATAAATAATTTCTTAAAAGCCAAAGGGCCACCAAAAGACATGATGCATGCAGACTGGGCCTCATCTTCTTCTCCCTCCATCTGTGAAGTGTGATCATGAATGACCAGCTTCACAGGGTTCCCATTAATATGAATAAGATACTTCAAACTAGTTCACCTATGCACCACTTGATTGTTCAGCAGCAGAGCATCCACTTTGTGGGCAGAAGGTCCCAGGTTCAGTTCCTGGAGAGCTGGGGGAATATTCCCTGGCTGAAACCCAGAGAGCTGCTGCCAGTCAGTGTAGGCAATACGGAGCAAGAGGGACCAATGGTCTGAGTTGGTATAAAGCAGCTTCCTATGGAATGGCTGCTGTGTGGCTTTAAACTGATACCACTGGAAAAAACGCCATTGCATTTGAAATAGGAATGGGTGAATCTGCAATCTGGGGCTTCTTTCAGTTTCTCATTTCCCCAGTTTTCAGTTCTCCACATTTCCCCAACAAGTTGAGATTCCCCCACATGTCCTCATGGAAAATCATCAACATTTTGGTATGAATGTCTCCTCATATACATATGTTTGTATGCACCTTTGTTTAATATACACATTTTTGCAAAGCAAACCCCCCCCCCATTTTCACAAATTATGCACACACCCCACTTTACCTCAGTATATGCATTTTTGTACAGATTGCTTGGGTGGAGAACCGCATTGTGAAATATGAAGAAATTCAAATTCCAAAGGATGGCTGTGTTTCAGTTTGTGTATTCTTTCAGAAAATGCTAATGAGGTAAGTTCATCTTTAAATGGAAACTGACCTCGATTTCTCCCTCAGCCCTTGTTTGAAGTGGCATCATGCTCTGTGTGTGTGTGTGTGTGTGTGTGTGTGAAATCCATTGGTGGTGTTGAATCTGTAATATCTTGCCCAGGCTTTTGAGTAATCCCCAGATGCAGCACTTGTGAAGTGAGGAACTTGTTGCTTGTGTGAATCTGCCCTTTTTGACTTTGTAAAAACACCTTGCGCATACACGCACACACACTTAAATTTACACCATAGAAATTCTGAATAATAAATTGCATCTGGAAGGATACAGCTCTTCTTTGGGTTTGGTTTACATCTTTGTTCAGCTCACAGCACCTGGAGGGGGGAAACGAGAGAGAAGGAGCGGGAGAGAGGCTGCACTTTTGGAACTGTGTCAGATCTTGTATAATGCCTGTCGGTGACTGTGAGAAGCATGCTCAGTTACATCCCTCCTGCTCTGAATGGCCAACAATAACAGTGTGTTCTGCTGATGGCTCTTTCTTGGCATGTCTTTGGCAGATGAAAGAGCCAGCAAGTTCCCAAATACCCCAGATGGTGGCAGCAGGAAGTCTCTGCTGTTCAGCACAGCAGATGGAAAACTGGGGGGTGGGGGGGAATAGGGCAAAATAATTCCAAACTGTAAAAAATAAGAAATGTTGGCTCTTTTCAACTAAATGAGTAAAAACCCTTGGCTTTCGTTTGATCTAGTGTTCACTGAAGCATGCAAAGGTTTTAGTTCTGGACCGTGTGCAATAATACTAAGGGAGAGTCACTGTCTGCGCCAGGAGCCCAAAGAGTAAGAGTGCCTCCAGGCATGTGCAGAATGCCTTTTGCCAGCTTGTGGAGAGTGCTCTTGATCATGTATGGAATGTCATTTCCATCTTGCTAGAAAAAGGCATGAGGACAGAATGCCACACCTCTTCTTGGGGGTGCATACCTGGATCTGCATCCCCCCTGGTTTTAGGGAGATTCGCTTTTGGGACAGAGAATATAATGTCTGGATCAGAGGGCTGCATTGCTTCATAGAATACCGGGGGGGGGCACATACCAGTAGCGGGAGGGGCCATAGGCAAAAGTGGGCAGAGCAATGGAAGTGATTCTTGCTTTTGAACAGTAGGATGCATTCTAGCTTCACAGAAGTTAGAGGTTTCTAAACAGGCACACACTAGACATAAATCTCATTGCACTGAGGCAAGCAAGGGGCATGATCACAGTTCAAGGATACATCCCAGCTGTGCAAAAGCACTCAAGAAGGGGGCAGAGTAGGGCTGGTGAGGGATGAGGCCTCAGGAGAGAGTGTGTGGCCTGGGGAGAATCCAGCGGGTCAGACAGAGAACCTGGAGGGCTGCATTTGGCCCCTAGGCCTGAGGTTCCCTGCAGTTGCTCTAATTTAGATGCTCTCTGGTTCAAATCTCCTTCTCCTTATTAAACCTTCTTCTGCACTCATACATGACAAGCCAGTGCTCTGAGCAGCCAATGCATTTACCCATAAGTAAGCCTCACTGTAACCCATACGGGATACGGGTGGTGCTGAGGGTTAAACCACAGAGCCCAGGACTTGCTGATCAGAAGCTTGGCAGTTCGAATCCCCGCGACGGGGTGAGCTCCCTGCTCCTGCCAACCTAGCAGTTCGGAAGCACGTCAAAGTGCAAGTAGAATAATAGGTACCGCTCCAGCGGGAAGGTAAACGGCATTTCCGTGCACTGCTCTGGTTCACCAGAAGCGGCTTAGTAATGCTGGTCACATGACCCGGAAGCTGTACGCTGGCTGCCTCGGCCAATAAAGTGAGATGAGCGCCGCAACCCCAGAGTCGGTCATGACTGGACCTAATGGTCAGGGGTCCCTTTACCTTTACTTTTAAGCCTCACTGAGCTGAATGGGATTTATTCCGTAGTATATATGCTTAGGATCCAGCCCTGCATGTTTACTCAGGCGTAAGCCCCACAATGCTCAGCAGATCTTACTTCCAGGTAAATGTGCCTAGGATTGCATCTATCAGTCTCTGGAGTCGCCAGCTTCCGATTGAGTGTTTTCCTCTTCTTTGGAGAGGCACTGTTCCTGTAATATACTTTTACCCTATTACTTACATACCTTCAGGAAATTTGTCTTTGGAAACGAGTTGGTGTAATTCCACTCCAGCGGGGCCTCTGCCCCACTTGTGTGGAGCCTTTCAGACTCTGCCCCCTCCCTGCACAATCGCAGCTTCTGTGATTGTCGAGTTAGTTTTGAGAGAGGTCAATTATCTCTAATACCCTGATTTGTTGTCAGCCTCGTGCAGTTTAATAAAAACCACATGGACACTCAGACACACACCCTTTCAACCTCTGTGTCCCAAAGAGTCTTGTGGGCACAGACTTGTCTTCCTCCTCCTCTCATAAGCTGGATACTTAATTCATCCTCTGTGTTGATTTTGGATTAGTGTTCCAAAGAGAGACAAAAGTCGAAATATATAGTCAGGTATCAATTAGCTGGGACTTCTTCTTCTTCTTTGCTCTGAAACACCATATATTTTCAGGACCTACATGTGAAG
This sequence comes from Podarcis tiliguerta, assembly GCF_965153285.1. NCBI lineage: Eukaryota > Metazoa > Chordata > Lepidosauria > Squamata > Lacertidae > Podarcis > Podarcis tiliguerta. The sequence continues at coordinate 37,493,794 of NC_139541.1, read as the reverse complement.
GGTGCATTATTTTGGGGGCAGAAGGTTGACCGCAGATGGACATTTCCGATTACGGGTGCAACACTATATAGCACACTTACTCATTTAACTCACTGGGGTGTATGGCTGAGCAGGGATGGGGGAGGAATTCAGGTTGGTCTGCATTTTAATGAGAATTTTCCTAATCTGCAGTCACCCAAACCTGCAAAACTGTTATGCTTCAAAATTCGGACCTCTCTGAATTTTGCAGTGGAGCTCTCCAACCAAAAATGTACAGAAATGGACATGTTAGGGGAAAGTGTGCATAAAATGCATGCATTAGTGAAAATAACACCCCTGAAAAGGGATTTAGGGAAAATTGCTTAGAAAATGTGCACATTCAGCAAAATTGCATGCTAAAATGTGAATATTCAGCAATACAGCCATACCTTGTTTTGCGACTGGGATCCATTCCAGAGTCCCGGCCGCTAGCAGAAAAGGATGGAGGGCAAAGTGCCGTGTCTACATGCACAGAGCAATTTGTGCTTCTGCGTATGTGCGAAGTGTGATTTAGCGCTTCTGCGCATGTGTGAGCAGCAAACCCGGAAGTAACCCGTTCCGGTACTTCCAGGTTTACCACGGACATTCAGCGGAACGGACGCTAGACGAGGCAGATGTTCGCGGAGGTATTACCGTAGTGCATGCTAAAATGTGTGTATTAGTGGAAATGCACCAAATTTGGTGCAAATTTGTTTAGGATTTTTAAGAAATTAAAAATTCAGTTTGGAGATTCAGATTCAGTTTGGAGCAGACGTTGTATGGCCATCTGTCATGGTATGATCTAGTTGAGATTCCTGCATTGTATGGGGATTGACTGGAAGATCCTCTGCGTCCCTTCCAACTATCTTTCTTTCTTTCTTTCTTTCTTTCTTTCTTTCTTTCTTTCTTTCTTTCTTGTATATCACCCTATACCTATAGATCTCATCTTACTAATGCAGATATAAGTAATGCAGGGAAATTAGATCTTGTTGTGCATTGCACTAAATCTGTATTTTATTTTAGAATTATAATTTATGGTTTAGCGTGGTTTTTATTTCAAATTGCATATGTGGGGAGGGAACCATTATCTTTTCCGGTCTTGGGGCCTCTAAAGGTTTCAATCTGCCCTTCTGCAGACACTGTATGGAGCCTGGTCCACACCTTCAGCATCTGTTTTCCATGTTCGACCTTGTTCATCTGTGCAACAGCGAAGGGCGGTGGTGGTGGTGAGAACCACACAAGTGACAATGAATGGAGCAATCCGCTTGGCACAGACGGCCAAATTAGCCCCCATCTGGAGCTAATTAAGCATGGAGTCACAAGCAAAGGAGAGTGCCGTCCTTATCATATCAGAAGCAAGGGCCAGACAGAAGAAAAATGGACATTGTGATAGGGCTCCATTTCTTGCAGGCAAATGAAACGAAGGCATTGCCCGGGGTGAGTGGCTGGGTGGGATCCCGGTCTCCTCCTGGAGAAAATTAAACGGGAGTTTTGCATGTGACCCTAATGAGACCAAATGACAGCAGACCCCTTTGGAGAGAGGAAGATAATGCAGAGTGCCAGATTAATCCAATTAGCACAGGCTGACATTTGAACTGTGTTGTGCGGTTGTAAAAATGGATCTCTCCTGGATGTGAAAATCATTTAACATTCAACTATCTCTTGATATTTGCTGGCACATCTAATTGGAGAAGCTTGTCCTAAGATAGATATATTATACATCAATATCTATCTGTGTGAAACCTGGTAATAATTTCTGTTCTTGCAGGCTCATTAGTATGAAGGCCTTAGACATTTATGAAGGGTAAAGAGTTCTCCTCCAAGAGAGCCTGATAAATGAAAGAAGGAAGCATCTGGGTTGAAAGATTAATTTTCAGCTGGTATTTGAAGATTTTTCCACGTATCACAGTTGTGGCAAATTAATGGCACCCTTTCCTGAAAGTGAGGCAGTCTATGGCATTGCTGAAGCCTTTGCTCTTGGCTAAATGAAACAGCTGGCCCTTTTGGATGTTCAGTATGGCAGTTCTTGAGCTGGCACCCAGCATGTTGGTGCTCTGGCAGAGCTGACTGGCATTGATGCCTGTCCTGGTAGCTGGATTTCTCACAATGCCTCAGAGCGATGCCATGCTGGGGGCATTGTGAATTACTATTATTATTAATTTATGAATCGCTTCCTGGGAAGCATCTCAAAGCAATTTCACAATATTCTTTTACACACCCCACTCTCTAAGATTGGAGAGACTTTTAGGATCCCAGGGCTTAGCCAGAGTTCCTTGGAATGGAAGTCAGTGGAGACTGAGGCATCTTTAGGATACAGGGTTTCATTACACAGATATGCCACCTGAGCATAGGATGGAGGGGCTCACGGCACTAATGTTCCAGAAGATCTCTCCCCCCTCATTAGGTTCCCAAGCCATAGCTTTGACTCCAGCACTGAGTAATAGAAGTCTCTGTCTCTCCAACCTCCAACACGAGCCAGTCCAGTGCCCGCCTTGGCCTGTTGTTCTCCATTCTAGGATGATGTGGTATGCAGCCAGGTGGGGTGGGAAAGCCCCATCCATTTGTCTCTATGGCAACAGGGCAACCTTTTTGGACATGTAAAGGTCAGTACTTAAGAGGCTAGCTAAGGCCATTACATTAACAAAGAGACTGGTCTGACTGGTTTTGCAGCTTCTTCTATTAGATTTCAAGCCTCACTGGATACAGAATCAAAGATTTGGAAAGGACCTACAAGTGTCATTCAGACTGATACTCCCAAACCATATACAAAACAGTCAAGTAAATTAAATATATACTAACAGTTTCAAATACAGTCCAAAAACGTCTGGGATATGCATCAGTACCTATTAATTTATATAAACAATTTATTTGCCACTTAACTACAATAGCCTGTGAGCACTGTACAAAGATGCATTGCAGAGACCCGAAAACCAGTTAAAACCGTAAAATCAATTAAATGCTTGCTGTGATAAAAGAAGTCATCAGTAGGGCAGGGGCCAATCTGACCTCAACTAGAAGCGAGTTTCATAAAATTGAGCCCACAGTATTAAATGCACAGCTCCTGGTGGTTACAACCCATGCATCCAGGCCATGGGGACCACTAACAGTTCCTTTTTTTTCCTGGCAAGGTAGTGTAATTGTGTTTCCAGTGTGGTCACCTATCCAGGCACTGACCAGACCCAGAAGTAGCTTAGCTTCAGCTAAGTGGCAACCTCATGTCCCCTCAGGCCATACCCTGGGACCATTGGCCTACAACAGCTTCCTTTCCTGACTGGGACAACTGAATGGCGCAACTTTTCCTTCACCCATTTTAGCTCTTTTCTGTGGTTAAGCTGGAAACAATGTGATGCTTCAAATGGCTAATCCTTCCTAATCTTTCCAAAATGCCTCCAAATGACCTGAATGGAGACGAGTGCAGAGCAAGCAAGCTTCTCATCAATGTGTTCTTTCAGAAGACGATCCGGTTTGCTGGGAAGGCTCTTTGGGACGACACTTACCTATTGGAGGCAATAACCTCCTGATACTTTAAGCCAGAGAAGCCATGGAAAGACTTGCTGGGTAATGCATTTGGGATTAGGCCTGAACTGCCTGCGAGTCACTAATAACGCTAATCACACAACGAGCCCATAATTGGTGCCAAGATTATTATTATTTTTGTACGAGGTAACTTTGGCAGCGAGGGAGGCCTTGTCTTTCGTTAGCTCGCGAAATGAATTAACCTGGAGAGAAAATGTCAAGAGGCAAGGCGGGCGAGACGAAGACAAAGGGGCATTTACTCAGCTTCTCTTGTCAATTGTGTCTTGATTGCAATGAACTTCTCCTCCTGGTGATGCTCATTCTCTCCCCTTATTGACGTCTCTCCCCCCACCCCACCCTGAAGCCTCCCTTTTAAAGAAAAATCTGGACAGAGTCCATTTTTAACTCACTGGATGTGCCGCCGAGTTAGACAGATGCTGTTTAGACAGCCTGATTTGGTGGGTGGTCAATTCAAGGAGACCATCGCGGTAGAGTTTATAATAAGCTAGCAGCCTAAATGGACTGTTTAAGACGGACTGGAAGCCTGAGTGAAATGACAACATGTAAATTATGGAAGAAAAAAAGGAAGAAGAGAGAGGAGTGGGGGCAGGCAGCGACGACAGGAGGAGGGGGAAGAAGAAGGAAAGGACACCTCCTTTGTATACTCGACGGATTTCCCCCCCCCTTTCCTTATTGAGGGAGTGACCCCCCAGGCAATAAATTGCTTCTGCAAAAATCTGCATTCATTGGGGATTGATAAAATTACCCTCCTGGTAGAGTAAACACTGGAGTGTGTGGCATTTAAAGACGGCAGTGGGGGGGGCGCATGGGATTAACAGAATTATATGGCTTTCCTGCATCAAGGCAAAGAAACAGGCAGGGCTTTACTGTGCCCCTGTCTCGTCTTGTTAGGTGGAAAGCTAATATTTGAGCATTCATGGTCCAGTGAGGAACACTGGTGTGTGAAAAAGAGCACCCCTCAAGGCTGGCTAGCCCTCGGGAGGGCAGAAGCTAACATATGCTCTGTTTTAAACAGTGTCGGATTATGAAGCGGCCCTCTGGGTCTGGATTTCCCATGGCCAAATGTTGGGGTTTCTGCTTGATTTCAAACCTCTTGGGTTTCATGTGGTGCTTTTGATTCGTAAGAGCTGTATCTGAGCCTTCACCCCCAAACTTGGATAAAAAGTACATATATGGGTTTGATTAAGGGCCCTCTCTCGTTTCAACCTGGCAATATGTTTTAGCTGACTTTGAAACAACAACAACTGAAAACAAGGAAATAATATTATTTGCAGGGCACCTTTTTGACCAGAAGGTAAGAATGATCTTATTTCACTCATTTATTGAGTTTATATCCTACCCCATCTTCCGCATGGTGCCCAGGGCAGAAAGCAGATCAGTGATAAACCAATGCAGAATTTTGCAGAAGCTAGAACTCAAGCCCTCTTATAACTCACCTCAAAATATCAAGAAGGGGGAGGGGGCATAGTTCAGTGGCAGAGTCATAGAATCATAGAATCATAGAATCATAGAATCATAGAGTTGGAAGAGACCACAAGGGTCATCGAGTCCAACCCCCTGCCAAGCAGGAAACACCATCAGAGCACTCCTGACATATGGTTGTCAAGCCTCTGCTTAAAGACCTCCAAAGAAGGAGACTCCACCACACTCCTTGGCAGCAAATTCCACTGTCGAACAGCTCTTACTGTCAGGAAGTTCTTCCTAATGTTTAGGTGGAATCTTCTTTCTTGTAGTTTGTATCCATTGCTCCGTGTCCGCTTCTCTGGAGCAGCAGAAAACAACCTTTCTCCCTCCTCTATGTGACATCCTTTTATATATTTGAACATGGCTATCATATCACCCCTTAACCTCCTCTTCTCCAGGCTAAACATGCCCAGCTCCCTTAGCCGATCCTCATAAGGCATTGTTTCCAGGCCTTTGACCATTTTGGTTGCCCTCCTCTGTACACGTTCTAGTTTGTCAGTGTCCTTCTTGAACTGTGGTGCCCAGAACTGGACACAGTACTCCAGGTGAGGTCTGACCAGAGCAGAATACAGTGGCACTATAACTTCCCTTGATCTAGATGCTATACTCCTATTGATGCAGCCCAGAATTGCATTGGCTTTTTTAGCTGCCGCGTCACACTGTTGGCTCATGTTAAGTTTGTGGTCAACCAAGACTCCTAGATCCTTTTCACATGTACTGCTCTCAAGCCAGGTGTCACCCATCTTGTATTTGTGCCTCTCATTTTTTTTGCCCAAGTGCAATACTTTACATTTCTCCCTGTTAAAATTCATCTTGTTTGTTTTGGCCCAGTTCTCTAATCTGTCAAGGTCGTTTTGAAGTGTGATCCTGTCTTCTGGGGTGTTAGCCACCCCTCCCAGTTTGGTGTCATCTGCTTTGCATGCAGAAGGTCCCAGGTTTGATCCCCAGCATCTCCAGTAAGGACTGGGAATGCATTGTGTAAAATTATTATTATATTTATTTATATCCTGCCTCTTTCCCAGTCTGGGACTGAAGGTGTCTTACACAGATAAAATAGTACAAGCTAAAAAAATAATAGAAAAGACAATCATAAAAATGTAATTAAACACTAACTGAATTAAAATAGTATTTAAAACTCTATTAAAAACACAAACAATGGCAATAAAAACATCACAGCACCAGCCCTTTCCTACAATCCTGGAGAGGAGCTGCCAATCCGTGTGGACAGTACTGAACTATGTGGCCTAATGGTGTGACATGACCTGAGGTAAACTCCTGTGTTACTACAGAGGACCAAAGCAAGAGTTTTAAACTCTGAAGTACTCAGGCCAAAGACAAGAACAAAAGCCGATTTTTGTTGTTGTTCCATACTCTGAGCCAAAGCTATCAAGTTCAAAAGCAATCTGGAAGGGTAGGAGGGTATGTTTGCATTTCGAAAAACAGCAGCAGCAGCAGCAGCAGCACCAACAACAAAGTCAATAGTGCTTTACAGGTCCCACACACATTTAGAACATTCTTAAACCACATTTAGAACCATTCTTAAACCTCATGGAGAATACAGGATATGTAAGCATACACAGCTCTGTTATCCTAAAGGCAGGAATGGTTGAGTGGTCAGTGGCTGAGGAGGAACAGCCTGCAGGCTTCTGCCACAGCCCCTAACCACAGCATCTCTGGCCTGAGGTGGGTGCCTCACCTGACCAACTGATAGGGTCACCCTGAATTAATCCTCATGGCAGCATGTAGGCAACATGTAGGGTAGGTGAGTACTATAAATGTTGCAGCTGGACATGGGACTTCTGTTTTTGTTGGAATTCTCCAACATTTCTAATTTAGAGGCACACAGTGGAGACAGAACATACCCATTGTGGTTTCCATCTACTAATAGCCTTATCCCTCATGAAAATAAAAAAAAGGAAATTCAGAGGTCATTTTTGACCGTAGTAGTAGTAGTAGTAGTAGTAGTAGTAGTTTTAAACATAATTGTTATCACAAATGGTTGAGTCTTGAGCCAACATTTTAGGGAAAACAGCAAATATTTAAGAAAAAATATAGAGGTTTCTTCGTGTAAAAAAATAATAATAGGGCCAGTTGCGTAGTGGAGAGGCAAAGCATGGTCAAGATCTGCCTGTCTTCTTTTGCCGATTCCAGGTTACAGCTTAACAGCGATCTGGCTAATTTCACTATTATGTTATCACTCTGCAATATGTCAGCAGATTCTTGTACAAACACAACTCCCCCCCCCCCTTTTTGCTTTAAAGAAAGGTGCTGTGTTTTATAGCTTCTTTTCACATGATCATAAATGATAGTGAATCTAATCAGGATTGGCTTGAAATGCGGTGTGCTAAAGGACAAAAGATATCCCTGAGGATGTTATGATGCAGAAATGTATGAAAGAAAAAAGAAAGAAACCACACATGGACTGAGGTGCCTCTAAAAACTCCCCTGGGATTGTAGGTTTTAAACCTTCACCATAGATTTCAAAAGGATAACTCGATAATGACGTACATATTCTCATGCATATCCAGAATAATTCAGAGTGCCGATGCTAAAATTGCTAGAGAAAACTTTTTCTCCTCTCATAATGTTAGAACTCGTGGACATGCAGTGAAGCTGAATGTTGCAAGATTCAGGTAAAAGTACTTCTTCATGTAGCACATAGATTTACAAGAGGCAATGATGGCCAGCAACTTGGATGGCTTTCAAATAAAGATCAGATGAATTCATGGAGGATCACACTATCAGTGGCTACTAACTCTGATGGCTATGTTCTACCTCCACAGCCGAAGGCAACATGCTCTGATTGCCAGTTGCTGGGAAGTGCTAGAGGGAAAAATGTTGTGCCCAGGCTGTGCTTTGGAAACATCCCATAGGCACCTGCTGGGCCACAGTGCTAACATGTTGCAGGACTAGATGGGATATTGGCCTGATCCAGCAAGCTTTTCTTAAATAGTTTGGGGTCTCTCCATTCATAAATAGTAAATAGTATTTACTATTTACTAATAGTAAATAGTAATAGTAAATAGTAAAGGAGTCTCTCCATTCATAAAAAAAAAAAACTTTGGTTGTTGGGCGGTACACATATATAACAAATGAAATGAAATGAAAATAATAAAAATACTGCAGATACTCCTCTGCATGGGTTTAGATCTTGGGCACAGAGGCCACCCACAGTGGGATTTAGTGGTGCTGATGAATTGGGATTGGGGAGCAGGTGGATGTGAACACATCAGATTGAAATTTGTCACGAAGATCGTGGCACATGGGGAACTGTTGGAGGCAGTTCACGAAAAGGCCATAAAGATGTGATCCGGTGAGGATGAGAGATGATGATGAAGAAAGCAAATTTATACTGGCTATCAAGGATGAAAAATGAAGGCTGATTTGACATCTGCTGGATGTTTACACCATCTGCAACCATTTCGACAGATGTGGCTTGCAGATCACTTACACCTGTGCGGTAACTTTGGGGCCATCCTGTCACCACTAAATCCCGTTGGCTCCAGTTGGAAGGGACTTACGTTTGAAGAACTTGGGGGCAGGACTGGGATGAAACCAATGTAAACTGTAGGAATGTGCGGTTCTTGCACAATACATTTATGTATGTTCTTTCCTGGTAGAAATGAACATTGGGGTGGGGTGGGGAGTGGAATCATGGACAAGCCAGCTGTTCTGGCTCCAGCCTCTATATGCTGAGAATATATTTGCAAGGAACTCAGCTCAATGGTGGCATCCCAGGTTCACCCGCCAGCATCTCCAGGTAGGGCTGGGAAAGACTCCTGCCTGAAACCCTGGAGTATGGCTGCCAGACAGCACAGAGAATGCTGTGCAAGATGGACTGGTCTGACAGGCACTATAAGGCAGCTTCCTATGTTCCTATTATTTCACAATTTCAGTTGTTCCACAGCCTCCTGTCTACACACTTTCCATTTCCATCACAGGTTAGGGATTGCAGGGGAGGATACAGGTGTATGTTCCTTTAGGGTACCTTGCAGGTGTATTCTGCAACATGCCATTGTTGCAAAAATAGTATATTACTGGTGGACTTGTATTGGACCATCTGCACATCATTCTGCTATAGTAGGTCTGTGATGCTTCCCAAGTGATTCTGTGTTATCATCATCCAAAGGAGCACGATTGCAGTACAAAAAGTGGCACAACCCCCTCCCCATTCCAAAACATTTGTGGTCTGCGAGGTTACAGGATTTCAGCAGGCAGCTACAGAACAGGCACCAATTGGAAAAGAAGCAGTATCACTGTCCTCCAGACTGTAGCAGGCACAAACAATATTGAAAGCCAAATTGTGTTTAACTGCTCCTATTCTATCATGACTACAAACGATCGCAAATGTGCAACAGAAAGGATGCCTGCACAGGCTGCTGAGCAAATAACACTGACCATGATTGTGGGAGGGCTATAAAGACACAATCTTGATTCCACCTCCACCTGCTCTCACATCTGCTCAGTTATGAAATGTTTGCATGGAATTATGGCTTCATGCACTTCGGGTAGAAAATAATAAATGGGGGGTGGAGGAACTGGAGCAAACTTTGCTTTGCTCTTTAGGGCTGCCATGCTATTCGTCCATGTCCTGTGCTAGCCAAGCCTCCTATAATCACAGAAAGGAGAGATGAAAATTACCCATGAGCTCATTTGCATCTTTCCATGCAAGGCTGCTTCTTAAATCATCCTCAGTTGATCCTGTAATTTGCAAGGGGCTGAGCTGCTTGATTATTCTTCCCTTAGGAGATCGTTCAGCAGCATGATGGTTCTTTGCCACTGGGAAAGTAATTTTTCTTGCTATTCTGGTCTCAGTTTCCTTTCCTTGGATCTATCCTCATTACCTCTCATTCGTATCCCCCTGAATCTTACTACTTCTTTCCCTTGGGTTTGAGATCACGCTTGGCGTCAGCACCCGGCATCCTGAGGCAGTTGCCAGGGCTTGCTGCCAGGGGGGACTTTTGCCAGAGTCTGTGCTCCAGACCCCCCAGGGGCTGTGGTTGTGGCTGCCATCTCAGTCCCCCCAACCCCATAAATGTGATGTCCCGGGAGTTCAATTGTTCTTTGGTATAATGGGTAAAAACAACAAGTTGTCCAATGTACAAACATAGCAGCCACCATTGGGGGGGGGGGTTGGTTGTTGCCATTTTTTCTTTTTTACCTACAATGCTCTGGAATGACAAAACTTCTGCAGTTTTGAAAAACAGTGGATGCAGCCATGGGTGGGCCTTTTACAGCCGTTAAGTTGGCCCTGACTGAGATACTCCAGCTGTTGCCAAGCCCTTGGCTGACACTAGTCCAAATCATGCATTTTTAGGGTTTACTCTTTTATTTGGCTATGAGATTCTTCTCTCTTCACCATCTCCGAAATTTCATATGTGTGTTTTTCTTACTGATTAAAAGTGGAAGTAAGCCTGTTACCAACCTCTTCTGGAAGACCCTCTGAAGTGCAAACGGCCGTGTTTCCACCTGATGCACACCCATCTATGGAGCATCAGGCACTGCAATTTTTCCAGCGTGCTAAATCGCAACCAGTTGGTCAATTCGCTGCACAGCTCTGTCACTGGATGGAATCCAGAGCTGTTCTTCGCTGTGTGGAAACATATCCTGACTCATGGATCACACATTTCTCTTTTGCCAGCAACTTTGCATGGGGAAAATTAAGATGCATCCCAAAGATATCTTCCACATGAGGATGTTTCCTTCACCCAGCTGGTTGGGGCCACAGATTGCACAGATGTATATGCAAATATATGAGTGATGTTTTCTCCCTGTAAGCCTTTGAATCTGGGTTGATTGTAAAGCTGTTCTAATACACTGCCCTAGAATGTTGGATGTGACTGTCGGAATTGCAGGTTCAAGTGCTATTCACTGGTGGCCTTGGGCGATTATTATTTCTTTGCTTAACCAGGGCTTTTGTGTGATTAAAATACTTGCAGAGTAGAACAAAAATGTAATGAATACTAAACAGCATATATATTTTTAAATTACTGGGCTGTTGAAGCGTTAATAGGATTGCAGCCTCTACTGATTAAATCTGCATATGTTTGGGACGCGGGTGGCGCTGTGGGTAAAACCTCAGAGCCTAGGACTTGCCGATCGTATGGTCGGCGGTTCGAATCCCCGTGGCGGGGTGAGCTCCCGTTGTTCGGTCCCAGCTCCTGCCAACCTAGCAGTTCGAAAGCACTCTTAAGTGCAAGTAGATAAATAGGTACCGCTTTATAGCGGGAAGGTAAACGGCGTTTCCGTGTGCTGCGCTGGTGCAGGATCGCCAGAGCAGCTTCGTCACGCTGGCCACGTGACCCGGAAGTGTCTTCGGACAGCGCTGGCCCCCGGCCTCTTGAGTGAGATGGGCGCGCAACCCCAGAGTCAGTCAATACTGGCCCGTATGGGCAGGGGTACCTTTACCTTTACCTTTATGTTCGCATATGAGAAAAGCTTCTTCGTTCTGAAGAAACATTTTTTAATATGATTCATGCAGATGTTGCAAGAAAGAGACATTTTCTGTTTTCTCTCTCACACAGGAAGAAAAGCCTCTTCTAAGATGATGCTACCTGCAGTTTCAATAAGCATTTGTATTAAAAATAATGGAGAAGTAGTTAGCCCTTAGTAGAACATTTTTAAATCATTGAATTGGGAGCTCCTTTGTGGCTGATTAAAATGTTTTTGTTAAATTAATTTAACCAGTCAAATGTTAGATAAGTGCACTTTCCTGCTCTGCCAAACCAGTGTACCATAACTCTGTCTGCACTCAGCTTGGAGTTCAAATTTGGGGTCCATGTGGAATTCTCTCCTAAAGAACTTCTGATCTGAAAAAGAACCAAACATATGTAATGCGTCACAGCTTAGTATTTTTTTCGAAAAAGACAACATGCTCTGACTTATTGAAGTTGAGTTTAAATTAATGAAGCTGGAGAACAGAAATCAAAAGGAGAAAACCAACATCACCATCACCTTCAAACAAAGCAATGCTCTTCAGCTGTGGGTCCCCAGGTGTTTCTGAATACCAGTTCCTGGGGAGCAATGACAAGGGAGAGCTGCTGCCTTCAAGCCCTGCTTGTATGCTTCTGAGAGGCATCTGGTTCACCACTGTGGGAAGAGGGATGCTGGTCCAGATCACAGGGCACCAATTCTTTGGGGCCCAGAAGCCCATTTGCCCAGAGGCCCATTTGCATACCGCAGCTCTCTGCACCTCAGTAGTAACTGCCCTTGTATTGTGACTGGAAAAATCCTTCTATTTGCTAATGAATGCTTCTTTCAAACTTAATTTCAGTGGTGTGTCTTTGTGTGTGTGTGTGTGTGTGTGTGTGTGTGTGTGATGGGACAGTACATGTGCTAGGGAAGGTCTCTGTGGGCACAGGAGGGATGAGAGGGACTGTCTTTGCACCCCCTCTGCCAGCCCTAGGAGCCTTCAGAAGGGAGTTGCTTAATGCATACTTTGCACCCAAACTCACAACATTTCTGATGTTCTTCTGACTTTTAATTCTGGTTGTAAACCAGGCCTTAACACCTAGCTCATTGTAGCTCTCACCAGTTCTATATATGTAGTGGCCAACCTAGTGCTCCATAAGTGTTCCATTTCTAGTCAGCCTGGTGGTTCACCAACTTGGTATTTTGGGCTACAGTTATCATCAGTCCCAGCTAACATGGTCATGATGGCTAGGACTGAAGGGAGTTGTAGTCCAAAACACCTGGATGGTGCCAAACCAGTGAAGTCTGCTTTTTGCTGTCTGTGAAGAATATGGGGAGAAGGCACCAGGCAGTCCCCAATGGGCCAGTTTTGCAGGCCTCTTCTAAACGTAACCAGGACTCTCATCAGATGTTGTCATTGGTCAGTCATGAGCTTTCTTCATTCTTGTCTTCCCCTTTGGACACAAAAGCACAAAACTCCTTTCATTTAGATGTTGCTGGAAAATGCCCCATGTTCCCTTCTCTTCCTCACCCCCTTCAGTAGGCCTGGCAAGAATGCAGCATTGTCATACAGAGCTATTATGGTGGTTGCTGTTCCTGCCGGGTCAGGCACTGATTATGGATGGGAGAAAGACTTTGTGGTCTCCACCGCAGGATTAATGTGCCCATGTGGACACTCCCCTGACCTCTAATTATATACACAGAGCAAGGCCATCATTACAGGAGGACAGCAGAGAGTCTCATTCAGCTGTCTGTTCAACTACCCAATCTGGAAAAATGTCTTTCCACCAGGAAAAATATATCCCTGGTCTTGGCATTAACACAAGAACATAGGAAGCTGCCTTCTACTGAGTCACACCGTGGGTCCATCTAGCTCAGTATTATTGACACTGGCTGGAAACAGTTATCCAGTGTTTCATGAAGGAGTTTTCCCCAGACCTACCTGGAGATGGTGGAAATAGGGCCTCAGACCTATTAGAAAGCTAAAGCCCTCTCCCAGGAACATTAGAAGCTGCCTGCTCCATGTCACACCACTGGTCCATCTTCTTCAGCATTTTCAGTAACAACTTTCCTTCCATGCAGTCAGATCAATTGTCCATGTCGCTCACTAGTGTCTACGACACTGACTTGTAGCAGCTCTCCATAGTTTTAGGCAGAGATGAGAGGGACTGAACCTGGGCTGTTCTGCAGGTAACACATGTGCTCTCCCTAACCCTAATTCTTCCCCTAAAAATAAAGGAAGATTCCAGTACTCACGGTTTAAACAGGAACAGGAGAAGCTGCCTTATTCCCAGACACGACTGGAGTCGGCCCACCCATGAAACAAGGTGAGATGACTGCCTTGGGCAGCAGGATCCACAGCGGCATCAGATCCAGCTTCCAAGAAATGCATTGCCCACTGCCACTGCCGTGGTAGAAGCAACAGCTGCAGTGTGCTCCTTGGAGGCTGGATCTACCACCTCCTCAGCAACTCTACCCCTATGCTACTTCTAGAGTGGCCTCTTGCCTAATAGGAGGAGCTGGTGGTCTTCTCTGACCCGTTTCCAATGAAGATCACTCACCCTTCTTTTCTGGCTTGCAAAAACAATTTTCTGGCCACCTCAGATGACAAAATGTCTCGGGCCCCTGAGCTAAGGAGATAAGTAACTATACAACTTTTAGAAGACATCTGAAGGCAGCTCTGTATAGGGAAGGTTTTTTTTATAAAAATATGTTGAATGTTTTATTATGTTTTTACATATGTTAGAAGATGCCTGATATTATTATTATCACATAGAACATCCCTATTTTCACCGGAGAAATGTTGGAGGGTATGCCTTTGCCAACCTGCTACCCTCCAGATGTTCTGAGCTACAGCTCTCATCAAGCCCAGCCAGCAGAGCCATATCAGCAGGTATTTCCCCTTCCTTTAAAAAATGTACTCTGAAATGAAAATAAGAATTTGGGCCACAGTAGTGAATAATTCTGTGTGAAGAACAGAGGAATTTTTGCAATCCTGCATAGATTGTGGAAAATAATCAAATTTGCTTTGTTAGTATAATTTTGCACAATGTATTCTGACTTATCTATACTTAGGGTTTGGGGCTATACTATCTAGGGCATTGAAGCCCTCCCCTCCCCAAAACCCCCCATTAGGAATATTTTTCATTAACTCTTCTAGTTTCTAGCACTTTTTTCCAACTCAGGAATAGCCCATACACTTTCTAGCATATCCCTGTAATCAAATATGGGTAGAAACACATTTTATTATTGTTGTTTTAAAAAACAAACAAGCATTAAAGCTGAGATTCCCAGGATATTGATTTCCCCCCTTTTCTTTTTCGAAACAGTACCGCAATTGTGGCTTTCCTGTGTCAGTATATAGAGTTGCCCCGGCTATAATTTGGACTGCATTGGCGTTTTCCAGTTACCCAGGGTAAATGTCACTCCTTTGAGCTGTTCCAATCAGCACAACATGTACAAATTAGCAAAGAACATGGCACCCCTCAACCTCCTTAGGTTACATTACACAGCGCCACGGCTAAAAGCATAGTCTCTGCTCTTTCACATGAACCGAAATCCAATCCCTGTTTTGGAAAGTGCATTTGCTCACTTGAAAGCCTGGAACAAGTTATACGCAGCAGAGATGGTCGAAACTCTCACCACAGTACGGAACAGCAAAGCGTCGGAAGCAAAGAGGTAAAATCAGATGCAGCTGATGGGAGTCTCCAGGCAGGCTCACTCTTTCTGAAATCCCACACTTTCCCTTTGTTGCTCGCTCAAGCAGCTGTTGGCCAACAAAAGCGGTGAAGGAATAAGCCAAAAATGATGCCACTTGCCAGGCCTTGGGTGGACTGAAGGCTGCATTTCCACAGCCAGGGATATCGCCGTAGCCAATCCAAGGTTGTACAATCCAGGTGTCAAGGCTCTTTGTCTGACATCATGATATCCACTTACACACAGGGATGACATTTCTGGAAACATGCATTGAAGTTTCTCTAGTTTCAGAGTCAGCTTTGGGGAGGCAAAGAGTCCTCTAGTGGGGGTCCCTTTGGGGATTACCTGGCCGCTATAGCTGAGTGACAGAGCATTTGCTTTGCATGCAGAAGGTCCCAGGTTCAATCCCTCACATCTCCAGGTAGGACTGGAGAGACTCCTGACGGAAACCCTGGAGAGTCGTGGTCCATCAGTGTAGACAATACAGAGCTAGATGGACCAATGGTCTGACTCTGTATAAGGCAGCTTCCTTCGTTCCTATGTTCTGAGCATCTCTTGAGTAGTTGCAAATAGGCAACCTTTTAATTTCCCACAATGCCCCATGTGACACTAGGTGGAATTGTGGAATATTAAAAGGCTGACTATTTCCAGCTCCCTGAAGATGGAGTGCTTGGAAACCCACCCCACAAATTAAGGGAGGAGTAGATCAAACAGTTGCTGTGGGCCCCTGGGGCCTTGACAGCCACCCTGGATACTAGGTGCTGATGTCAGCCCTGTTTAGTGTGATTGCACTTTGAAGCTTTCATCTCCTTCCCAAATATAACAACAACAAAACCCAAAACAAAGAGAGGAAGAATGATCACTAATACATTTTTGAGTCAATGTTAGGGCTGCCATACATCCAGCATAATGTCCAGGAGGAATTTATGGAAGGTGGCGGATCTTCGGCAAGTAAATCACTTTTGGGGGGCATTTTCCTAAAACAAAGCTCAACATCTTTCAGGTTTTCCTAAGAAAAAGCTCAACAACTTTCAGTGTTTCCTGGTTTGGAAACATGGTAACCCTATGTGCAAGTTTTCTTTAATGCAAATAGCATTGGGTTGGGTGTGGCTGATAATATTGGAGTCCCAACTGGTATGGAGGAGAAATTTAACATTTCCCTCCCCTGGTGCAGCACTCTTCTGAAGGCACTTATCTGCACTGGGGGGGGGGGCGATAATCCCCCCTCCAGCAATTTAGTTGCCATTTGAATGGCGAAGCAAGATTTCGAATCCTGGTTAAGGCTCTTAGTAGTTACACTACACAAGCTCTACATTAAAATACCACTTTGTGCATGATTTATTTGAGATGTAGAAAAGGCAATGGCGATATAGACTTTATCTCAAAGCTGAACTTCCCAGCCAATAAATTTTCTAGCATGATTTGCAACTAAGCAAAAGAAACCCCCATGGGTTTATCACTTGCTTTAAAAGTTAAAACTATGCTATTTCCTCCCTTTTAAACCTTTGAGCAAAAAGAGATAATATTTGAGTGTTACTTACGATACTGGGAGGGAAAAAAATGCTTTTGTAAAATGGTATCTGCCGCCGTTCCAAAGAATCTTTGCCATTTTAACACATTCCTTCCCTTCTGTTTCCCACACACTTCTATTGACGTAGTGGCTTATGTAGAGATATAACATATCCATAAATATGAGGACATAAGGGAAATTTTCCCCATTTTGTTTGTTTGTTTTCCTTTTAAAAAACCAGCAACTGCCTGGCAAATGTGGTGAAAATGCAATATGTACACTTTTTAACCTAACCACCAGTGCCTATCGGGGGCTGAGAGCTCCCAAATAATAGGAACATAGGGAGATGCTTTGTACTGAGTCAGACCATTGGTCCATCTAGGTCAGAACTGTCACAAGGACTGGCAGCAACACTTCAAGGTTTCAGGCAGGAGTCCTTCCCAATCCAAGGTGCAGACTCTGGGAATTGAACCAGGCACCTTTTACACATAAAGTAGATGCTTCAACACTGAGCCACAGCCCTTCTTTGGGCTGTCAGCTTGCTGTAGCTGAGCCGGACTGGGCAGGGTCAGCCCTACCACTAGGTAAGTGCAGGGCCGACCCAAGACATTTTGGCATCTGAGGTGAACCACAAAATGTTGCCCCCCACCCCCCGGCCAGGGAAGAAGAGATGAGTGAAGATCTTCATCAGGGGGAAAAAAAAGGGGGGGGGGATAAGGATCTACATCAGGATCTGCTGCCCCTATGAATCCTACTGCCTAAGGTGACTGTGACACCTTGCCTCATGGATGGGCCAGCCCTGGGTAAGTGGCAGATGCTGGGCACAGCATTTTCACCAGCCTTTCCTCCCTGAGCCACCTTCTGCCATTTACATCCTCCTGAGCTGATGCCTTAGTGATGGCTGTCCTTGCTTATTGCTGGCCTCGGCTGGCTAGCTGTTTGATGTAGTTGCCTTCTTCTACCTCAGCCCAAGCAGTGGTGTTGGGAACAGCCCCTGGCCAAATAGGCTGGTAAAGAGGCAGATAGTCCAGGCCACACACTCCAGCCTGCACTGCAGATCACGTGCAGTGACGCTGCTGCTGAATTGGTTGCGTTTCTAGCCTGGCCTCTCTCCCAAAGGAGCCCAGCATGGCAAACAATAAGGCAGTCCAACAATGCAATGCAATTAACATAAGACAATAAACACATAGAAAAGATTAAGAACATCTACAGATATTTAAATACAGTCACATGCCTTCACAGCAAATGTCAAGGATGCCGGGAACAGGATCTTTCAATCATCAAATGCCTGGGTAAACAGGATTTTTTTAAAAAAAAAATCCTCTGGAATGTTAATGATGAGTGAGACAGACACAGTTCAACATGGATGGCATTTCACAAATGTGGGACCACCACCAAAAAGGCCCTGTCACAGCTCCACATCAATGATGCAGCGCCCAGCAGCTGCATCACCAGTAGGGCCTCCTCTGCTCTGCCAGTTGTAGGACCTGAGATATGGGAGGTGCTCCTCTGTGTACGTGGGTCCCAAGCTGTTTAGAGTTTTGTACGCTAGCACTGACACCTAGTAGCTCACTTTCATGTGATGCCATACCCTCCAACATTTCTCCAATGAAAATAGGGACATCCCTTTCCATAATGATAATTTTAGTATTTATACCCCACCCATCTTACTGGGTTGCCCCAACCACTCTGGGCACCTTCCAACATATATAAAACATAATAAAACATTAAACATTTAAAAAACCTTCCCTATATAGGATTGCCTTCAGACAGCTTGGGGGTCAGATAACGCCATACCCTCCAACATTTCTCCAATGAAAATAGGGACATTCTAAGGAAAAGTGGGACATTCTGGGATCAAATCAGAAACTGGGATGGCTTCTCTAAATCAGGGAGGTCCCTGGAAAATAGGGACACTTGGTGGGTCTGTGTTGCAGCATTTATTTAAACAGGCACTGAGTAGACAGCATGCAGAACAGTGATGGAGCAGTGGGGAGTTGTTGGAGTATTTTTTATTTTATTGCATTTTATTTATTTAGTATGTTTTATATACCACTGTTCTCCAAGGAGCTCAACGTGGCATACATCATTCTCCCCCTCTCCATATTACCATCACAACAACCCTGTGAGGTAAGGGTTAGGCTGAGAAGCAGTGACTGGCCTAAGGTCACTCAGGGAGCTTCATGGCCAAGTGGGGATTTGAACCCTGGTCTCCCAGGTCCTAGCCAGTCACACTAACCACTACACCACCCTGGCTCTTGTTTTCTTGATGATGGAATCTATTATGTAAAAGGCCGCTTAAACATCACAAACAACTCGTTGACAACAGACTTGCTTTTCAGTTTACTGGATTTCTCCCAGAAAGGGTAAATCTGGAGAAAATGGAGAAGAAAAGTAGGGAGTGCCAACAATGTTGTGTGTGGACACTGCATTTTTTTCCTTTGCATGCATGAGGAGCACGATGAACCCCAGAATAAAAACACATGTTTGGAAGCACCCTTGTTGTTGCTGCTACAAAAACTATAAGGAGCCATTGCCCACCTGTCCACAGGTAAGCACAGGCCAGGCACACATCTTGCACTGAGTGAAACCATTGCACCCGAAATGTTTGCTTATATAGATCTAGGCTTAATGCTACAATTGCCATTCATCTCAAAGGGCTGTTGAAGTGTTATTTTTTCCTAAAGGAAAAAAAAAAAAAAGACATATAAGCTTTTTGGTTGGGTGAGTTGAGGGAGGCTAGAAGGTGCCTGATCCACAGCATCCCTGTTACAGCTCAAGGATTAAGAGAATACCTAGGATTTCCAAATTTAGAGAGGAGGACTGTCTTCACATAAACAAAAGTCAGCTTCCCCCTATGCCCCCCCCCCCCACTCTGGAGATGTTAGTGAGATAGGGCCAAGAAATTTCCCCGTTGTGATTAAATTCTGATCTTTTGCAGTCGGCTTGCAAATGGGCTGCTGGTGTGAGAGAAAAAGGCACTTCCTGCTGGTCGCTGCTCATGGGTGGTCGAGGTTTAAAATGAAATATACAGGCTGACAAATGCTTTTACAAAGGCCAGATTATAAACTGTAAACCTACTGTCAGCTGGGCAAAGGGAAGAACTGCTCCCCCTCCTGCCCCACCAAATGCCTCTTATACCATTTAAAGATTTGGCTTGGCTTCGACACTAAAGCGCTTCATCTTGCAAGAGCAACGGAGCTTAGAGTTTATAAATTGTTGTTTGGGCTCTCGTAAGCTCTGGATAATGGGGGATCTATCTGCTAGGAAACAAATGACCTTCCTGGTTTTTTTGTTTTTCCCCAGCATGTGCTGAGGGGTGGGGGAGAGCAACGGATTCTGCAGAAGACAAAATACCTTGGAATGAGAATCTTTTGGAATCCAGGATTCAAGTCAACTTCGTTCTTTGATGAAGGGTGGGAGCTGACCCAAACCCTCTCTGTATTCCAAGTCCAGCTGCAAAAGACTTCCTTCCATGTACATTTTTGTAACACACCCCACCCCCCCATTCAAGAAATATGTGAAGTGTGTCAGGGGAATAAAACAGCAAACAATTTGGCTTGTTCTTCCAGGCCTAAATGGACTCTTGACTTGGTCACTGACGGTGTTTGTGGGAAGAATAGAGGCTTCAGAGGCTTCCAGAAATAGCTTCCAACTGTTCCCCACTCCCTCTTTTTTTCCTGGTCCTCATCTCTTGAGAAAAGGCTTGCACCAAACACGGGATCCTAAAATAACATATTTGCCATTCTAATAGGAAGCAGATGTGTTCAAATGCAAAGAAAAGTATAAAGGAACAGAGAGTGAGCAGTGCAGGAAGATCCCAGGGATACCTCTAGAGAGAAGGAGGAGAGGGGGAGGTTGGCATTGGCTCCAAAGCCAGTAGAGGCCTCTCCCCACCGCATGGCACCCTGTTGTCACTTTGGGTGGGTGGAAAGATGATGGAACTCAATTCAGTTTGATCCCACATTTGAAAGGTTTGCCCACGTGGTCATTTGAATGCCAGTAGAAATCACACTGGTTAATGGGTGTAATATCCAACAGGAAGCCATGCTCAGAAGAAGCCTGCTGAAATTAAAGGATTTAAATACTTGATTTAAGGCCATTGATCTGAGAACATATGAAGAGCCTGCTAGATCAGGCCAGTGATCCATCTTGTTCGGCATCCTGTTCTCAGTGGGAAGCCTGCCAGCTGGACCTGGGTGCAGCAGCCCTCTACCCACCTGGGATTTCTAGCAACTGGTCTTCAGAAGCATAATGCTTCTGACGCTGAAATAGTGGAGGCAGAATGTGGCCATTGGCCATGCTGGCTGGGGCTGTTGGGAGTTGTAGTCCAAAGCATCTGGAGGGCACCAGCTTGGCCACCCCTGATCTATAGCTATCACTGTCTACTATATATTTTGGAAAGCGGTTTGTCTGTCTTGTCTGTTTGCCCATTTGTTCTCTATGCATTTGGATACCTCTTAAGATACTGTCACCAAATTCAGCAAGAGCATTCCCAAGGGGGAAGAGGAGATTGTTTTCATTGACGCTTGGACACTGGCCACTATTTCTGAATCAAGCTGGAGGACAGAAATGTGAATTTGGTCTGACTTTGCCTGGGTATTTTTTTGGTCATTGATTTGGCCACCTCACCAAAATTAGCCTGAGGGTTTCTGAAGTTGGGCAGCAGACTGAATTGTCATTTGAATGCTGGATGCCATTTGAAGTTAAGTTGGCAGACCAAAATGTCTTATCACTTTGTGGGTTAGTTTACTCTCTTTGTTGGTGGGGATGCTCCACTAACGGGACTTATATTCACTTAGGATGGGAGTGTCAGGCCACAAACAAGTTTTCAAACAACGTGCTCCATGTGATTTCTAGAATTCTAAATTTTACAGTGGTTAAAGACCCAGGCTTGGTATTGCTATTTTGGTATTGTTAGGACCCTTGCTGTTGTTATTTTGAGTAGCTAATAAAGATATTTTATTTAAGCCATCAATAATCCATTTCCTGAAAGCAGCCCAGGTGGAAATCACATTCTTATGAAGAAGTGATTGTTTGTTAACTATGCAAAACTGGTATGATAGGGTTTGGAAGGTTTTGCTTGCAGACAAACTAACACAATTTTGCAGAACTGTTAAAGGTGACTTTGCTAGTGATCATTTGTATATCTGGTCTCCCTTCATTTCTCCCCTCCTTTCATTAATTCGCCTCCAGAAGGACTAGACCATAATCTGTTCACTTCTCCTTTTGGAGAGGTATAGTATTCTGAACTTTGTTTATTTTCTTTATTTAGATATCATGTCACTGAGTCTCTCCAAGGTTTAAAGAAGGTTGTTGTTAACTTTGCAAGTCTGCTGCCGTAATCAACCCTGCATGTTATGTATTTATAGATATATTATTTCCAAAGACACCCACTCCCCATATGATCTTTGGAATATTTTTAGTGCTTTATATCCATTTGTTTGCTTTAATGTTTCATCTGTAATAAATGCTTTTAAAAAAAGAAATTTGCACACCTCCGGATTTTCAGTGCAGTTCTCCAGTCAAGTAATGTGCACAAAAATGCATATACCAGTTTTTCACATACCAATAATCTCTTCTGGGGCGGGGGGAATCAAAAGAAAGAAACTCACAAGTCAATGAAGGAGTAAAATGCACATATTAGGGGACAATAGTATACAAAAGTGCATGGTATTAGAGAAAATTGGTTTGTGACAATGTGTTTATTTGGCAAAATTGCACACAAAAATGTATATTTTAGGAGAAATTTACACTAAAATAATGGTGAATTTTCATGAAAACTTCTTCTTTTAAAAAATTGCAAACCGATGTGGAAAAGTGAAGCACTGAATGTAAGGTTGGAAAGATGAGAAATGGATAAAAACCGAAATGGATATATTTGCTTATCCCTAGTTGCCTTCCATCACCTGCATTAAAAGGTGTGTCATCTGAGAGGACATGTGATAAGCCTTTTCTTATAACTAGGAAACATGCTTCTTGCATGGCAAACTTTGCTTTTTCTATGATGCATGATGAGACCTTTTTATTGTTGCTGATGAGTCTCCCAATTAATATGCATGGATATAATGTGTTGGCTGCAACACTGCTGTTGCAATATCCTCAGGGATTTTAACGTGCAGGTAAAGATAGCTATTCCTTTCCCTCTGCTTCAAGTTTGGGAAGCTGTTTCAGTGCTAAGATCACATAGCTCAAAGCTCTTCAACTTTGAGTCCCCAGATGTTGTTAGACTGCAACTCCCATCACCCCTAACCATTGACTAAGCTGGCTGGGGCTGATGGGAGTTGTGGTCTAGCAACATCTGGGGAGCCAAGGTTGAAGAACACTGACATAGCTTAAACATTTTCCAGAATGTCTTTGTGTTGGTCACTCCGGCATTTCCCTAGCATTACTGAGCCCCTTGCCCCTCAGTGGGTGCAGTATGAGGTCAAGTGATTTCCTACAATAGTTTCCACATAAAAATAATTCTTTTCTGTATTTAGTTGCATCAACCAACTTGCAGGCTTTTTAAATCTTTTTTTTAAAAAAACCATCACATAATTTCCCTCATTCTCATGTCTCTTTCATCTTTAAGATAACTTGGTCTATTTTAATGTACCCTCGAGAACAAGGGAACATGCTTTAATCTGCTCATCTCTGGGGAGGCCTTGGGGTGGGGGTGGGGGTTGAGTTTAAAACTAGTCACAAATTGAGACCAGGACATGAAACCAGAAAGTCATGGTGATTAAGGCTCTGATCCTGTGGCATATGGGGAGTTACTCCTATTGAATGAAATGGGCTTGACTTATGTGAGTTTTTATTTAGCTATCTAGCAAATTCTTGCACTGCATTTTACAAACATTAAAAATAAAAGTTTTCTTAAAACATACAACCAAAACCCAGCAGAATCAGAAAAAGAGCAGGATAAAGAGCATCAGTAAAAAGAATATATGTGATTTTAAAACTTGCTAGTAGGGTTTGTGGCAGAGCTGAAATATAAGCCAAAGGCTCTTCCTGATTCATGACAGCACTGTATGAGGGCTTCACCTGTGCTATATTTTTAATGTGTCATGTTATTAGGGGACTTAGCCATGCCATACTCTAAGCAGCAATTTTACTTCGTTCACACCATATATTTAAAGCACTATGATATCACTTCAAACAGTCGTGGCTTCCCCCAAAGAATTCTGGGACCTGCCATTTATTAAAGGTGTTGGGAGTTGTTAGGAGATCTCTATTCCCTTTCCAGAGCTACAGTTCTCAGAGCAGTATAGCAATCAAGCTCTCTTCTTGTTGCTGCATGGAATAACAGATGAATCTAACCTTTGGAGCTTGTAAGTAAAGCATTTAAACTTACTAACAGTGTAGTCTGTTAATTGCGAGAGGGATAGAGAAAGGAAGCACTGTAAGTGGACTAAATGGGATATTTAAAAGGTCCAGCTAGCCATATTTGTCGGTGCTGCATGATTTTGGATTTTTAAACTCAGCTGGGGGCTCTGTCCTGCTAGAGTGTATGTTTAGCCCTGCACTCTGGACCTAGCAATGCAGCAAATTCTTTTATCAATTACCCCACAGCTAGCATAGTACAGGCTCAAAAATGAATGGGGTAGATAAAAGAATATGCCCCCACCAGCAGTTTAGGTCACGTTTGAAGCACTATGATATCCATTCTCCCCACAGTATCATAGTGCTTCAAACGTGACCTAAACTGCTGGTGGGGGCATATTCTTTTATCTACCCCATTCATTTTTGAGCCTGTACTATGCTGCATTTATTAACCAAATGGAAGAATGCTCCCAGGATGCTCCATGATGGTTAAAGTGGCCTAAAAGTGCTTTAAATGTGTGATGTGTACCCATTAGCTCTTTGTGGGTCCACTTTTGTTGTCCATCTCTTATTCCTTATGGCACAGGAATATAACGTTAGAGTGTGTGAACAACCACAAATAACAAGGAGCAGTATTCTCATAGGCTGGTATAATGGTTAGTGACATCCTCCAACCATGAATGGTTAATGCCATCTAACAATCTATTTCATCTGATTGGCTTCTGATTTGTTTTAGCTGTCATGGACACGCTCGCCTTTTTCTGAAGCTCAGCATCTCCCAGAATTTGTTCTCAGCACAGCTTTCCAAGGTTGGCTTGTAGGTCGCTAAATCCCTTTTGCCCTCGCTGGCTAATAAAATGCTTGATTTGCAGTGCTTCGACAATAAACACCGCTCTCATATTTATCTGCATGAAGAGACATCTGTTTATCATATGCCGCACGCCCGATAAGGGACCTTCTCCTCCTTTCTCGTTCCCAGATTAAAGATCCCAATTAATGTAATTTGCTGGGAGCCGCCCCACGACACAGCTTTTAAATCAGTGTCAGGCAAGCCTCTCTGGGTTAATCCTGCACATCTGAATCCAGATGAAAACCAGCATGGCAAGGTCAGGCTGTACAAATTGATGGATCTTTATCCTTTTAACCTTACAAGTGTTGCAGGAAGGGGAACAGTTTCAGGCTTAGTTCCTTCCAATTACTTCACTTCCCTGCACGGAACATGCATCGAGTGACGAATAGCTCCTTGCTTTCTCTGATAAAATGGGTATTCAAGCAGCAACTTTGTCCTCGACTTTTCCTATTTATTCCCATTTCCCTTCTCACTCATGTTTTTGTTGAGATGGAGAATGCAGCACCTACATTTTTATTTTTGCTTTATAAATTTTGGGCGGGGAAGGACCTCTCCTCTTGCACTGGGCTCTACTTTTTATCTGAAACAGGCATTTGTCATATTTATTTAGCTTCTTCTCTTCTCCCAGACCTGAGGAAAAAATGTTCCTAACAGAAGCCAATAAAACACTAGTCACAACAACTGACGTGATGCAAGTCCTGAAAATATCTGTCTAAAAGAAAAGAAAAGAAAAGAAAAGAAAAGAAAAGAAAAGAAAAGAAAAGAAAGGTCTGAATAACAGTCTGCTTAAAAAGGGCAAGACCCTCAATCTGTCGCACACCGCTGGCAAGCTGATGCTGAAGTTTAGGGCACAGCCCTAAAAGGCTTATTGGTAAACTGATGTTGGGATCACCAGGAGATTGTTATCCCCAGATCTTTGAGAAGGCCTGTAGATCAGTGGCAGAGCACCTGCTTTGCCTGCAGAACATCCCAGGTTCAGGCCTTGGGATCTCCAGATAAGGCTGGGAATTCATTTCATTCTGAAATCCTGTACAGCTGCTGCCTGTCGATACAAACAAGTACTGAGCTAGAGGGACCAATGGTCTGACTCAATATAAGGCAGCTTCCCATATTCCCATCTCAGGGATCAGGAAGGTTCATATGTAAGAAAGTATCCTAGGTCCACACTAGGACTGGGTATCAGATACAGCCAAATCCCAGATCCCGGACTGAATCAGGCTGAGGCAGCCCTGGATTGCCCCAGGTCAGACTGGAGCGATCTCAGGCAGTCAAAGCGGAGGAGGAGGAGGAGGGGGCGATTGGGTGGGGTGTGTGTGTGTAGAAGGAAATGCACATAGTCTCCTCCCCTTTCCTTACTGCATGATTAATTAAAGCCTAATTAAACTGCATACATCATCTCAATTCAGTTTGATCCAAGTCTTCTTGTTCCCGGACTGTCCTAGGTCAGATGGGATCCACTCTCAAGTACCATAGTGGGCCCTGAATCTGATCAGAAGAGTAATGCACAACCTTATTGTTTATACTTTGCTCACTTTCCCTATTATTATTATTATTATTATTATTATTATTATTATTATTATTTTATTTATTTGCCACCCATCTGACTGGGTTCCCCCAGCCACTCTGGGTAGCTTCCAGCAAATTAAAACACAAGTTGTGTTGGCCTAAATTTGTACTGACACATATAAGTTAGCATATGTAACTTTAATGCAAATTTGTGTCATCAGCCTGTCCCAGGAGCCATTCAAGGACCTAGCAATGCTGCTACCATTCACAAACCTGAAGATGCTAAGACTGAGGCCTACCATTTGGCGGAAGGATTGAACAGGCAGCCAGAGCTGTTCCTGTTTTGCTAGTGTCCTTTTGGATGCTACGGACTCCCACTTCCATCACATAATGTGAAATGATTGCGTCAGCACGCCCAAGATGTTTGCTTCTCCTTTTAGAGGACCAGAAAGTGGAAGTAAAGACAATGAAAAACAATTTCAGGTGGGGCTGCAATGCATCATTTTTGACTTGGTTTTAAACATTTAAATGTCAGTGCTTAGTCATGGGAAGGCAAGATGGTTATCGACCTCCATGCAATTTCCAGCGCACATTTCTTTAAAAACTGTTTTTTGAACCCTTGCCATTTTCTGTTGGCAAGAGCTGAAATGCAGGGGAGACAAGAGGACATCTATTTTGGATCCTTATTTTGAAAAAAGGCTTCAGATACCATAGAAATCAACTGGCACAGACCGACGGCACTGGCTTTTTCTTTTCACGGCGTTGGCAAATTACTCATATCAATGGAACACATACTTAGCGGAACGGAAGCGAGCACCAATAACGTTTCAATCAGCCTTGGCAGATGTATACAGTTCTCTCTTTGATCTCATGGGATGCCATATTTAGATGACATAGTTTTTGCCCCAGCTATCTTTCTCAAACTCCGTCTGACACAAGCAGACATCCATTTTTCGTAAGCTAAAATTAGCACCTTTTAATTTATTTTGCAGATAAACAAAGTTCTGCAGGAAAATGCCAAGTACAAAGCCAGCGGGCGGGTATGGGGTTTATCCGCTTTAGCTTAATTCCTATTCTGAATTTAAGAAACGGAAATAACATTGGGATTACATATGGAATACACGGAAACGGCTGTGAAAACGGGATGGCCGCCTAGTTTCTGACTTTGACGGGCGGAAAAGTGGTGATGGCAGAAACTGCTTTAACACAGCAAATTATAAACTAGAATACCGGGGAAATAATTATTTTCCAGTTTGGTTCTTTGCTTTCTTTAGCTGTAATCATTATGTGTGTGGCTTGAACTACGTAGGCAATGAGACTAGCCATATGCTTGTTAACTAGGGGTTGTTACCTAGGGACCTTCCAAATATTGCTGGACTCCAACTCCCATCAGCCCCAGGCAGTATGGCCATTGCTGAGGGATGATGGGAGATGGAGTCCAGCAACATCTGGTGGGCCAAAGGTTAGTCAACCTTGCACTAACTGTTCCAACAGGTGTCTCTGGGGACCTTGTGCTGACCTAGTACTCTCCAGATGTTTTGGATTACAACGTCCATTATCCCCGACTATTGGTCATGCTGGCTGGGGCCAGCTGCTCTGTGGCTAATGGAAGTTGCAGTTCAGAATGTCTGGAGGACACTAACTTGTCTAAGGCTGGTCTTGTGGTACATCACTCAAAGCTGTGCAAAATCTGCCCCAACACATGTTGCACCATTTTCTATCGCAGCGCCAAGCTAACTTCTGATCAATGCAGATTCCCATTCTGCAAGGGATTCTGAGTTGCACCTCTCAGATTGCAGATCATGAGCCACAACCCGATTCTGGAAAAGCTGACATCACCCTGGAGCCATTTTTATACTTAAGTGCAGGGTCACAGTCCTATTGCTAAATGGCTCAATACCAAAGTACAATGCGTCCTGGTTTCACATAGTTTCCTCAGATGAGGTTTTCTGTCACCCTGTCCTAGGCTAAGATTTCAGGATGGCGGTAGTCTATTTGTTGCTTCGGCTGCAGCTGGAATCAGGAAATATTTCTATGCATTCAAATATGGTTGATCGCCAAGGTGGTGTCTGATTTGGGAACTGTTTTGAAGCTTCTTTTCATTTTGTTTTGAAGGTTATGTTTTGTTATCAACTCTCATGTCTAGCTGACACAGCCAGATAGTTTAACAAGAAAGGCAAATGACTTATTCTTCAACAACCCTGGGCAACGGCTTGTGCAAACTACCGATCCCAGCTAAGATGCATTCTTTGGGTTACCACATCGGTCCACAGAGGTCTTCCCAGGTGCCAATGGCCCACCTAGTCCAGCATCCTGTTCTCTCAGTGGCCAACCAGATGTCTGCGGAAAACCTGCAAGCAGGACCTGAGCACCACAGCACTTTCCCCTCCAGCAGTTTCCAGCAACTGGCTCCCATAAGCATTCCTGCCTCCAAAGAGGGCACCTGTAAACTTTTATATATAGTGTCTCTCTCCAAGTGTATTTGGCACTTGAGTTTTGGCCTGTGGTGCTTTAGCCTTTGCTCTTGCACTCACACTGCCTGGCTCTTTGCATCCCCCACACCTAGGAGAATCAAAGTCAAGGATGAAAAATGGTAAAAATAAATAAATAAATTGCAAGCTTTTGCGAAATAAAAGAAACTGTGCAAAATGTGCTTGATTTGCATAATTTGTGGATGTTGCGGGAAACAGTTTTTCTAGTCACAGAGTGACTTGCTTTGAGTGTCTGTTTCGTGCAGAGGACACCCTCTTGGCTAGTGAAGGCTGTGCCTAAAGAAGCTCAGTGTATCATTTGCTAAAAGGCTTCACATATTTCCATATCCGTCATGGCCTTTCAGAATCTTCCAACACTAAAGTCAAAATGAACTTGAGAAGGGAAACTTGCAATCGCCCTTGAGTAAATGTTTTGGGGCAGTTGGAACTGTTGCTTTTTTCTGTTCCCCAAGGAGCTCAGATTTCACGGGAGGAGAAGCCAGACAGAGGGACCACGAGACGATTAGCCGCAGAAGCCCAACTTGGGGGTTTTCGCATTAACCTGTCATGTCAAAAGCTCGATGATAAGATGGAGAAAATCTAGGGTGGGTGGGGAAGCTCATGCTGCAAGGCAAACAAATTCCAAATACCAAGTCACTTAATTTTACTAATTATCCTAGCCTGTGGCTCCCCCCCCCCCTGCTATGAACTAAGGAGATGATATAGCAGCTGGCATTTTCTAAAGCCATCTTACCTAATGGCAAGTACTGATAATCCATGGATTCTTTCTCAAGAATGCACAGAAGATGAATTGATTTACTTAGGGTCACAAATGGAAATCTGTACAAAGAAAATGATCCATCACATTGGAATAAGATTGGCTCTTTACCACAACTAGGTGGCCTTTCCCAAAACCCAGTGTTAAAAATAAAATAAAATAAATAAAACCTACATATAAAGACTAGTTAGATTTTTTTGGGGGGTGTGTGAAATTTACCCTGAAATAAAAACAGTGTCATTCCAGAGCTCCATATGTGCTCTGATGTGCTTATAGAGCTCTTTCAGGTGCATAGGTGTATCATTAGTTTTAATGGAAGAAAACGAAAGACACACACTAAAAGAATCTTCACATCTTTTTCCTTCCTCCCCAATGGACAGCCCTGCAAGTGAGGAGTTTGTTCTACCTGATTAAGATAGCTTGTCTTGTCTGCCAAGCTGAAGACCAATGGGTCACAGATACCTTTGAAAATGGGTCAGTGGAAGTCCAGCAGCAAAGGGTCACCCAAGTCCTTTTCTAATGCACAAGGGCAGAATTAAAAGGGGCATGAATCTATCAACTTTTGGTCCTCTCAGTTTTGTCAATTTTCCAGGCTTAAATCCAGTTCTAAACAATTCTGAAGCATTTTGTGTTTGGAAATATTCTTCTATAAATTCATAGCATTTGGGGGCAAATTTTTCCTAATAAACATATTTTTATATGATTTTTTTGACAAATATACACGCTTTTGCAAGCCATTTCCCCGTACATAATGCATGATGTTATATGTGTTTATAGGCATATTTTATCCTCCTGTATATGCCTTTTTGTACACATTGCTGGGCCGGAGAACTGCACTGAAATTTTTTGAAAAGTGTGAATTTTGAAGGGTAGCTGCGTTTCGATTCGTGTATTGTTTTAGAAAGTGCGAATTTGCTACATTTGCCTTTAAATGCGAACTGAACCAAATCCACCCCCCATTCCTAGCCCAGAACATCTATGTCTCATCTAGAAAGGCCACAATCAGCAACATCTTACAGCTGTTGTGATGATGATTACAATTTCTGCCTTTTGTCCTCTCTCTTTCCCTTGTCGCACCACACCTTTCATTCTTTCGTTCATTCTTCCCTCCTTCCTTCCTTCCTCAAATGGGAAAGAGTCAAGAGCCAATTTGCCAGTGGTTTCCCTTGTTGCCAAGGTTCTGGACTGGCATTTAGGGTAGGCAGTCACTGGATTGTCTTCTGCGTTCGGTTTTGACAGCCAGGGTAGGAACTTGTAGCACGCAGCGAGGACAGGGACCAGCCATTGGGGATTTGAGCGAATGTTTCGTCTTGGATTCTGTTGAAGTGTATACTTAACTGTTGGAACTGTGCTGGCAATGACAGCCTTTGACACTCTGCAGAGCAGAAGACCCCAGTGTAGGAATGGCAGTGCCTACTCTGAAAGTGAGAAGGTAAAAGTTTATTTTTGTATTTCCCCCCTTCCTCCTGTGCGCTGTCTCTCTCTCTCTCTCTCTCCCCCGCACACCCCACCCCACCCTGCCTCTCTCTATAACATGTAACAAGACCACCAAGAGTGGCCTTTTCGCCTGTACTATGTACCATTCTCATTTATGTTTTTTCCCCTTTTAAAAAAAAGTTTGCCTGAGGTCATCCACCTAGTTTCACCCTCCCCAAACAGGAAACGGGTTTCAGATGTTTATATGTTAAAAAGCAAGACAGCTAATCTGCCCATTTAACAGGCATTGGCAACTGGCAAAGATTCCCCCCACTCCTCTTTGCTACATTATTAGCTTTCAGTTCAAGTTACATGTTCTTTCTATAAGAGTCCAAGATCCAAAATATTGGATAACCCACCATTTCCTTTTGGAACTGATTGGAGGGAGCCAAGATCAGCTTGAAACTGAAGTATTAAACTCAGAATTCAGATTTTCTGTTTTTGTTTTGTTTCTTTAAAGGCAAGAAAAAATATAAACCCCACTCACGAAACTATTCAGATAATATGGCTTATCTTAAGCAAACTTGCATGTTTTGTTGAGGTACGTGTATCGTGTTTGAGCCCAAGTAATTATAGGGGACATGATTCATCTAAAGCCATTGTCAGTTAAAATGAGAGCCTCTTGAGCACCGGGAGTAAGTCCCACTGAACTCATTGGACTTTGGAGTAGGGTTGTGTTGTGTCACTTTCATTAGGGAAGTATAATCCTACTCAGAAGTAAGTCACCACTTATTTCAATGATGCTTCCTCCCCTGTAAGTATCGCCTGAAAGACATTCCTGTTTTCTGCAGCCGTTGCCTCTTTGTGTCTTAGATATAAAAAGGGGGAAAGCGTTTGTAAGAAAGGTACAATAGCTGAAGGAGATATCTTGAACTAGACTGTGAATGCAGGAAATGTAGGGATAGACAAATATCTCAATGTTTCTTATATTTTTTGTTTCATTTTTCCACTCTTAAATTCAGTTCTCCACATTTCCACACCAGTTTTCAAATTCTTTCCTTTTTTAGTCCTCATGAAAATTCACCAGCATTTTAGCACTGATTTCTCCTTATAGACACATTTTTCTATGCAATTTTACCTAATGCACACAATTTTGCAAAGCATTTTTGCCTAATAAGGCATTTTTGTATGTTCATTTCAAAAATATATGACTTTAAATGCACACTTTGCCCCATTAGGTGCATTTCTGTATGTATTACTTGGGTGGAGAACTGCATTGCAAAATTCAGAGATGTGAGACTGTTGAAGGATAGCTGTGTTTCGGCTTGTGCATTGCTTCAGAAAGTGCAAAATAGGTTGCTTATCCTTTAAATGTGAATTGAATCGAATTTCTTTCCTAAAGAAATCACAATCTTCCCTCCAAGTTTTCATAAATTAAGTGCAGCACATGCTTACTGTAAATTGATAAGATAATTAGCCGTCAATAAATGTGTCCATGTGCACACACACATATATATACATAGTCTGCCTTGACATTGCCTTTGATGTGTAGCGATGTCAATTGTTTTCGTTTTAGGCAGAGATCATGTGAGCTTTTATCCAACATGGTCATGGAGCTGCTCAAGGAAAACTGCATATGAAACAAATCCGAAGAAGGGACTTACAAATTTGCAAGTCTAGCTAAGAATAAAGATATAGCCTTCTAACCTGGTGTTTGGTAAGGTGCTTTGATTTAAAACTTGGCACCCCAAAACTCGACAGCCAATCTTAACACGTTTTCCCCTCAATATATACGCTTGTTGAATTTATTTATTTATTTACTTACGGTGTCTGCCTCTCTAATAAAAAGAAAATTCCAGATTTACCCCAGACAAATTAGGAAAAATGAATAATCCCCACTCTGGCAAAACATTTGTTTGCCGATCTATTGCTATTATTTGTCGAGTGTGATACTGAAAATGCAGGACCACAAAGTATAACCTATTGTTTAGACATTAAACCAGGCTGTAAAAAGCAATTTAAGTGTTCTTGATAGGATGATTAAATATGACTGCATAAAAGTATTCAAACAGTACAAGAGGCAAAGCAGCTTTAGCATTCTGGGACATGCAGATAAAGCAAAGTACTTTGTTAACCCTAAACACATGTTTGCAGGACCAAACTGCCTGTGACATTATTCACACGTGTAACATCGAAGCATTTTATTTTTGGAGAAAAAATAGC
Source organism: Podarcis tiliguerta (assembly GCF_965153285.1). Taxonomy (NCBI): domain Eukaryota; kingdom Metazoa; phylum Chordata; class Lepidosauria; order Squamata; family Lacertidae; genus Podarcis; species Podarcis tiliguerta. The sequence continues at coordinate 37,460,630 of NC_139541.1, read as the reverse complement.
TGCGAGGTCTCCCCAGTCTGGAATGTGTTCCGGCTCTGGATTGGAGGACTGTGCTGGTTTTCTTCAGAAAATTCCTCTCTTTCCTGGCTGCCTCCCTGCAAGTACAAAAATAGGCCAAGTAGAGGGAAATTCTCTTCAAAAAACTAAAGTAAGACCCCACTCTTGACCAGGAGCTCATTCTGGATCAGGTTGAGTGTGATGGGATGAAGAGCTGCTTGTGTGTAAATTGCAATCCCTCAGAGTTTGAACAGCTTCTCAAACCTCTGCCTGTGACGGAGCCCCTCCAGCATGGCTGCGTCAGTCGCTAGCAGAATCCGAAAGTGGCTGCTTTCGGAAACGTTTCCAACATAAAAGCTCCTTAACGGAAACACGTCTTCTGGACTCTCTGCGTGACAGTTTCCGCCGAGGAACGGGTGTTCCTATAGGGGGCCCTGAGACTTCCCCACTGTTTTCACTGGAAGCATCTCTGAGCCATTCCTCCGACTCCCCTTCCCTTGACGTTCCTGTTCGCCCCCTACTGGTTCCCTCTTCAGGTGTCAAGTCTCTCTCTACCTCAGAGAGCCTTGGCACCTCCTGTCCTGCCGATGGCAGTTCCCTGACATCCACCTCCCCTCCAGGGCCCCCTTCACCCCCTCCCGTCTCCTCCCCTACGGGTTGTGAGGAGGTAAAACCCCGGAAAGAACCTTCCTCATCGTCTGAAGTTTCGAACACCTTTCTCCACTCGTTGTGGTTCCTAGTCTCTCGGTACTCCTCGTCATCTGAGTCCGTTCCTTCTTCCAACTCCGACTCCGCGAATCCTTCCAGTTCCTCTTCCTCGTCTGTGGTGCCGAAATACTCCCTTCTAAACCTTGCTACCGGCTGTGGTTTCCGCGGGAATCTTTGGTGGAACGTTTCTGTTAAAACCTCGTCATTGACCTCCTCTGCAGTCACCCAGGTGTTTTCTGACTCCGGTTCCCCTTCCCACGCCACTAAATACTCCACCTGATTGCCCTTCCACCTGGAATCGAGGATTTCCGCTACATGGTTACTGCTTTCCCTCTCCTCCAAGACCGGTCCCCTGGTGTGCTCCTCTTCACCTCCCCCCTTGTACGGTGACAGTAATGACCTGTGGAACACTGGATGCAATTTCATGTGGTTGGGTAACCGGAGTTTGAAAGCCACTGGGTTGACCTGCTGAATGACCTCAAAGGGTCCCAATCTCTTGGGTCTTAATTTCTTACAACCCCCTTTGAACGGCAACCCTTGGGTGGACAACCACACCTGATCCCCCACCCTTATGGTTTCACCTTCTGGTATATACAGTGCCCCTTTGTAATACAATGCCCCATTTCTTTCTTCAAAACCCTCCGGGCTCTCACCCTCTCCCCTGAGGCCTCTGAGCTTATTTTGGGCATATTCGTCAGTTTCCGTTTCTTCTACCAGCTCTCGTCTCCCCACCAGCGCCGCCCCACACACCCAGCGGTCCTCAGGAATGACATGTCTTTCTTCGCTTGCCCCCTCCCCTTCCAAGTACTCTGGTTTGCGTGAGAGAGCGTCCGCCCTGACGTTCTCTGGGCCTGGTACATAACAAATCTCAAAGTGGAATTTGGAAAATTCCTGTGCCCATCTCACTTGCCGTTGGTTGAGTACTCGAGCTGTTCTCCAATACTCCAAATTCTTGTGGTCGGTGCACACTTGCACCTTGTGTTGTGCCCCAATCAATAAATGTCTCCACCTCCGGAACGCTTCGTGAATGGCAAGTAGTTCCCTGTCATACACCGTGTAGTTCCGCTCGGACTTATTCAGCTTCCTCGAGAAAAAGGCACACGGTCTCCACCCTGACGTATTTCTTCCCGGCTGAAGAAGCACAGCCCCCACCGCTCTGTCTGACGCGTCTGTCTCCACCCTCATGGGCTTCTGTAGGTCCACATGCAGAAGTTGTTCTTCCGAAGCGAAAGCCCTTTTCAGTTCTTCAAAAGCTCTCTCCGCCTCCGCCGTCCAAACAAATTTCTTCTTGCTACTGAGGCAGTCGGTGATGGGCGCCGTCAGGTGTGCAAAATTCTTGATGAACTTCCGATAAAAGTTCCCAAACCCCAGGAATCTTTGCACATCCTTCTTGGTTTTCGGTGTCTTCCATTCCAGCACCGCCTGGACCTTGCCTGGATCCATGGCCAATCCTTGGTCTGACAGGCGGTACCCCAGGAATTCCACCTCCTTGGCATGAAACTGGCACTTCTCCAGTTTCACCCACAGCTGATTGGCTTGCAGCCGGCCCAACACTTCTCTCACGTCCCTCACATGCTGCTCTTCATTTTCCGAATACACCAACACGTCATCCAAAAAGGCCACACAATTCTTGTAGAGCAACGGCCCCAGGACGTGGTTGATGAAAGCTTGAAAACACGCGGAGCCGGCTTGGAGACCGAAGGGCATTACGAGGTATTCAAATGCTCCCAAAGGGGTGAACATGGTGGTCTTCCATTCATCCCCCTTCCTTATTCGTATCAGATTATACGCCCCCCGCAGGTCCAGTTTTGTAAAAATCTTCCCCTTCCTCACCCTGGTCAGAATGTCGTCAATTCGGGGCATAGGAAAGGCCAGGGGTTCCGACACGGCGTTCAGGGCCCTGAAATCCACTACAAGTCTCGGCTTATCTGTGTTTTTTTTGTCCACAAAAAACACTGGGCTGCCCCCCACCGCTCGGGACTCTCTGATGAAACCCCTCTTCAGGTTTTTGTCAATGAACTCCCTCAGCTCCTGCATCTCCCTGTCTGACATGGCGTACAGCTTGCCCACTGGGAGTTGAGCCCCCGGGAGTAGGTTGATTTGACAGTCAAAGGGTCTATGCGGCGGCAGTTTGTCCGCTTCTCTTTCGCTGAATACGTTGCTCAGATCTGCATATTGCGGAGGCACCTCCCCTTGCTTCATTACCTCCATCCCAGCTAAGGTGATCTTGGCTCCCCCTGGATCCTTCCCCTGCTTGCAGTGTTCCAGGCAATGCGCCGACCCAAAGGAGACCACCCTCTGGTGCCATCCCACTAGAGGATCGTGAAGTGCCAGCCAGCTCATCCCCAAAATAATGGGAGCTCCTCCCAATGTGGCCACATTAAACGCTATCCTCTCGGTGTGTCTTGCCACCCTCATTATCATGGGAACAGTCTGTTGGTTCACTTCTCCTCCCAACAGCTCTCTGCCGTCAATCGTGGTTACCTGCAGGGGTTTACTTAAGGGGAGGGTTTGTATCTGGTGCTCAGCTGCGAACTCCTTACTCATGAAATTACAGGAGCTGCCTGAATCCAGCAGGGCTTTGATCTGTAGGGGGTGTCCATTTGGCAGCTCTAGCAACACCTCTATCACTAGAGCAGGCCTGGGAGGTTCTGGTGCGGGCACTCTCACTGCTTTTGAGCCTGGCTGCTGTGCCCCGACGGCAGCCAGGCGTTGGCTTTTACCTGCTCTGTGCTTTCCTCCTCCTCTCCCCCAACAGCTCCTGCCATGCCTTGCCATTCCTTTCTCCGTGGACAGACTCTGGCAAAGTGTCCTGGCTGTTGGCAGAGATAGCATTTTTTCCCGCCCTTTCCCTCTTTCTTCCGCCCTTCACCGATGTTTGAAACTGCGCGCACGCGCTGTTCCCACTTCCATCGGCTCTGCCGGCGGGAAAGGCTGCTCTGGAATGTCTGGAATGCGGAGCTCCCTCCAACGTTCTCCTTTCCCCTCCCGCTTCTCCAAAGCCCTCGCTTCCTGGCGCGCTCCAATGGCTAGCGCGGCTTTAGTCAGCTGGTCCATAGACTCTGCTCTGGGGTTCCGGGAAAGTTCATCTTTCAAGGACGAAGACAGACCCTCTTCGAAAAGCATTTGAATGGGCTCAGAAGCCAAGTCCCACCCCAATCGATGAATCAACATAGTGAACTCAGTCCAGTACTCACGGACAGTCCGGTTTCCCTGTTTGCAAGCCATTAACTGCCTTCGCACTCCTCCCTGCTCAATGTCACTGGAAAACATCAGGTCCATGGCACGAAAAAACTTCATCGCGTCCTTTAGGATCTCATTATTTGCTGCCATCAAGGGTCTAACCCAGTCCTTCGCCCCTGATTCGAGGTGGCTAATTACAAAAGCCACTCGCGATTCCTCATCAGGGAAGTCATCGAATTGCAGATTGAGAGCATATTGCATCTCTGTCCTAAAGGCATGGTAGTTCCTGGGGTCCCCCCCAAATTTCTGCACCAATCCTGGCATCTTTCTGTTGAGTGGGGTGGCTTTCTCCCTCCCCCTCTCTGCATCCTGAGCCCTCCTTTCTTCCAGCCTCGCCGTCTGCAAGGCAAGCTGGATTTCCAACGTCCTATACCTTTCCTCCAGGCTTGGACCTCCAGCTGCCCCTCCGGTTCCTGCTGGTTCGCTCATGATGCCTCTCCCTGGCACAAGCTAGCTGTCGATGACTTTCGGATTGCTGTGATGGGATGAAGAGCTGCTTGTGTGTAAATTGCAATCCCTCAGAGTTTGAACAGCTTCTCAAACCTCTGCCTGTGACGGAGCCCCTCCAGCATGGCTGCGTCAGTCGCTAGCAGAATCCGAAAGTGGCTGCTTTCGGAAACGTTTCCAACATAAAAGCTCCTTAACGGAAACACGTCTTCTGGACTCTCTGCGTGACAGTTTCCGCCGAGGAACGGGTGTTCCTATAGGGGGCCCTGAGACTTCCCCACTGTTTTCACTGGAAGCATCTCTGAGCCATTCCTCCGACTCCCCTTCCCTTGACGTTCCTGTTCGCCCCCTACTGGTTCCCTCTTCAGGTGTCAAGTCTCTCTCTACCTCAGAGAGCCTTGGCACCTCCTGTCCTGCCGATGGCAGTTCCCTGACATTGAGCATGCCTATAAATACACAGATGTGTCCCATATAGATTCCAATATAATATTTACCATCTAATTGTATTTCAGTTAGGTGAGTTTGGAAGGACATAAGGGCCCTTCTGGGTTAGACCAAAATTCCTGCATCCAGGGGCAGATACCCAGGCACCAGTGGGAAGTTCAAAAGGCAGTACAACCTCCAGTTTGCCCCTGGCATCAGTTATTCAGAAGCATCCTACCTTTGGGGGCTATTATTGGGGTGGGTCTAGGAGACATGAGCCCTTCATCTTTTTCTGAGTGCCCCAGACTTTCCTGAATTCAGAAGAAACTTAACCCAGATGTTGATTTGGATTACTGGGAAGGAGATTGAAAATGACTTTCTGTAGAGATTATTTGGAGGGTAACTGCAGGGGAATTGATTTGGAGCAGAATATACTAAGGACTAAATGAATTAAAATGTATTTTAATACTTTGTTGGAAGCCGCCCAGAGTGGCTGGGGAAACCCAGCCAGATGGGCGGGGAATAAATAAATAAATAAATAAATAACTATTTATATAAATGGGATGTATTTGGAATAATCCTGGGTGAAGCATGAATCAAATGAAGAGTTGATCTGAAGAGTGAATTGAATGGGACATTAGTTAACAACAATAACAATTTATTACCAGACCTTCAGCCTAAGGGTCCAGGGTGGGTTACAACAATTAAAACACAATGTTAAAAAAAGATTTGTTTTCTATGACACTTAGGGTGGTGTCCAATTACGTTTTACTCAGAGTAAACCCACTGAAATGAATGGACTTTAGTTATGTTTATTCATGGAGTTGGACTAGATGGTCCCTCAAGGTCCCTTTCAACTCTGTGATTCTATTCATTTCAATGGCTGTACTCTGAGTAGGACTAACATTGGGTACAAACCTTACATTCTAAAATGGGGTGCACCCACCCACTTGTAAATGTTAAGGACATTTGTGTCTATGGGCCTATGCCACGAACCTTTTAAGTACCTTGCTACACCTCTGGCTGCCTTTGAACACATTTGCTGTTATGTCAAATAGGCTTGTTCTCTGAGATTGTGTCTAATTCTTTCTGCTGAAGGGCATCTAAGCTAGTGGCAGAGCATGACAGGAGTGATCAGAGGGTATTTTTCACATACAGCTTGTGTTCTTTATGCAGGCTAGTAGGGCTGGACAAATTTCAGAATCTTAGACTCATAGAACTGGAAGGGATTCTGAGTGTCATCTAGTTAACTCCTGATCTCAACATGTGGGACCCCATCCAATTTGAAACCATACCAGACCTTGCTTAGCTTTGTAAATTTGCTAGCAGTTTTATTGCTGCATCATTAGTTTCCTCTTGGTTTCTTATAATTATCTTGATAACAACCAGCCCTGCCAGTCCCCATCACTTTTCTGATGGTATTTGCATTTTTTAAAAAATAAAAAAGATTTCATATTAAATGCAAATAAGCTTTAATGTCAGGCCTTCAGCTGCAAAGTCATCCATCTATCTGGGCAGAAGGGAGAAAAATAATACAAACATATACTCTCCAGAATTTGCAGATAAAAATCAGAATGTGCTCGTAACACAGCAATTATGCTATTCTCATTCCAAGGGTTAGGGCTAGAGCTTTGCTCATTATATATTATACATCACCGATGACACTCTTCCATCTGCTGTAGTCTTCTCTCCTGCAATAGCTTCTGCAGCACTTAAAAAATAAAATAAAGAAAGGCCTTTATTCTAAAGTATGCCAGAAAAACACGAATGGTCTTACAATCTGCTATGAATGGTTTACAAGGAGCTTCCAAAGTGTGTGAAATGGCAGGCAGTTTTCTACATGACTGTTTAAGGTTCCTGTGTGCATTTTGACATCTTTGTGCCTTACAGGCAAGAGGCATCCACCACTTCCTTAAATTCAGATTTTAACTTATTTATTAACAAGAGTATTTATAAACCACCAACTCGTTAAAAAAGGGGGGGAAAGTAAATAAGATCACTGAAACACCATCAAATTATACAACCCTAAAACACAGAATGAATAACCAACAGTGAATCAAATCAATGATTGGAAAATGCTTGCCAAAACAAACGTTTTTAGCAAGTGATGAAATATCAGAGTTGTAGGTGCCTGTCTGATTTCAATTGGAACAGTGTCTTGAAATAGTGGTGCCCCTATGCTAAAAGCCTTAGTTCTTGTAGAAACTAAATGAATATGAGATAACTGTGGAAACGTCAGGAGGGCTTCTCCATATAATCACAGTGATTTGGCTGATGGACAAGAAACAAGGCATGCTTTCAGGTAACCTGGTTCTAGACCATTTAGGGCTTTATACACAAGGAGTAATACCTTCAGTTTAGCTTGGTAGTGTAGTGGTGGCCAGTGCATAGCTTTCAGCGCTGGTGTAATATTCTACAACTACCTAAGATTTTCAAACCAACCACAAGGGTAGCCCCACATACAGCATATTAGAGTAGTCTAGCCTAGGGGTTACCAAGGTCTGGACCTATACACGGTGCTTTTTTTTTCTTAAAAAATGTTTAGGGATACTCTCATTTTCCTACTCATATTAAAATACTGCCCCTCAATGAGGACAAACTTAGATTCACAAAATGTTTAGGAGTAGGCATCCCCCCAGAAAAAAAAGTACTGGCTACACCTGTATAAGGAACTGAAGATCAAGTAATGTCAAATCTAGCAATCTGAACAACACCATTTGAAATTATTATTTCATTATTTCTTAATATACTCATCACAATCAAAATTGATCAACACATTAAAATAAGCCTGTAGCTGTCGTAGTTAATAAACTAAGCGACTTTCATTTCATTAAGAAATTGACAATAATATTCAGCAAAATCACCCAAGTGCAAAAGAAATACAACAATCACAAATCAACTGGCCAATTAGCCAATTGAACTGACTTCAGATAGAATGTATAAGTGACTCTCTTTGTAATTATGCTTTGAAAAAGTTGCTTTTCATTTGCTTTTATATCAAATTGCTAAAACAATTGATTGTACATACCCTCACATTACATCACAACAACCCAGCTATTCAAACCAGGACTCATATTGATTCCCCATTGTTGAAGAAACCTGTCTTTCTTTGGGGAAGTACTGCAACTGAGTGGCTGTGGTCTTCCTTGAGCAGAGTCTACAATCAGGATAAAAATCAGAGCAACGACCCTTTTCTGATACACAGGAAACTGCCTTATACTGATTGAGGTTATTTGCCCATCTAGTCCGGACTTGGCAGCAAAGTGATCTCAGTAGCAAAGGGGCAGAGTATGTGCTTTGCATGCAGAAGGTTCAATCCCTGGCACCTGTAGGTAGAGCTGGGAATGTCCTCTGTTGGAAGCCTGGCAAGCTGCTGCCAGTCCATGTAGACAGTACTGAGCTGGATGGACCAATGGTCTTGACCCAGTGAAAGGCAACTTCCTGTGTTACTATGAATCCTGCAAGAGAGTCCATATAGTGTGATTTAGTTGAACTAAGACCTGGGTTGAGCCATGGAGCTCACAGAGTGACTTTGAGCATCTCAGCCTAATGAATGGTACATGGTCATTGCTAGGATTAAATGGGGAACCCCATATGCCACCTTGAGCTCATTGGGGGAAAAGTGGGATAGACATGTTACAATGTATGCAAATGGAATGATTGTCCAAACTGAGACAATGCAGCGGCTGTCAGCAGCATGAATGCCATGTTCTGGATGTGCTGAAGACTTGGATTTATTAAGTGATAAGTTCCAGAAAATAAAATTGTTGTTGCTGAATAGGGACCATTGGGGTGTATGATGACTCAAAGGAATTTAATGACTATCCAACCATGTGAAAAAGACACACTAGAGCAAGCTTGCAAATTGCTTCTCATCTGGTCACCTGTTGGTTGAGCAAGAGGTTTAGAGCCAGAAATTTCTATGGACTTTTTTACATGCTTTGAGATATGGCATCTAAACCTTTCCAAAATGGAAGGAATAAGCCTATCTCTCCTTTTACCTCAAGGGTGGGGATCCTTCGGCCTTCCATATTTGTGGGACTCCAGCTCCCATCAGCCCCAGGCAGCATGGCAAATGGTCAGGGATGATGGGCATTGTAGTCCAACAATGTATAGAGGGCCATGGGTTCCAGACTTTTCTTGCTGCCATGGATGGTAAATGTTTTGCTGGACAGGAAATTAAAACGGTGATGCAGGCAAATCTCATTCTCTTTCTGAGAGTCGAAAAGGAAGAAGACTGTTTTTGTTATTAATGAAAGATGTTAACCAAAAGCATTAAGCAAGTTCTTCTGCAATCCTTATAACTTCCTCCGATCTAAAATATGTAGTTTGGGGATTTGACTAATACAGCCAATCAATTAGCTTGCATTTTTAAAAGCCAGCAGACGACACCCCCCCCCCTCCATTTGACCAGGAGGCCTTGGAATGTCAACAGTTACGAATGTGGAAGTTAAACGGTGTCCACAAATATATTGTAAAACTGTGTAAACCAAATGCAGCAATATTTTCCAAATGAACACCTGGAAGGTGTAAATCAAAAATATTGTAAACATTTCAGAGGGGAACACATGACAGAAACACTGGCGTGCTGTACGATGCGGCCAATCGTGGTATGGAGGCCTATATCGATAAATCAGACTATGAACCTTACACTAATAAACACCTTCCCAAGGAGAAAGAGAGCTTCTCTACTCTCGGAACTTAAACTTGTTCTCTACTATGGCAGACAAAGTTTATGTGGGTATCATTTAAGCAACATGTTAGAATCCGATTCTGATTAAATCTAAAAATAGATAAGCACAATCCTTTTAAAAGAATTCGTAAGATTATTTTCAAAATAATAGATACTTTCTTTTATATTTTACACAATTAACTATTTATTTCAGTCATTTGCTCTGTTTCTAGGTGACTTAAAAACAGAATACAAATACAGAGTTAAAAACATAGCCATATATTGATTTATATATCTTAGTAACATTGTATAAATGTAACATCTTTATTTTTAACTGTGCATTTTTGTAATATTTTGTTTATATTGTCTGTTGTTGCTTCAGTTTTTTGTTGACAGCTAGGAGATTTTTAAATAAATTAAGTGGTATAGAAATTTAATAATCATCAATCAATCCCTAACACAGGGAAGCGAATCTATGGCCCTCCAGTTTTTTCTAAACCACAACTCCCATCATCCCTCACCATTGGTCATGATGGTTAGGAATGATTGGTGTGGTTGTCCAACAACATCTGGAGGGCCACAGGTTCCCAATCTCTGGTAACGAAACCACAATCTCATGAATTGTATCAACAACAACAGCAATGAAAACATCAATATGGCCATGTTAACCCATCACTATCCACCCAATGCCTGGGAAAAGGGGAAGGCCTTAACCTGGTGCTGAAAATATGTGAAAGTCACTTCCTGGCAAGCCTTCCTAGGGACAGCATTTCATAGCTAGGGGAGCCACAACCAAAAAGGCCCTCTCACCTTGCTTTACATAACACTCCTCTTAACCTATAACTATGCTTGTAACTTAAAGTTTTCTGTTGTATAAACTGGGTTCATGTTATCAGAACCCAGTTATCAGCATTTGATGCAAGAAAAATACAGCATAATATTAAAGCCATTGGACAACCCCAGGTGGTAGTTTGTTTTTCTGCATTTTATCTTGTCTTGTCAAGATTAAGCTATACTATGGGCATTGAATGTTAAATATTTCCTTTTTAAAATACCTAGACTGCCAGTGAAGGTTAGTGGCAATTTAATATAATTTGAGATGTGGTATTTTTTGTTCCCCAAGTTCATTAGGATAATAAATATGGATCTGGATTTAACAAGCCTTCAAGCTTAGGCCTGCCTGAAATATAAGGTGGTGTTTTGTTAACAGTGAGGAACATTTTTATTTCTCAAATAAGCAGCACTTTTAAGATGTTGAAAAAGTGTAGAATGGGGCAACCAGGGTGAGCAGGGCATCAGATCACTTTCCTTATGTGTTTGGGTTTTCTTTTGTTTGTTTGTGGGAAAGAGATTAATAAGATGGGGCATAGAGGTGTATAAACCTATGTGAGGTGAGAAAGTTGAAATAAAGAAAAAATGGCCCCTTTCTCATCAGGCTTGAACTCTGAGTCATCCAAAGAAATTGATGGGCAGAAGAGCCAGAATTGACAGATGAAAGTATTTCATTACGCAAGGCATAGTTAACTTGTGGAATTTGCTGCCATATACAGTATATGTAATTGTCCTGATAGCTTTAAAAGGGCGTTAGACATATTCAGGGAGAAGAAGGGAACTATCAGTGCCTATTGATCACAATGGCCATATGAATTCCCCACATTCAGCAGCAATACACTATTGAATACCAGCTGAGGAGAAGTTGTTGTTGTTTGAAATATAACTATTTTAGCCTACAGCAAGAAAACCAATAAAGAATTGTGCACCGTATAACAAATTACAATTATTATTAATGATAATATTAATTACAAATATATAAAAGATACACATAAATAATTCTGTAAATTATTACTAAATCCTCTTTCAAAGACCAATGAAATTCAGAAAATAGACATAAAAAGATATTTCTCTTTCTAATATTCAAGATGTGGGTCCTGTTTTTGTCTTGTACAGCCCTGAATGCTGCAACTATGTGCGTGTGTTGTAAATGTTGCAACCCAGAAAAGATGTGAACTTCCTGCTTAATGACAAACAACAATACAAGCAAATGAAAATAAGTTGGTCCTTGCGTGACACACAGAACGAAGGATGGATACAATTAGTCATGTTTCTCGAAAGTAACATCTCAGCAATCGCCCACACTTCCTTGCAAAATTATCCCTCCCCACAACCCCCCTCCAAGAGTGGATGCCAGATGGAACAACAATCCATTCAATGGAAGTTGTGCCAGCCCACAAATGTCTGAAAATCCATGCAGGAAAATCCAAAATGTAGTCTAGAAGTTCTTCAGGAGTATCAGACGAGAGAAATCACATATGTGGCACTGTTAAGCAATAGGCTACTCATTCAAATCTAAAGCCTTAATTTCAATATTTTAGTGGCTTTCTAAAAAACAACAACCTGTCCTCCTTCCAAGAAACTCAAGGTAGCATATATAGTTTGGTCCCTTATTCACACAACAGCCCTGTGAGGTAGGTTAGACTGAGAAATGGGGCTTGAACTTGGAGGATTCCCAGTGAATTGTAACTGATTGGGGATCTGAACCAAGGTCATCCCATCATTGGACCCTTCAAGATATCATCTATCTATTGGTTTAAAAGGGGGGCATAAAAAGTATGTAACAAAAACAATGGAGAGGAAACATTTTATCAATTACAATACCAATCAATAAAATCCAGCAGAATACATTAAGTAACATTAGTTTTTGCTCCCAAGATTATCCCAGAATTATCAACCTCAGTTGAACAAGCGTAGATAGAGATTTAAAATCATTTTCCTCTCTAGAAGCATAGAAGATAAAAGTATACCACAAGTCTTGAAATTAATCAGATCCAGAAACTTTTTGCAATGCTTTAATTTTTCGTGTCAACTTCTCTGTCAACGCTGTATTCTAAACTTTATGATCCCATTTCTGGAAGAGGCTAAGAAAGGGAGATTTCCCATTTCTTGCCATGACAATTCTTGGAACAACAAGAAGAAATGTTGTAAGTTCTTTATGTAATACATTTTAGGTTGTTCACAAAAAATAAGTAAAAGGTCCATCAAAGTCATTTTGATCTTGCATTCCTGATGATTTGGGCACAGGATGCAATGAGGTGGTCATACGTAATCTCACTTGTAATACTATTTGCACCTGCGAAAGTTTCAGGGTAGACATACAGCTTTGTTTCCAATCAGTGCATATCCTGTCACCTCCTGCTGAAATCTAGTAACTTTTCATACCACAAATGTTGTTGGGTTTGTTTGTTGTCTTGCTTTTGTTGCATGTAGTATCTCTGGATAGCGATAATGTGGTATTACATTGAGGAAGCATTGTTGGACAACTAATAAAGCAGTATGAATCCATCACAAATGTCAAGAACATGTTTCATAATACACCTGCAATAAAACACCAGTTTGGAAGGGCACCTAGTCCAACACAAAAGGGTCCATGTATAGCTGTGGGAAAGTGGAGGAGGAAGTTGTGAATCACCAAAACTCATTGAAAGCGATAGAATCCTGGACTCAGTCAATTTCAGTGCTCTCAGTTTATTCCCCCCAACCTTAATTAATTAATTACATAAAAGTTTTACACCGCTTGATTGTAAAAATACTCAAAGCAGTTTACAAAAAAGATAGAACAAGAAAGTCAAGAAAAATCCATAACCATGCTTTAAAACATACAAAAGTTAAGATACTAAAACAGATTACCTCAACTTTTTAAGCATCTGAGTAGGCTTGTCTGAACAAGATTGCTTTAAAGCAGGCACTGAAAATTTCAGTTCTCTATGCTTCTGCAGCAATTTGCGTTCTATTGAAATATTCTCATGAAAATTCACCTTCATTTTAGTGCAGATTACAAAATTTGAATGAGTGAGAATTCTGAAGGACGGCTATGTTTAGTTCTCACAGATTTGTCTTTAATTGTGAACTGACTCAAAATCCTCCCCCATCCCTACTCGTTGCATTCTCCTGTGCAACAAATGTCCCCCTAGTGCAAAACATTACACCAGTGGAACAGGCATGCCCCTAAATCACTTTACTTAGAGTTACACTGGATTCAACCCACTAATAGTAACTAGGAAGGGCTGTCTCCATTGCCCCCTGAGCCTTATTCTAGGGCATGGGTAGGCAAACTAAGGCCCAGGGGCTGGATCCAGCCCAATCACCTTCTAAATCAGGCCCGTGGATAGTCCAGGAATCAGCGTGTTTTTATATGAGTTGAATGTGTCCTTTTATTTAAAATGCATCTCTGGGTTATTTGTGGGGCACAGGAATTCATTCATTTCCCCCCCTTCAAAATATAGTCTGCCCCCCCACAAGGTCTGAGGGACAGTGGACCGGCCCCCTGCTGAAAAAGTTTGCTGACCCCTATTCTAGGGATTGCGTGCAATTTTCAATTTCTGTGTCAGACTTCTTGAGGATGATGTTTCTCAAATTACTAATTCCTCTAATTGTACATCTGAGTGAAAGACAGTCATTGCTTTCCTGAGAAATTACATTCTTAATACCATTACTGAAAACATTGCGGTAAACTAACTCATATCCGCTTCCAGTGATGTAGTTTCACACTATAACGTAAATCAGGATGAAGATGGACCGATAAGTGTTTGCCTCTGTCTTGTTTATCTGATGAGAGTTGCTTGTTCCACGCATTTGGGAAAGGAGGGGAAGCTCTTGCAAGACAGAAGGAGGAGTGCTGGGTGTTAAATGTAGCTTTTGCCAGGGCCTTCAGTTTTGGATCTGGGTTTGTTTGCTTGCTTCCTGTAAATCCCTCCCAAAGAGCAGAAGTGACTAAATAAATGTTGAGAATATAGCACTGAAAGAGTATGCTCTTAAAAATAGTCTTCCGGAAAGACTTTGGTCCTTTCCACACATGAGATTAAAAGTGCCTTTCTGCCTCTCTCTAGGGTGACCACACACATCACTGATGAAAAGAAGGAAAGTCTTCCCCCAGAAGAAGACAAAAGGGGAGGCCAATTTGCCTGGAATTTGCATATGTTAATTTATAGGCCTAGATGGCCATTACTACGATTCAAACAGAAATAGAATGCATCTCATCATTGTGGTAAAGATTGTGACCAGGTGTTCGGCTTAGCTTGATGCCCCTGTGCTACTTCAAGGCTCTCCCTTCTTATGGCGCTTTATCTTTCAACTGGACTTGGGCCAGACACCCCTCCAAATAGAGGGCTCCTTCATATAAAGGACTCCCCTCTGTCAAGCAGGACTCATGGCCAGCCTACCTGTCTCATGCACCTTCATTTGTGTACATCCTCTGTGGATGTAATGTGGGAGAAGTAGCAGAGGCTTCCAAAATTCTCTACTTCCAAATCTCTCCCTGTGTTTTGGAGCTTGGAAATTCCCGCGTGTGAAGGAATTGGACTGTTTAAAAAGAAATCAAAATCTTGTACTGTATATAGTTTGGTTTGGGGATTATAGGGTTAATCTGCTTCTGAGAGACAACCTAGCTGGCAGGTAAAGTCAGGAGGTGTTCAAAAATAATGAAGTGTGGAATATGGACAAGTTGGGTTTGCAGAGGGGATTAAGGTAAAAGTGTATTACTTTGATGCTTGGGTTGTTTGTGGATTGTGACATAGCAAAGAACAGTGGCTCAAAGATATAGATAAGGGGCAACTTACAGAGACAAGTGATGGGAGGGTCTCAGAAGGAACTGAAGAGCACAAGCAGGCGCTGGAGGCTAGAGGGAGAGAGAGCTGCTAACTGCCCTACCGTCCTAAGAGCTCTAATTGAAAGAATTTTGCTTAACAGAATTTTAGCCACTAGGAAACAGTTTGGATAAGACTAACTGGATGCATTTATCCTGATTTATTTCCATTACCCCCTCTTTGCTATTTGGGGAATGTTTTGTAACCTTTCCCCTAAGAACAATCTTCTTCTTTAGTAAACTTTTGAACTTGATTCACAAAGCCTTGCGGTCTCTTTTGCCTGTGGTTTTACCCACACTATCTACAAGTGTTGTCATGAGTCAGGTGGCACATTGAAATGGAGGAGGAGGAGGAACAGGAGGGTGATTTGCAGTAGAGGGGTGGACTGAGGCTGGGGAAGAGAGGCTGGAGGAGGTGAGTTCTTCCCCCTCTCATGATGTGGCTGATCTGGCTGGGGAAGCCGGAGTCGCATCTCCTCTCTTCCTTCCTGATGAGAGGAGCCCAGCAAGACTCCAGGGTGGGCATCAGTCCACCACTAGGGGTGGAGGAACTGGAGTCAGAAGAGATAGGCATAGCCTGGTTGACCAGGACCTGGCTGCACTCCCATTATAGGCAATAGACACATCTTTCCCGATGGAGTGAATGTCTGCATGCTCAACAGTCTTGCGAGTCCTTGTTCCATCTTTAAAAGCTTGGCAGGTGGGTGTGTCAACCCATTGGGACACCTCAGTTACTGCTGTGCAATTCCAAACTCCTTGCCTTCATCAAAATTGAACCACAGCTTCCAGCCTAGCTAGCCTCACCTTTCATGCCATTGAACCTGAGTGTAGTGGCTTCTGGGACTCATTACCTGTTGCTGAGCTGGTTTGTCTTCTCTGCTTCAATAAAGATAACTCCCTTACTCTCAAGAAGGAGCTTCTATGGTCATGGCCTGGGTGGGAGGCAGGAGAGCCAGGAGCCGGGGAGATGAGGCTGTTGGGTGGAGGCAGACCTGGAAAAATAAAGACCACTACCTAGGGACGCAGGTGGCGCTGTGCGTTAAACCACAGAGCCTTGGGCTTGCCGATCAGAAGGTCGGCAGTTCGAATCCCCGCGATGGGGTGTGCTCCCATTGCTCAGTCCCAGCTTCTGCCAACCTAGCAGTTCAAAAGCATGTCAAAGTGCAAGTAGATAAATAGGTACCGCTCCGGCGGGAAGGTAAACGGCGTTTCTGTGTGCTGCTCTGGTTCGCCAGAAGCGGCTTAGTCATGCTGGCCACATGACCCGGAAGCTGTATGCCGGCTCCCTTGGCCAATCAAGCCAGATGAGCACCGCAACCCCAGAGTCGGCCATGGCTGGACCTAATGGTCAGGGGTCCCTTTCCCTTTACCTGGGGGTAGTGGAAAGACCATGGGAAGGGAAGGGGAAATGACAGGTGAGGCACTATTTTTTACTTTTCTTGCTTCCTTACGTGGGTATCCAGGGTGTAGTTGGGGACCCATGATACTTGTTCTTGTTTCCAAATGTTTCCTGCCACCACTCTGGAATCTGTCAGGGAGAGAAATATTTCCAGCAGCCGGGACTCCCATCCGTCACCAGTGAGTTCACCCTGTTGAACAATTGCCCTGCTTCATTCCAATTAATAAGTTCCTGATTGAGGTTTCTTTGGTTATTTAAAAGCATGGGGTCCAATCTTAAAAGTCAGAGAAAGCCTCAGAAAGAGATATGTGTTCCTAAGACATCTGAAGAAACTAACAGATAATGTTTCATGCATGGCAGAAGGATGGGTACTTTTCAGTACAGGGGCAATGGCAGAAAATGCCTGGTTTTGGTTGAACTGTCTGATGATGTTCTGTACAGCACGGTGTCAGAAGTAAAAAATTCTCTGCACAACTAGTCATGGGAGTTCAGAGCATGGCTAAGGTGGAACGCTGGGAACTGACTGATAAAGACAAAGATTTGGATAGATGTCCAGAATGGAACAACACAAAAGATTCCTTCATCTCAAGACAGCTACTTGATGTAGCTCAACAGACCTCAAAGTAGCGGAACCCCCACCAACTGATGGGCGTGGGGCAAAAGGATGTATTATTTCAAAATGTTCATGCCCAGCTGGGCACGAGGAATCTGCAGAGTTACATGGTTTGCATGAAATAGGTGTTCCGATTCACAGACGTTTCTTCTAAAAGCAAAGATGGGCGATTTCTGAAGTCTTGCAAATACAGTTTTTCACAGTGCCTTCCCTTTTTCAGTCAGCCTCCAACTGATCACAAAGAAGTGGACAGACTCGTTACAGTTAGTTATTCATTACACATATACCCCACCTTTACTCCAAGGAGCTGTGTACAACAGTGGTCTTCAGCTGGTCAAGACCCACCTTTGACTCACAACCTACAACATGGATCACTTTTACATTTTTACTTAATAATGCACATAATTGATCCTAAAATGGCAATTCACACAGCTGTAAGCCTTAGCAGTACTACCAAATAAAAATGGGGGAAGTCTAGAAAGCCATAGAAGTTGACTTGGAAGTGAACAGAGTGCCCCTGCTCCATACAGAGCTTCCTCACTAGAGGCCAAGATATAGGACGGTGGGGCATGTGGTTGGCCAGAAATGTGTATCAGTGTTTCAGTATTCTGCTGTCAAAGAAGGGCTGCCAAATGTTTCCCTGCCCGCAGAAGGTGCTTAGAAACCCAGATCATCACTCACTGAACATGTGGACAGGGATGTTTGATTGGCAGCCAAAGCTGTAATTGTTGGGACCCAAGAGATTAATAAGCTAAAGCCTACCATGGGTTGCCGTTGGGCACATTTCATCCATAATGTCTCCTGAGCCCTGTTGGAATGTATGGGAGACATGCCAAGTCCTATGCATTTCAGGGGTGGGGGGTGGGGTGGTACAGGAGAATTTCTTGGTGAATTATATGCCCTGAGGTGCATAAAGCTGCCAGGAGCAAGCATGGAAGTGGGGGAGGGAGGGGGACACTAACCCTCAACAAGCCCCTGCTATTCTTTGAAAATGAGAAAAGTTGGTGGAAAAATTGCTGGGAGCTGCTAAATTAAAACCCTGTTTCAGGCAGCTGGTCAAAAGGGAAACTCCAATAAATTTTCCACTCAAAATGAGGCATCATTTGGGAATCTCAGTCCTTCCAGCAGGGAATCTTTTAATTTGGCTGCTTGTCTCCGTCAGTGAACAACCGCAGAAATCTTACACCATGGCGAGAGCGGTGGGTGGCAGATTGCTCCGTCACCGCAAATATCCTTCCATGCTTAAAGGCTGCAAATTGAAAGCATTTCTCTGTGTTGATGGATCTAGTCCTCAATCTGTTTCAACAAAAGTTGGATATTGTGTGTGTGTGTGCCCGTGCGCCTGTGCGTGTGTGTGTGTGCTGTTTTGCCTGCCCGATAAATGCCTCTTGTCAAAAATTTTGATTTCCCCTTTATTATTTTTTCCCTAGTGGACTTTATATCAAATGCGGTTCTAATGAATCAAGGGCTGGTGGGGCAGAGGCAAAATTTCAAAGGATGGTCACAAAACAGCAACTTAGAGCTTGACATGAAATGATCTGAGGTTTCCACGGTACTAGACAGAATTAAAAAAATGTGCCTTACTCATTTCTTGATCCTGCAACTCATGAGAAAATTAGTCAGCTCTTTTATGGTCTGTATTGTTTTTGCCACAGAGTCAGGGCCTTGCAGAGCCAGGCAGAGCCCCGGGCCAGGTAGATAATATGCCCTCCCCCTTTTTTTACCCTGGGGATAACTGAAGTCTTATAAATAAGTAAGTATCTAAATAATTTTGTGAATATGCTGACTGAGGCCCCCTTTGGAATCGGAGGCCCAGGCCAAGTGGCCCATATGGCCCCCTCTGTCTGGGCCTGCACAGAGTATAATTCCTAGCTTTGGTACCTAGGCAGAGAGATGAGTGTCTGGAAACTTCAGCTGGTCCAGAAAGCAGGGGCTAAATAGTATTGATAGGAGGGACATAGCTCAGTGGTAGAACTCCTGTTTTGCATGCAGAGGGTCCTAGGTTCAATCCCTGGCATCTTCAGTTATGGTTGGGAAAGTCTGAAACCTTCAGAAATGGCTGCCAGAGTGGGCAACAAAGAACTAGTTGGATCAGTGGTCTGACTCAAAATAAGGGAGCTTCCAACATTCCCATTTAAGCCAACCATGTGCTCAGAACCACGAGGACTGTGGCTCAGTGGCAGAAGGTCCAGGGTTCAATTCCCAATGTCTCAAGGCCAGGGCTAAGAAAGAATGCTGCCTGGAATGCTGGAGAGCCACTGACAGTTGGTGTAGGCAGCAGTGAGCTAGATGGACTAGATGGATGAGGTGGCGCTGTGGTTTAAACCACTGAGCCTCTTGGGCTTGCTGATCAGAAGGTTGGCAGTTCGAATCCCACAACGGGGTAAGCTCCTGTTGCTCTTTCCCAGCTCCTGCCTACTTAGCAGTTCAAAAGCACACCAGTGCAAGTAGATAAATAGGTACCACTGTGGTGGGAAGGTAAACAACGTTTCCGTGTGCTCTGGTTTCCGTCACAGTGTTCTGTTGCACCAGAAGTGGTTTAGTCATGCTGTCCACATGACACGGAAAGCTGTCTGTGGACAAATGCCGTCTCCCTTGGCCTGAAAGCGAGATGAGTGCCGCAACCCCATAGTCGCCTTTGGCTGGACTTAACCTTCCAGGGGTCCTTTACCTTTACCTTTTTTTTAGATGAACTAGTGGTTTGGCTGTGTATAAGGCAGCTTCCTGTGTTCTTTCTGTGCTTGGTGTCCTCATGCACAGCATCGAGCACAGTGCATTGCAACTGGGGGGAGGCGGGGCATGTTTGGGAGCCACTGTAGTAGGGGAAATCACTTGCAGAAATTCATATATTATTCCAAAATGCATATACTGGTATTGGTCTACAAATTGATGCAGACATGGGGCAAGCTGACTGAAAAGAATGAGAAACTGAGATCAACGGAAATTCACCGATTTTGTCCAACCAGGACATAAAGCCCCAGAAAAGAAAAGCCTGTAGATGGTCTCCCAGCACAAGTGGATACTCCGTGGGGTGCAAGTGATCATTCAGCACAGTTCCTGGGCACTGAGTGCTGTTTAACTGGCTGCAGGTTTCTGATGCTGGCAAACAGAGGAAAAAGCCGTGACTAAGTCAAAGCTGACCCAGGAGTTTTTAAAGTGCTTGTGATGAGAGGAAATAATCATTTCATGGTGTGTCCAATTGTTGCTTAATTTGGGGTTTTCTTTTCCTTTTTACAGGCAAAGGGGTCTTTTTGAAATTTGTACATTCTCACTGACTAAGAAGGGCTAATTCCACCCCCACCTCATTAGATTGATTCCCAAATGGAATTTCTTTGGCTTGGGAGATGAGGTGCTGCAATTTCCTTCCACGTGAGAGATTTCTATGCATGGATGGGCAAAATACACAAGAATGAAGCTTACCCCGTTCTGTGTTCTTATGAAATTTATCTTGCTGTTCCTGGAAAACCAGAGACCTCCTCCTCATTCCCTCTCCTCCGACCCCCCCCCCCATGCTCAATAACGATCAGGTTCTTGCTGGCAACTTTTTGCACATTCCTTTGTACTTCAGGGTGTTCATTTCATCTTCATCGGAGTTGTGGGTATGTAAGAAGGAACCAGACTGAATAGACCCTTCTCTCTTTGCTGGTATATTTATGATGGGCTTGTGGTTTTCTGCAACCTGGTGGTGGTAACGTGTCAGGGCGTGTATTTGACTGAAGACATGTGTAGTTTAAACAACTCTTACCAATATGCCTTTCCCCTTCATAAGCTGCTGAGGGCTGGTGTGTCTCAGCTGGCACGCCTCTACGCACAGAAGTCAGGCACGCGTAAGGAATCTGGGGCGCTTCGTGACCATATAAGTGCAGATGCATTTTTGACAAGGGAGCAGTTGGCAGTTTGGCACTGGGGCACCGAGCACTTTTGAAGCTGACTGCAGAAACCATTTGTCACTGAGCAGCCTTCTCCAGTCCCTGCGTGCAGACATTCACAATGCCCCTGCCTGCAAATGATCACAGAAGGGCCAGGCTTCCTTCAGTTATGGCCCATGCACATTAAGCCGTGCTGAGCTATCCACAGAAACAGGAGGCTATCCCAGATAGTCATATATCAAAACCTCTTTATGGTATGTTACAATATGATCAAAATTGGATGATGGTCACCAGATGTTGTAAGGTACTCATAGACAGAATCATACAACTGTTGAGTTGGAAGTGGGATCTTTTTCAGACTGTACCTCCCTAAAGGGTTCTTTCTTTCTTTCTTTCTTTCTTTCTTTCTTTCTTTCTTTCTTCCTTCCTTCCTTCCTTCCTTCCTTCCTTCCTTCCTTCCTTCCTTCCTTCCTTCCTTTCGCTACAGAGCTATGTTACAAAGTACGTAGCTCTGTGTTGTATTAACTGTTAATGCTACTCACAGTAGACCCATTGGAAATAATAGTCATAACTAGCCTATGTTTTGTTTCTTGTAAAGTTGCAAAGGCCATTGGCAAAATGCAATAAAAGTAGACTACAGCCCCATCCGCACAATACATTCAAAGCAGGATCATACTGCTTTGGACAGTCATGGCTTTCCCCAAAGAATCCTGGGAACTGTAGTTTGTTGAGGATGCCAGGAGTTACCTGGAGACCATTATTTCCCTCAAAGAGCTACAATTTCCAATGTGGTTTAAGAGTCAATCTGTCTTCCCAGGGAAGTCTTCCAAACAGACTGTAAGGTGAAGTTGGAAGCCCATGAAAACCTGTTGAATCATAATTCAAGCTTCGTTTTATCAATCTTGACACCCAGACAGGTTTTGGAATTCCCTGACGTAACTCAATATCCCAGCCCCAGAACTATTTTCCTTGCCCTCTTTTTATAACTTGTACTGTTTAGTATAATTGGATTATTGATAATCCTAGAGTTTAGCTATGTCTCCATAAAGGCTAATAAATTGAGTGCATAAGAATTTACACAAACAAAGCCATCCTGTAGGGCTATAAACCTATAATACCCATACAAGCAACTTAAATGCTTAGAGTGTCAATGAAATCAGACCTGCTTTTCTAAAAAAGTCACCAAAACCATAGACAACAGACTGGAATGAGACAAGAGCTCAGCAAAGAAGAATTGAAACATATATTTTAAAGCAAGCTTTTTATTTTATAGATTCCCCCAAAGGTACATTTTTGAAATGCAAAAGTTTCCTTTTAGCTTGTGAGGTTTGATTTCAAACTGTTTGTAAATGTTTAATTAGTCTTGCAAAAGGCAATTAAGAAAGACACAGTGAGGGGTGTCTTAAAGCTGTTTTTGGGGTGCATAAAGACCTCTCTTCCTTTTAGGTTAAGAACTGGCAAGAAAACCCCCAGATATGAGTGTATTGGACTTTGGTTGGTGTGAACCTGGCTCCTATCTCAGCTCCACTGGGCCAATCTCTTTCTCTAATCTACTTTACAGGGTTGTTGTGACGATAAAAAGGGCTTATTTTCGCCTCAGCAACACAGAGAATTCTGAGGAAGAAGGCTTTGAGTTGTTGGACACATTGCTTAACAGCACACATACTGTTTTACAAAATATAAGAAGACAAGTTCCTGCCCTAAAGTGCTTACAATATAAAATAAACACGGGGAGGCAACAATGGCAAAGGGGTGGGGGGTGGGGCAGCAGGAACAAGGTCACTCACTGAATATCATGGCTGAGTGAGAATTTGAACTCTGGTTTCCCAGATCACAGCCCAACACTCTTAACCACTACACCATGTAAACCACACTGATGGAGCAAATAATTTGTGGATTTCTTTGTTATTGATTGGACTCCTTTTTACAGAGCTTGTAATTTTTGTATATTGTTATCCCCCACCCCTCCATCATGTGTATATTCTTTCATTGTTGCCTGCTCTGGCTTTGAAAACATTCATTGAAGAGTGGGCTCCTAAATACTTAAGAGCTAAATAAAACAATGCGACAAAAAATTCTAGTTGTGATTCCTGCATTGCAATGCATTTCAGGGGGTTCGACTGGATGACCCCTGGGGTCTCTTCCAATTCCAATTATATGATTTTACCCAGATGGTTGGCTGTTCCGATCCCACAAAAGAACTTGTCGAGAGTGGACGCAGCCACAGCGACCAACCATTCCCTTCTCCCAGCACCCTCGTGGCTGCGGCGATGACCCCTCCTCCCCGCCCCTCGTGCCGGCCTCCAGGCCAGTGTGCGGCCAGGCGCGCCGTGGGTGGGAGCAGGCCAGGGAGATCGGTTTTCCCAGGCCTTCTGCCACCATCAGCATCAGCATCCCCAGGAATGACGGAGCTTGGCAGGAAATTTTTCATTTGAGGCTCCGGCGCTTCAATGGCGCAGGATGGAAACTTGGGGGATCAGCTTTCTCTCTTCCTGCCCTCACTTGGAGCTTGCAAAGGGAGATGGTTCTCCCTCCGTGCGTGCAGACGGTGGGGCTAGTGGTAGTGGTGAGGTCGGTGTGCGTGATTGCGCGCACGCATCTATGAGGCAAACCGTGGGGCTGGACGCTTCTCTTCTGGGTATCTATTAACAGGGACAGCGGTATATCAGGAGAATGAGCAGGGCTTACCGCAACCTGAAGGGAGTGAGACAATACACATCAGTTGGCCATCTAAAGAGCTCACCCCTGGTAAGCCCAGGATTTAAAGCAGGCATGAGGAACCCTGTGCTCCCCCAGATGGCGCTGGTCTCCAGCTCCCATCAGCACCAGCCAGCATCACCAATGGTTAGGGATAACGGGAGTTTCAGTTCAGATCTTCCGCCAACCACAGCTGGATGACCATGAAGTTTTAAGATTATGAGCCCAGTTTCGCCACACCTTTCACCATCGCAAAGGTGTGTCTTCTTTGGAAGATAGGAATCTGCCTTCTACCGATTCAGTCCCATTGGTCCATTTAGCTCAGCGTTGTCAACTCAGGCCGGCAGCAGCATCTCTCCAGGATTTGACGCAGGGGGCATTCCCAGCCCTAACTGGAGGTGGCGGGGATTGAGCATGGGACCTTCTGCATGCAAGGCAGCTGCTCGACCCCCGAGCTGCTGTCCTTCCCCTTCAGATGTCCTGCGTTGCGTTGTTCTCTGCTCCAGGCACCCCGGTCTGTGGACTGCGGTTCTTTTGCAAAGCGCACACAAACGCAATTCACAAATGCATCTATCTGCCTAAGGGGACCCCAGAAACCCGTTTAAAAGGGAATCTTTTCCTTCAACAAAAGCTGGGGGATGCGAAGTGGAAGGAATGGCTTCAATGAAGTCTCTTATCTCTGCTACAGTCCCCCGCCCCCTAAAAATATTGCTTGTGCGCGCGGATATATGAGAGGTACAGAACTTGGGGGAAGGGATCGCCCAGTTTGTGGCAGCGAATTCTTTTAGGACTGAAATCCGGGTAAGGCTACACCATTAATCTAACTTCAACAAATTATTCCAAACGAGGAAACCAATTTCTCTCCCCTCTCCCCGCCCCCCCCTCTCTCACGCACAGTCAAGCGAAGTCTAGATAACGCAGAAGCGCAACGTAGAAGTTAAGCAGCAGCTCTGGCGCAGATTTCGCTCAGAAGTTGCTCATATCCAATTGGATGAGACTTACGCCTGAGTGACAGTGGAGCCCCAATTACTCCCAAGTAATTCCCCCTTGATTTCAATGGGATTTACTTCCAGTTAAATTCGGACGCAGTTAACCTTATTATTTCAAACCCGATCAAAATATAATAGCCGCTTGGATTTTTTTTTAAAAAAATCTTTTATTTTAAATCTCTGTTAAGTCCAGTTCGGTTTGAGTGGTTGGCTCTGTCTTCTACACCATGGTGCCCATTTGCTTTTTAACTAGTTCTGAGTACGCCTCCCAGACAGTTACAATTAATAGTTCCAATAATCTGAAGGCCGCTTAGTTAATGCTTGAAGTTTTGCACCCCGATGATTCTCTGTAACTGAGCGTTAGTTTCAATTGCAACGACGCCCGGGTGGCCCCTCCAGGGAAGCCGCTCCACGTTGCCTGAGTTGTCTTTTGCAGGATCCAAATCAGCGTCTTTCGCCCCGCTCGAGCTGATTCCTGTTACGCAGAAGGTATCATTAACTACCCTTGCTGGATACTTTTTCCGTTTACACAAAGGGATTCGCTGTTCCAGGCTTCTTAAGCTGATGGCTTTTACTTTTTCAGTCCTTGTTTATTGAGGTTGTAACTTCTGTTATTGTTGTTATGGGAAATTTTCTATGTATAGCTTTGAATGAGGGAGGGTTTGGGTTGCTTCATGTTGTTTTGGAGAAGGGATGATACATTTCAAAATGTTGAATGGATGACTCTGGCTGCTTTTTGCAGGATGCCTAAAAGTTGTGGTGTAGGTGAAGCACAAATATAATAACAACAACAACTTATTATTATTTATACCCTGCCCATCTGGCTGGGTTTCCCCAGCCACTCTGGGCGGCTTCCAACCGAATATTAAAAACAATACAGCACCAGGCATAAAAAACTTCCCTAAACAGGGAAGTTTACTTTAAAAGTAAAACAACAACTTCAGATTTAACATTGCATTTATTTCATAATTTATAAACCACTCTGCATTCAAGGAATATGTGAATGGTATGCAGAAATAAAACATAAAACATCATGTGGATAAAAGAAAATGGCATTAAAACGTTTTTAAAAAGCAAGAATTAAAAACAGTAGAGACTAACTTGGGAAGGACTAGGAAGAAAAGCAAAGTCGGGAACAAACTTCAAAAACATAATCATGTTGGGGTTTGCTTAACTTCTAAGAGAAGAGAATTCCAGAGGTGCATCTAGTAGGAATCATTTGGTGCTTTGCAAGGGATGCTTGTCTAATAAATGGGCAAAGTAGAGACCTTGATCCTCCGCCCACACTGCTTTGGAGTTCCTCAGAATTAATTCTGAGCAAAGGCTTTTCCAGCCCAGGTACCCTCCACCACATCAAGGCAATCGTCCTGGGCCTAAAGCATCCTTCAAGCATCCAGCAAGCATGGGTGTAGCCAAGAGGGGGTGGGGGCAGCTGCCCCCCTAAATCAAGTAAATCAATAAAAATACTTAACTAACTGAGGTTCTGCCCCCCTAACATGAAGCCTGGGTATGCCCATATCAGCAAGTGCCCCCCCCCCGCTGACACTAAAAATATATATATTTGAATACAACATGCAGCCCCAACAACTTGGAGGGAAAAGAGAGGGGTGGGGTAGGGGTGGGGGGTTGATATTGATTCCTGATACCCTAAAATTCAAACCACAAAAATTACACATTAATGGAAATGGTTAGGTTAGGGTGAAAGCTACAAGTTTCTACTTCTTGGATGAGGTGTCACTGACACTTGCATGTGAGTAACTCACTAGAGGCATTCAGTTCATTAGCTTAGCATGGGAATGATGCTAATAATAAATTTATTCAGTGTATTCATTAGGGCCTGAGACAGTGCATTCAAAATAACATTTGAATCTATTCTGACCTCCTCTAAACCATTCAGATGCTTTCAGAGTTCTGATACTGTCTGATGTAACTATGCTTTACTGTAAGTGGTAAAGCAAGGAGATGCCCCCCCCCCCATGTCCATAAGATGTTGATTTTTATTTTTAAAGCATGTTGCTGGGACTGTTACAGCTCTGGAAGTTTGAGCTCAGTAAACCCCAGACTCACTCTCACTCTCACAGTGGTACCTCGGGTTACATACGCTTCAGGTTACATACGCTTCAGGTTACAGACTCCACTAACCCAGAAATAGTACCTTGGGTTAAGAACTTTGCTTCAGGATAAGAACAGAAATTGTGCTCCGGTGGCACAGCAGCAGCGGGAGGCCCTATTAGCTAAAATGGTGCTTCAGGTTAAGAACAGTTTCAGGTTAAGTACGGACCTCCAGAACGAATTAAGTACTTAACCTGAGGTACCACTGTATGCCCTTCAGATGGGTTATGCACATAGGATGGAAAATGTACTCTGTGTTATTTCAGAGGCAACCTTGCTTCTTTATGTGTCCCAAGGCTGAACTCTTGGCCACCAAAAACAGGTTCTAGGACCACCTCAGATGAATTGAAGACGACAGATTCAACACACACACAACGCTGGCTTGATTAAAATCCCTCCAAATTGTTTGAGAATTCACTGTGGCCTCCAGCCGAACTCTCAAACTGGTCCTCACACTGAGCCAGCTTTAAAAGAGAATCAAGACATGGGAAAACAAGAAGAAGGAAAAGAAAATCAAATTAAAACAAGGGAAAACCTCACTCCCTTGAGTCTGTTGTACCAGGCTGCTTTGATGATGAGCTGCTGAGTGAGTGAAGGAGCAAGCAAGCAAGCAAGCACTGTGGTCTCGTCTTAACCTAACTTCGACCTGGGCCAGCAGAGGTTAATTTTAGGGGTCAAAGGACTTATTTGGAGGTACAGAGGCTGGCGCCCACAAGGGCACTGCCTCAATTTGCAAATAGCCTTCATTCCTTCTGGACTATTTCCTTTTCTGCAGGCAAATTAGATAACCTCGCAGCTCACTTCATGCCCTTTTAGACACTGATGCTTGCTTTCTAAGTTCCAGAGTCTAAGTCAGAGCTTTCGAAACCGTTTTTCATGACACGTTAGTGCGTCGGCAGCAGCGTGTAGGTGTGTTGTGCAAACTCTCTTATAAGGGGTTAGTTTAATGATGCATGTCTAAAAAGCATGTCGCTGACATGAAAAGTTTGGAAAGCTCTGGTCTAAGTACTGTGGGCCTAAATGGAAGGAAGCAGACCTGGAAAGCCAAGGGACTTTCTTCTAAGGGATTGTGGTAAGTAAGGACTACCATTGTTCCTCTCTACAGGGTACCAGCACCTGAATGCGGATGAGTGACCCTGTCAGTTTCTGTTTCCACAGTTTCTCACTTTTCCCATCATAAGTTTAGTTCACATTTCCACATCAGTCTGTGATTTTTTTTTAAAGTCCTCATAGAATTGTAGAGTTGGAAGTTACCCCAGGGTCACCTAGCCCAATCCTCTGCAATGCATGGAAATTCATGAGCATTTCAGTGCACCTTTATTTTAATAAACATATTTTTATATGCAAACTTGCCAATTATTCAAATTTTGCAAAGCCATTTCCCCCTAATGCATTTCTACATGTTATTTTCACTAAGACTTTATTGTGGTGCATTCTTTATTTTATTTCTTTAAATCAGTTATATACAGCTTAACTACAACATCCTCTAAGCAATGTACAGAAACTCCATGCACTAAAGGTCGGTTTGTCATATGCCTAGAATTTCCTGTACATACCCAGAATACTGCAGTCAGAAGTAAATGTCTGGGGAAATTGGAAAAATGTCGGGGGAAATCCAGACATATGGCAAGCCATGTCGGCAGTGTCGTTTTTGCCAATTTCCCTTTTTTTAAAAAAGCTCAAAATAGCTCAAAAACAGCAAAAGCTCAACAACTTTGGGCAAAAATAATTTTTAAAAGTTCAACAATTTTGAAGGCTTATTTCTAAGTAACTGTATTTACAATCAGAGCACATAGCTGTGTTCACAAGTGATGTTTACAATCTCCTTTTCTTAAAAGCTAGGACTGCACTATGTAATAAGCTTAATTAACAGATTAATCAATGGAATCTGCAAAGCAGTAAAGACACATCTGTTTGAAAATCATTCATTTAGCCTTTGCTTCTAATCACTTTTGTTTATTAAATTGTTAGTTATCTAACAATTATTTTAGTACCTCAAAGAGACAGCAGTGCAGAAGTTTTTATCATATACAAATGTGTTTAAATTTGATAGACCAATTAATCAGCTAAAGACAGGATCAAGTGATCAATAATGAAGAGGAACCACATGCCCAGCATCAATTCCCTTCCCTTTAAACTGCACTCCTAGCCCCACTTACTTGAGATTAAGCCCCATTGAATTCTGAGCAGAAATGGTTCGGATGGCAGCCTAAGTCAAACTCACCTGAGCTTTTTTCACATGCTCTTTGTTATGCCACAGGGGGTGGGATAACACTTCATTCTGCTTCATTCAGTGAGGTGAAAACATCATGACATGAGAATGCCAATAAGTTAATTCTGCTAGATGTTACAAGAGCGAGGAGGGAGCGCTGGATGCTCAGCTGCCATTTTTAGCACCATCTGCACACATTTACCATCATGTGTACACTCACCCACCTACTGATTCACAATTCTGTTCAATGGAGCAACTTCAGACTCTCACCTACAAGTAAGCAGGCGTGAAACTCCAAAGGGGTAGCCATGTTCACCTGTTGCAACAATATCAATTAAGTTTTGTGGCGCCCTTAAAGCTTAACAGATGCACAGGAAGAGCCCTGCTGGATCAGATCAAAGGGGTCAGACCTGCTTCTCACCGTGGCCAACCAATGGGAAAGGCACAAGCATGACTTGAGCCCAACAGCACTCTCCCATTTTGTGTTTCCAAGCAACTGGCATTCATACTGGAGGTGCATTGTGGCACAATGTTTTGTTGCGCTAGGTTGATTGGTTTGTTTAGGCCTTGTATATCCCACCTTGCTTTTGTGGGAGGGAGGTGGATCAAAGCAGCCATAGCCAAACATCTGGATATGGTTGATTAACTAAGATGAAGAGGTGCTTGAGCCAGACGTATGTTCCATCAAATCACCACCACATGCTGTACAATTCAAAAGACTAATCATCTGCATGAAACAGGTTGATAACAAATTTATCCTTTGTTTCCAGAACTCTTGGTTTGCTCTTTCTCCTTATTAGAAAACCTTTGTAGTCATCACACTCTACACCATTGGTAATGGTTAGGGATGGGAGTGGAATTTGCTTCAGGTCATCTTAAAAGATGAAGCTACCTAATCTGCACTCACCAAAAGGATATGCAAACCAAAAACAGAGCCACCCGTCAAAATGTGCACATCTTTGAATTTTGCAGTGCAGTTCTCCAGCCAAGCAATGAGTACAAAAAATGCTTATTCTGGGGTAAAGTTTCCATAAAGCACACTTATTCGTGAAAACATTAAACTGCATTGTGTAATGGAATATTGCCTTGCAGAAAATTCAAACAAACTATATATCCAGAGAGATTCACTTTGCAGTTTGCAAACCAGTTTAGACATGTGGAGAATTGAACCTGAGATTGGAAAAACGAGGAACTGAAATCAACATATTTGCTCCTTCCCAGTGATACATAGGGGACAGCATGATCGCAGGTCTAGCCTTAGGCTGTTGGAGAAGTGCATATATGTGTGCAGAAGCCCTGTGGATGCATGTACTCAGACATGCATAGAATTGCCACAAAGTGCCCACAGGCAATCCCAGGTGGGTCTGTTATCAGATTCAGACATGTACACACACACACACACACACACACACACACACACACACACACATAACCAGGCATGCACACAGGCAAGATGGACACCGATGCAACATGTTTGTGAAGCTAAATGCCCACCCCAGAGAACCAGACAATCCCCAGATGCACCTTCCCCCCATCCCCTCCCTCTAGCCCTGGACCCATCTGCATATTTTTATTGCCAATGTCAGGAACATGAAAACTCTTTCTGCCAGCACTCAGCACTGAAAATTTATGAGGTTGGTCTGCTGGAGCAAGGGGCTCAGGGGGGAGGGGAGGGAGGGAGAAAAAGTGATGGAAGAGCAGGAATAGGCCTATAAATTGTTCGTTGTGATTTATGCTGCCGTCCGTTTGCAGAATCTTCCCTCCTCTGCATCTCATCTTTTCTGGAGCCTCACACACACACAGATCTCTCTCTCTCTCTCCACCCCCCTTTCCTTTCCTTTCCTTTCCCTGCCTTACTTTGGGGTCCTGAGTCAGCCCAGCTGGTGGAAGACAGCGATGCGAACTCAGTCGGTGCAGACAGAGTTAAAGTAAACAACTGTGGTCATCAGCAGGCAGTTAGCAGGCTTTGGACAGATGAGCAGGGCTGGAGGAGGACCACACACGCACCCCCCCTCCTCTGGACCACACAGGGACCAGACTGCATTGACTTTGCACGCAACACACACACACACACACACACACACACACACACACACACACACACCACTCCTTCTCCTTACAGCTAAAAGCTATAGATTTCTTTGCCTTGGCTTAGAAAGCTTTGCAAGAACCCCTTTTCCCCACTTCTGGAATTATCTTATGCCTGGGATTGACAATATGATCAATGAGGCCACTACCATGAAACATTACTGGATTCTGTGCAAAATATTTTGTTATTATTGTGATTCTTACCTTTCTTATTATGTATCTATCTCATTGGACCCTATTTATTTTTCAAATGCATGCACATGGTGACATTCTTGAATTTTTTAAAAAATGCAAAATTTGATAAACTACTTTAAACACCTCTCCCCAAGCTAAAACAATCTGCATTTAAAATCAGCAATAGATACATAATAAATCTGGAGCCTTAACAAACCTAATCTAAATGAAATTGTCACCATCACCATCCTCCTAAAAGCAGATATTGAGGAGGGCAGGTGAGAGATTGGTAAATCTGATCATTTTTGTTTCTTCCTTTTTCTCATCTTTCCAAACTTAAATTCAGCTCTTCATATTTCCACATCAGCCTGCAATTTTCTTAAAATAAAAATGCCCTCATTAGAATTCATCAGCATTTTAGGGTGAATTTTGCCTGATATAGACAATTTTTGTATGCCATTCTGCCTAATGCACACATTTTCTCAAAGAAAATGCTTTTTCGCATTTGTTATTTTCACAAATATTTCCATTTATATGCATACTTTGTTTCTTATTTATTTAAATCATTTATATATGCTGCTTAACTACCACCGTCTCTAAGCCATAACTGTCAACTTTTCCCTTTTCTTGTGAGGAATCCTATTTGGAATAAGGGAATTTCCCTTTTAAAAAGGGAAGTGTTGTCAGCTATGCTCTAAGCAATATACAGAAATGCAACACAGAAAAGGTAAAAAATGGTTAAAACCATAAACACACACTACATTTAAAGTTCTTGCTGGAGTAAAAAAAGAAAAGTCTTCAGTAGGCACAGTACGTTCAACAGCTTTGAACACCTTTCTTGGGTGGAGAACTACACTGCAAAGTGTCCATGATGATGGTGAGAGGGTTGGGCGTCCTTAGGCCTGGGAGCCAAATCTGTCCCTCTGGACCTCTATATCTCTTTCAGGCCACACTTCTGTCTCCAAGGCACCAGCCCTGCTCTGCACCTTCCTTGAGTCCTTTTGCTTGGTTGGATTGTTTCCTTCAATCCAACTTGCTTACCTCTTGCTTACCTGGATGGAAAGAAGTGTAGGGTGTTTCTGTGTAGGGGTAGAAATCTCTGGCTTCTACGAGGCTGAAATACAGCCTGCTGAATAAATGTAAGAGTCACAGCCATTGGAGTGCCCACTTTTGTCCCTGGCCCATGCAACGCTAGCCCATGACTCCCAGAAGAGTTGCCTATAAGGGTTCATGGCCTTTGGCCAGAAAAAGGTTCCCTACGCCTATTGTAGGAGTTGGCAGTAAGCCCCCTGCAGGTTAGTGGTACAGTCTCAGCAGGTGCCCCGTGATGATGATGATCTTTGACTGCCAATCCTGAAGCTAATTGCATAAGGCCCGACTCCACAAGAGGCCCCCACCTTGTTGAAGCCAAGCAGATCTAGGTCTGATCTTTGCCTGGGTGAGCGACTGCATGGGAACTGCATGCATTTATTGCACTTATATCCCACCTTTTTCTCCGAGGAACTAAAGGTGGTGTACCTCATTTTCTCCCTCCTTAGTTAATCCCCACATCAACCTTGTGAGGTAGGTTGGGCTGAGAGGCAGTGACTGAAAAAAGGTTGCCGAATGAGTTTCATGGCTGACCGAGTGGGAGTTTGAACCCTGGTCTCCCAAGTCCTAGTGTGACACAATGACCACTACACTATGCTTCCTGTCATATGTATGTGGTCTCTTAGGCATTGGAGGAAAACCCAGCAACAGCATCATTACAGCTCTCCCCACAATTTCCTCTAATTATAAGCCTGGCGATAAAACTTATTAAAGTGACAGAAAGGTAGAAGTATACATTTCCGAATAGAGCACACACAAATCAGGCATGTGCATTGTATTTGCAGAGATACAAATGGAACGTGTCAAATTGGAACATTTGGGGAGGGGGCGAAGAAGGGGAATTTCAATGTGCATCTGTTCCATAAGCAGGCGGTGCAAGCAGTCCTGGTGCAGCAGAAAGGAGTTTTCTTGCTTGTGACCCTGGGGGCAGGCAGAGGAGTTAGCTTTCAATCATCTTAACACCCCCCAACTACTGCTCTAGCTGCAAACACAGACACTCCTCCAGTGTCTCTCCATCTGCAGATCTTCAATGAGTTACAGGGATCCCAGGCTTCTGTCTGATAAGGTCATCTTGCAGCAGGGGTTCTTCCACTGCTCTGCTCAGCTCTGGCAGCCATCTCCAGGATGAATCAGTTAATCTGCAAAATATCTCATGTCTTATGAAAGGCCCCCAAAGTTTGCAGTGCATTAGAGCACCACCCAACTGTTAGTAATCTGCAAGAAGGATTTTGGTTTGCACAATTCAAGTGCTCTGTTGTTGGAGGGCAATAAATCCACTTTACAGAAGAAATGGACTGCTTGCGGTTAGGAAAGTGACAGGAAAATGCACTGAAAAGTATGGGACAAAAGAATGACTAACAGGAAATACCCTGCAAGAAAACTAGGATGAATGCAGGATGAAGGCTCATTGCCCTATAACCTCCTGCAAACCCATCAATAAAGACCAGATATAATCTGACCTCTGCGTAAGCTTTGTGCAAGAAAAGCAGAAAGAATGCTCCATAAATAGGTCATCTGGAGGAGCCTTCAAAGGTTTTTTTTAAAAGAACCAAATTTAAATCTTATTCAAATAGTGTTGCGAAGGATTCTGGGACATATTATTGGGCTCACATTCAGCAGGGGCTGCCACTGTTCCCCCCTCTTCCCCCATTTGCTGGTGCTTCAACAACATTTCTCTCCCATCCCTGATTAGGGTTTCTTTCTTCTAAAGAGAGTGGTCTCAGCCAATCAGGGATCCTGTAGTGAACCAGATGGTGTTGCAACATTAGCTGTAGGCAATCAAATGTGGCCAACATCACTGGTGACAACAAAGTTGATTCAAAGTGAGGGTAATGCTTCCCTGGATTGATCATATGGGTGATCCCATATTGAAGAGGGTGGGGAAAACATGAGGAGGAAAGAAAGTCTGTTTTGGGGGTGACTAGGTGAACACCTTTGTTCCTTTTGCATTAACACTGCCATTACTGAAATGGTTTGTGTGTGTTTCTTTTGACACTGATAAAACTCCCCCCCCCCAATACCTTCCTTAGTTCAACTCTAGTTGTTAAAGTGACACAACTGTCCCCATAAACTGTCTCTGTCCACAGGCCTCCAGTGCAAGTCCTGCTCCAGGATCCCCTAAGTTGAGCTCTCTCTCTTTGGGGAAGGTTTGCTGTGCAGGTCGATTCCGGGTTCAAGAGGAAAAAGTAGCTCAGCCGGGAAAGGAAATGCCTGCTTCGTAAGCTCACCGCCAACCAGGAGCGTTTCGGAAAGCAGTGACTCAGTGCCTTGCGACTCTTGGCATTTCAAGGGACTGACAAATGGTTGTGGCTTCCTTTAGCAGCTACGCTAGGAGCCCAAAGAAGTGACCTTTAAGGAGCTTGCAGCCACAGAGGGAGGCGCATTGCGTGCTCTCTGCAGCTCCCTCTTCCTTGCCTTGGCTCTGACCTCTTTGCCTGCTCAGCTGCAGCAGCTGACAAACAATGGTGTGTGTGAGGCTAAAAGAGAAAGAGGAAAGCAACACCTTGAAACTGATAGTCTTTGCTCAATCACAGGCAATTTTCCTATATATTTTCCACAGGGTCGAAAGCTCTAAGTAGCTAACAGGGCAAACTTAAACAGTAGGGGACCTATGCTGTAGCATAGGACGTGGCGGCCATAAGAATGTAAGAAGAGCCTGGTGGATCAGGATCCTGTTCTTACAGTAGCCAACCAGCTTCCTGTGGGAAACATGAGCACACCGGTACTCTGCATGCCTGAGTTTCCCAGCAACTTGGATTCTTCAGAAGCAGTACTGCCTCTGAGAGTGGAGGTAGAACATATCCATTGTACTTAGTAGCCATTGGTAGCCTTCTCCGTGAATTTGTCCAATGAGTTTGACCAAACTGCGGGAGGCAGTGGAAGACAGAAGTGCCTGGCGTGCTCTGGTCCATGGGGTCACGAAAAGTCAGACACGACTAAACAACAACAACATTTTAGAGCCAGCCAAGTTGGAGGCCATCTCTGCCTCCTATGGAGATGAGTTCCATAGTTTAACTATGCACTGCATGAATAAGTCCTTCCTCCTGTCTATCCTGAACCTTCCGGCATTTATCTTCATTGGATGGCCACAGGGTCTAATGTTATGAGGGAGGGAGAAAAATGTCTCTCTATCCATTTTCTCCACTCTGTGCATTTTTTTATAAACTTCCATCATGTCACCATTTGCCTCTTCTCTACATCCCTGTCTGAATGCGTAAATGGTGCACATGTCATGCACAGGACAGAGCTGCCCACAGAGAGCATTTCCAGTGATGCAGCGTCTCCTGCTACACTAGTGTAAGGTTTCCTTTTTAAAATTCTTCCCTTTCCTCCCCTCTTCCCCAAATCCACATGTTTCCTCAAGATTGGGAAGGCAGAGATTTGGGGCTCTTAGGAGCACTGGAGAAGAACAGGATTAGAAAGAAGGCATTTTGTCAGTTTCCTCCTTATGCAACAGCCCGGGTCCTTTCCTCAAAGAACACACTGGAATTTGGCTCCGTTTGCAATTTCAAAGGAAACGGTACAATTGGCTTCTTCCCTGGTACTTTTCCTGATGCAGACTCCATCAGAGTTTGCTGAAACAATGCAAATGGGATGGTTCCCATCACTTTTCTAAAAAAGGGACAAAGAAAGATTTAAATTTAGACACAGTGGCCTCCACAGCCATCTTACATCAACCAAGTGTTTCATGTTACAACTTCAGGGTGAGCGACATAAAGAGAGCCAGATCAGGCCAAAGGCCCATTCTAGTCCAGCATCCTGTTCTCACAGTGGCCAAACAGATGCCCCAATGGGAAGACCACAAGCAGGACCTGAATGCCCCATTCACCCTTTTGGACCTGCCCATTGCATACCTGGGTCTCTAATTGCAGTCTGCCTTACTTCCCCCCACTTACACAACATTACATGATTCTTACATGTAATGTAATACATGTAATACACAACATGATTCTTAGCTGGGTGAGATGGGGGAGTTAATCCCCTCTACCCAATTCAGGAGACTTGGGGAGGATTCAGATATTGAGAGCAACATCTCCCTAATGAAGGAAAGATATAGGGCAGAGGTGAGGACCATTTTTTCTGTGTGTGAGGAACATGCTTAATGGTGGTGGGAGGGGCTGGAGTCAGTGATGTGTGGGACCAGAAGCAAAAGCAGGCAGAGCATCAAGCTTTTTCTCTCTCTGACTACACCCACACCATACTTTTAAAGCACTAGGATATCACTTCAAACTGTCATGGCTTCCCCCCAAGAATTCTGGGAAATGTTGTCTGTTAAGGGTGCTGAGAGTTCTTAGAAGAACCTTATTCCCCTCACAGAGCTACAATTCCCAGAGTTCCCAGGAAAGAGGAATTGATCATTAAACCACTCTGGGAATTGTAGCTGTTTGAGGGGTCTCCTAACAACTCTCAGCACTCTTAACAAACCATAGCTCCCATAATTCTTTGGGGGAAGCCATGACTTTTAAAGTGGTACCATAGAGCTACAATGAGTTCCCAGGAAAGAGGAACTGACTTTTAAACTACTCTGAAAATTGTAGCTCTGGGAGGGGAATGGGGTCCGCAACTTAAAAAATAAATAAAATGGGCAGGCGGAGATCTGGGTTCCAAGCGCACCAGAGACAGATTGATAATATGCAGGATTTCCTCATCTTTGGCTTACGGTGGAGGGGTGGGGGAAACGTCACTCATATTTGCACAGAGCTGAATTGGCAGCTCCCCAGACATCAGTACATCTCTTTAAAATTTGATTTAAGACAAACTTCCCACCAAACTCACGAAGCATCTGGCACTGTTGTCCTTGCCTCCGCTATCACCACTCCTTCTAATCTGCGGTTTTGGTCTTTGCTATGAAAGGCATGCTGAATTTATTTTTTAAAAACCCTGATAATGGGAAGATCGATCTGATTAACTGCCGAACGATCTGATTAACGGCCGAGCCCCTTTTCCAAAGGCTGCAGAAATCCATCTGTCTCTCTCTAATCTGCATACATTTTTTCATTTATTGAATTGCCGAAGGAGACTGCAATCCAGATGATTAAGAAATCAGATGTGCTCTTGAGTTCCAGCAGAGTATCAAGTCTGAGGTGGGTGGAGAGTCATTATTAATTGGTTTCAGTTACTGTAGGCTAAAGAGGCGGAACTCTGTGTAATAGGTTTATCTTTTGATCTCCATCTTTTGATCCAAACCAAACCTTTGCGGCTCATATAACCAGACACATGGAAAATGTATGCTGATCTAACTTGCTATGAAAGCTTTGGCAAACAGTTCTCCGCCAGTTTTCTTTGCTTTTCAGGAGGGTGGCATGGGTTGTTGTTACTTAGTAAGCTTTAGGGTCTGCAAAGGCAGGGATGAGTGAATCTGTCAATTTCAGTTTCTCTTTTCCCCAGTCTTAAACTCAGTTCACCTTTCTACACAAGATTGTGATTTTTTTTAAAATAAAAAAGTCCTCCTGAAAATTCATCAGCCTCTTAGTGCGAATTTCTCCTGATACTCATATATTTTGCCTGATTTGCACATTTTTTGCAGCAGAAAACATTTTAAAATCTTATGTTCACTAGTATACCAATGGCAGAACTGGCACAGTTACAGGCACTGTAATACTTGTTTTGCATTTGCAATCAATCAATTTGTTTGTGTGGCAGCAGCCAAACTTTGGAACTCCCTGCCTATTGACATCAGGCAGGTGGCTTCCCCGTGCTGCAGAAATTGTAGCTAAAGAATCCCTGATGGCCATCCAACTTCTGTTTCAAAACCTCCAATGAAGGAGAGTCCAGCGCCTTCTGAGGGAGTCCATTCCACTTTGGAACAGCTCTTCCTTTCAGAAAATTCTTTCTATTGCTTAGTCAGAATCTCCTTTCTTATAATTTGAATCCATTGGTTCAGATCCCACCCTTTGGAGCAGCAGAAAACAAGCTTGCTCAATCTTCCATGTGACAGCCCTGCAGATAATTGCATGGAAATGCTCATGAATTTTCATTTAAAAAATTGTAAAAAATAATGATCACAAACTCATGTAGAAAAGATGCATAATCCAATTAATAAAATAAATGATTGTGATAATAATTTTTTTATTTTCAACATACATTCCCTGCCTCCTTGGAGGACTTAGATGGTAGCTAAGGAGGACACCTGCTATCTATAAGAAGCAATAGATTAAGATTACGAAGGACAACATTACTTATGTAGCAGCACATAGAATAGAGAGGCAATGAAATAACGACAATGTCAGCAGCATAAAAGCACCAACACCCTGGAGAAAAACTACCCTTCATGGGAATTGTCCAAAAGGTCACAGCATCTATTCAAGGCAAATGTCCCCTGGAAGATAATTCCACAACAAGGGAGCTACCACAGGAAAATAATGTCTTCTGGTCAACGACTCAACACCCACCTCATCTATGAAGAAGGAGGGCTTGTGGAGTGAAGCATCTGATGAGGATCTAATGTCCTTATCCTCATTAATCCCTGGATTTCAAATGCCCTGTGCCTCAAGATTCCGCTTTCCTGGTTCCCATTTGTAATTTGACCTGATGTTTAACTCGCAACATGGAGTGTAGTTACAATCCTAAATGCACATTTCCTTGGGAGTAGAGGGAGGGAGAATTCCATTCCGTTTTTATTTAATGGTGAACCTTCCTACTTTCTGAAACAATATGCAAACAGAAACACAGCCGTCCTTCAAAATTTGCACTTCTCCACATTTTGTGAGTGTTGCAACCAAACACGTACAAAAATGCATATACTAGGGTATATTGTGCAATAAAAAGCATATATTGGTGAAACAAAAGTGCATTATATGAAGGAAATTTGTTTTGCAAAAATATGTGGACGCATTCAATAGATCTGTGTATTAGGAGAAATATGCACTAAAATGTTGGTGAATTTTCCTGATATTTTTTTTAATCATGTGCTGATGTAAAAATGAGGAGAATGGAAAATGAGAAATCGACAGATTTATCCATCTCTTTTGGGAATAAGCTCCATGTAATTCAATGGGACTTCTGAGTGGACATGTAAAACATTGTACTGTAAAAGGGCATCAGCCAAACTTCGCTCATCAATAGGGTTAGCTGTACTATCTTTGAGACCTTCTAGTTGAGGCAGAATGGACCTGCTGACCAGCCAGTGTCAGGTTATTATACAAACATCCCCCCCTTTTTGTCTTCTTTTTTTTTTGCAAATTTGCAGACTTGGTGACCAAGTTAAGCACTGGAGACAGTTTGCCCAGTAGGGTGACCTTTCACCTTCTCTTTACTAAATAGAGTTAATTGCTGCATTTGTCTGTCATTTGAGCTACAAATAATTCTACTGAGGTCATTGGTAAAAAAAAGGAAAGCTTGGCTTTTTAGCCACCATCAGAGAATCTCTAACTTGATATTGCTGGGCATGAAAACATGTGAGAGGCTTCTGGGACCCTATAGTACCAATGTCTCAATCTAAGCAGAGACAGCCACCAATGTGAAATCAGACCTTTAGCAACTTTGGAGAGTAATAAGAAATGCACCCGACACACATGTGTACATATGTGTGCATATGTGTGCCTGAACTCACTTTGCAAGATCTAAAATTCTCTCAGAGGTTATTCCACTACAATACATTTCCAGAATAAATATTCAATATCCAACTAAGTTCTACTCAGAGTAGACCCACTGAAGTTAATGGCACTGTGTTATCTAGGCCTATTAATTTCAGTGGGTCGACTCTGAGTAGAACTTCATTGGCTAGTACTCCCCCCTCTACCAGGAATTATTGATTTATTTGGCCCAAAGAATAAGAAAAGATGTCATCCTAATCTGGTGACATCTTCATGGAAACACAGGAGAATGTAAGAAAAGCCCTGGGGCCTCATAGCATGGTGGCAAAGCATCTGCTTTGAATGCAGAAGGCCTCAGCTTCAATCCCCAGCACCGCCAGGTTTCCAGCAGCTGACATTCAGAAGCATACTGCCTCTACCAACAGTGGAGGTAGAACATAGCCTTAGGTTCCACAAATTTCCCAGGATATTGAGAGCAAAGGAGTCAGCTGGGCAGGGACAAGAAATAACACCCTACCCACCAAAGCCCTGAATTCCTTTGAGACCCTGCACTACCCTTGAGCCCTCTGAAGCTGCCCGTCAAAGTGTCCTTCTCACCAGTGGGCAGCACATGCTCTCCTGTGATAAGATGAGCACAAGAGAAGTGCTCTCCTCTCTGCTTTGAGATCTCATCTTTTCTGAACTGCCTGCCATTTCCCCTTGAGGCTCCTTTTTCTTTTCTTTCATGTCTTCTTCAGCAGCTGTAGACCAAAGAGGAGCAATTTCCTACTTCGTGCTAACTGCTCTCTGCTGACAGCCTCAAGAACCACAAGGTGAGAATTTGCTTCCATTTCAGAGGAGATCTGGCTGGACTCAAGGCAAGGGACTGCTTTCACGATGCTCTTTGATGTGCTTCTCCTCAGATGGGTAGGTTAGCTTTGCCTCCTACTCCAGCGTATCAGATCTTCATCAGATCTGCAGCTCACCCGATAGACAAAGGCCCAGAGCAAAAAACAAAAACACCTCAATGAAAAGCACACAACACGTAACAATAAAACCTGATAAAAAATCACATTTGACCCATCACAAAAGTGCAGCAACCACATAATCTATCGGAACATTAGGTTACATCCAGGCAACCTGTTTGTTGAGTGTTGTTGTTGTTCCACCTTTTTCCCAGACCAGGACTCAAGATGACTTACAAAATGTAAAACAAATTTTTCTGGACCATCCCATTCCCAGTCCATAGCAAGTGAACTAACTTCACTGGGGAAAAATCAGTGCAGACTCCAGCTCTCCTCCAACCTTCGCCACCCTTGCCAAGTCCATGGCGTGTGTAGATCCCTGCTGTTTCCTATGAACTTGAATAGAGATTTTCCTGGGAAAGTCTAGCTTTCCTGTCAGATTTCCAATGGCCAATTTTCCCGGAGAAAAGCCAAGTTCTCCTTCCGTACTGCAGCAGCAGGAAAAATGTAAAAATAAAATGAAAATGAAGGGGTGGGGGAGAGATCAAAATTAGGATGGTTCTTACACATGCCAAAAAAACAACAACAAAAAACCAAGCATAGAATCTGTATTAAAAACCTGCATATGCATATGTCTAGATGAAAATGTAGGAGTAATTACCATAATTCAAATAGAAACACGGTACATCTCACCTTAGTGACTGTGATTTGGTGAGCTGTGTGCTTGATCAGTCTGCTACCCAGGCGCTCACTGTGTATGGGCAACCTCAAGGCTCCTTCCTGCTCTCCCTTCTGACAATTCTTTTTCCTTAACTTGAACTGGGCAGGGCTTCAACAGAGGACTCCTTCAAATACAGGACTGCCCTCTGTTAAGCAGGGTGCCTGCCTAACCAGACAGGAGCTTCAAGAGATGAGAGGGTTCCAGGTATCTTTCAAACCAGGGTTGTAGGAGAATTTTGATGAAAACAGAAATAGGAGTGGAAAATGCTGGTGTTCGATTTTTTGCTCCGTGTCCAGAGGGAAAATGTATCCAGAGAATATGATCAGTATTCATGGTTGTTGTTGCTTCCTGTACACAAATGATACATAATTGATTATGATTCTCCTGCCCCACCATTGCCTCATTTTCATTGTGTTTCCTTTGCAGTGAAACGATGGAATAATGTAACAATTGTGTGATTTACATAATTAAATAGGTAAATTGCATAAGTTTCATAATTTTGCCACAGCAAACAGTGAAACACGTAACATTGTTTTTGATGGAAGGTGAGTTGCAGTGGAATGGAAGCAGTGCTGCATACAAGCAGAGGGAGGAATGGGAAAAGATGCTTACACCCCTATTTGGATCCCAAAGTTGTCACCCCCTACTTCCCAGAGACAAGTGTTATCTGCTTACGCGTTCCCTTCTCACACTCCCCCTTTCTCCGCAGCCCATTCCTTTCTCCTTATAAAGGCATTGCTGCATCCTGACAGAGAAAACACTGGCGACTCGAGGGGTCCATGACCTTTGGGCTGCTAAACTCCCGCAAACTAAATAAAAGCAGCCCAAGAGAAAGCAAGTGAACATAAATCAGAACGCCTGACAGAGACCACCTGGTATATGCTTCCTTGCTGCAAGGAGGCACAGAGCTGATGGTATTCAGCTGGAGACGCTGCAGTCTCATGCATTTCTTAGGGGTACTACCTCACAGAGCCGGGGGGGGGGGATCATGTCTCCTGCCAAGCCCCACCAAAATGAATGGGGAATGAAGTGCTCAAGTCAAGGGCTTTGTTTGTAGTTTTGTTTGTTTTTACTTCGTTGGTCAGTGGGGGGAAACAGGAGAAGAAAATTGTGCATGTAGACTGGGGGTAGCCAGTGTGGTGCCCCCCCGAGGTTTATGGACTACAATTCCCATGATGCCTAGCCATTGCCCATGTTGGATGGGGCTGATGGGAGTTAGAGTCCAACAAATATCTAGATGGGACCATGTTGACTCTCCCTGATGTAGACCATTGGAAATGATGATACCTCTGCTAACGACGACATCTTCTAAAAACCCTCTTTAGTTTTGGACAATAGAGAAACAAAATACAAATTCTGGGAACAGAGAGGATGCAAAGCTTGTGAGCTGCTGCCCAGCTATCAAACATTTTCATCTGTACCCTGGAACAAATGGATTTGGAAACCAATTGCAGCTGTTTATCATGATATTTTGAGCACATGCGATATACAATATGGTGGGTGGAGGGTGCAGCTTTGGATCATTGTCAAAGGGAGGGCTAGTGGGAATAGTTTTTTCCTTTCTTTTTTTAAAGTTACCCTCCTGTTGATAAACAAAGTAGGGAAAATGCTCAAAGCCATGAGCACAAGTTGGGTCTCCTTGGATTTTCATGCTTCATCACCACCATTAAGACCAAGTGCACATTCTTTCTTGGCCAGTTCTAGAATATGAGAGGGAGAAAGAGAGAGAGAGAGAGAGAGAGAGAGAGAGAGAGAGAGAGAGAGAGAGAATGCTTTAAGCAATGTAAATAATGTGGTTGGGAACCGGTTAAAGAATATTTTAGTTGATCCACAGTCTGGCTTTTATCGGACTTACCCATCAATGTGAATTTACATATTACATATACACTTCGACAACTAAGGTGTCCTTCCAAGCACCCTGAAGGGAAAGAGTGGCTTCTTTTAATACTTAATCACTGCTGGAGCAAAAGGCCTTCACTAATATTTACTTCCTCATCCCAGTTGAGAAAATGTAATATTTGCAAATGGGACGCGGGTGGCGCTGTGGGTTAAACCACAGAGCCTAGGACTTGCCGATCAGAAGGTTGGCGGTTCGAATCCCCTTGATTGGGTGAGCTCCCATTGCTTGGTCCCTGCTCCTGCCAACCTAGCAGTTCAAAAGCATGTCAAAGTGCAAGTAGATAAATAGATACCGCTCCAGCAGGAAGGTAAACGGTGTTTCCGTGCACTGCTCTGGTTTGCCAGAAGCAGCTTAGTCATGCTGGCCACATGACCCGGAAGCTATACACTGATTCCCTCGGCCAATAAAGTGAGATGAGCGCCGCAACCCCAGAGTCGGTCACGACTGGACCTAATGGTCAGGGGTCCTTTTACCTTTAATATTTGCTAATATAGTAATGTGCTAAAACAGCTTCAAAAATTAAAAAATTCAGGATCCTTTGGTAGCATAGCTATATATTTGAAATAAGCATTAGTGGACTTTGGGCTTTCACATTTTAGCAGTGTGCTGTGTGATAATTTTATTATTTTATTCTTTTAGGGTTTGTTCTTTTTTTGCAATCAAGCAATGTATAAATTTTATTAAATAAACAATGAACCCCATTTCCTGATGCTTTGCTTGTATTTGGTCTCACTGATTGATTCAACTGGGACAACATTTTAATGTACAATCGCTGCATCTTTACTCAATTGTGAGGAACAGTTGACAAATGTGAGCTTGGGGTCAGATTAAGATGCACTGAGGCTCCAAGCTATGTCAAATTTATGAGACCCTGCAATAGCATTACCTCTCATCCCCAAAATGTTTTATTCTAACACTGTGGCTCCCAAACATTTCCCCTCATGGATGACTTAAAAATTGCTGAGGGTCTTTACAATTCTTTTCCTCCCTATTGTAGCAACTGTAATGTGCTGCAATAGATGCTGTATATTTTAAATTATATTTCCATTTCATCTTTTATATCCTATATTGTATTTGACTGTATCACAATTTGAATTCCATAAAAATCTCTAGAATGCA
The DNA here is from genome assembly GCF_965153285.1 of Podarcis tiliguerta. NCBI lineage: Eukaryota > Metazoa > Chordata > Lepidosauria > Squamata > Lacertidae > Podarcis > Podarcis tiliguerta. The sequence goes on along the minus strand of NC_139541.1, from coordinate 37,416,041 downwards.
AATTCTAAGTCTTGCAGGAGTTCTTCAGGGGGACCACCTGAATGAAACATGGAGATCATTGGTTGTCAATGGACCACATTTTGCGAACCCCAGTCCTAAGAGCAAGGACAAGGAAGACAGAAATAATGAACTTCTGCATTTGCATAAGGATGCAACCCATTTGGAAAGCATGCAACCAAAAAGTAACATTCTCACTGAAACATATATTTTGCAACCAAACTTGAAATTTTACTGATTTTTAAATTTTATTTAGAGACTCTTTTTATAATCTGTGTGTAAATTTGCAACAAATTAAATAGGTGTCCCTGCTGGACACAAGAGGTGCAAGTAATACAAACTGAGAATACAAACTTTTAAATTTTCTTTTTTTAAAGAACAACTCTTTTAGCTTCCTAAACACTATTGCATTTAGCTAGGTAGGTGTCCTTTTTTTTTTGAAAGAGACAGGACAGGCAGCTTTCTAAAGCAATGAGAACAACCCTCCACGGGGACCCAGCCAGTCCGAACATTCATTGCATTATTTTCTTTGCAGATAACATTTTTGGTGGAGCCAGCATTGCCAGATTAAACAAAGCAGATAACGTTGAATCTTGTCTTTAAAATTGCAGATCTCCTGGCCCAGGAAAATATAGGCATCAGATTACATGCTGCAGATTAGTAATGGGCTTTAGAGCTCCCCCTTTCTTCTTCTTTTAAATGTTAAGAAACATAGTGATCCCTTCGGATCAGGGAACAAACAGATGTAGTAAATTTGTGTGGCAGTCAGCAGTTTCAGATAAGCGCTGATGGGAATGGAAATGGGGGGTGGGGTGAGGGTTTAAAGACTGATTGCTTCTGTGTTAAAGTTTTCCACATAAAAACTACAATTCTCTCCCTCTCGTGGTTAAGGAAAAGGATCCTTGTTTAAACACTGCACCTTCTGCCTGGTTTCATTCCCTTTGTGGGACGCATTCCAAACAGAGTCTCTCTCTCTCTCTCTCGGAGAAATACTTGTGGGGTGGCAGAAATGAGTCGAGTAAGGGCTGCAGTTAAAACAGGAGAGGCTTTCCTGAGGCAGCAATTCCATCCATCTAGCGTGACGCCCGGTCCCGTTATTAGCGAGGATGGAAAATTGCATTGCAAAATTATCTGTTCAATTTCATTGGCGCTCTCTCCCCTCCCCGCCTCTCCGTGCTTTCTCCCTTTCATTCCAGGGACTCTTTGCCACACAATACCCATCGGAGCTGGCAGCCCCCTTATTAAAAGCACCTGGCCATGAAAGGAGATCAGACCGTAGGCCCATTTGGGGGGCCAAATGGTTACATAGAAAAAAAGGAAAGAGCAGGGGCAGCCCAAGGTATTTTGCTGCATGAGACAAAGGACAATAGAGTGATCCCCTTCTTTCTATGCACAGAAGCCAACCAGACCAAGAGCTGAAAATTACTTTCATGCTAGTGAAGATGGGGCAGGGTCTTTCACCACTCCTGTGGTCAGCAAGGTAGGTTAGGGCAGCCATTTACACATCACTGATACTGACAAAATTCCCCAAAGGAAATGAACAAAATTAAACCATTTTAAAAAGCATAAATGGACATCAGGGAAAGGTGAATCTGTCCATTTCAGTTTCACACGGTCTTTTGTATTTTCTGGTTTTCGGTTCTCCACATTTCTGCACCAGTTTGCCATTAAGGGGAAAAAAATATCATGTAAATTCATCAGCCTTTTAATGCAAATTTATCCTAACATATACAAGATACACATTTTTTTGCATTTTGGTTTCCTCTAATATTATACCTTTTTGTTGGTTCTTTTCACATTCATGTGCATTTTTATGCACCCTTCACTTCAGTATATGCATTTCTATACACATTACTTGACTGGAGAACTGCACTGCAAAATTTGGAAGAGTGTGTATTTTGAAGGATGCCTGTTTGCACATTGTAATAGCAAAGGCCAGATTTGGTAGGTTCTCATTTAAATGTGAATGAAATCCGACCCCCCCCCCCCCAATTTCTCGTGGACCTGTAACAAAAGTGTTGCAGTGCGGAATAATCCCTGTTCAGGATTCTTGCCACTCCGTTGCCATTCCCCACCACAGTCAGCATTCAGAGCCACTGAGCACACCACTTCTCAATGAGCTATTTTGGGGGGCTTCCACCCTTAAACTGAGCAATGAGCCAGTCATTGCTTTAAGGGGTTAGCATTGCCAAAGCAGGTGTTCTATTCTGATGCTCATGCACAGAGGAGGTTGTATCTGTATACATTTATGCATTTTGAAAAGTTTTCATGCACCGATATAAGAGCCACCACAAGGAAAGACTTGCTAATGCTTTTCTGTTTATGACTGCACAGGCCTGCTTGTAAGAATTGCCATTGTTTGACATTCCCAGATTTGCCAATGCTTGGAGGTTTTGCAAAAAGATTTTCATTCATAAGTGAATTACCAGAAGCCAGTGGAAGCCCATGCCCAGCTAGCCTGTTTACTGCCTATTCAAGCCCCTTTTCGTCAGCATAAACAGAGCTAATCGCTCTATATCCTCTGTATATTGTTTCTTAATATGAATGAAGCGAAGCAGGCTAACCAGTAGTCATTCAGATTATTGTCTAACGTAAACTTCGAGTGGGCTTTGAAGGGTTTGGCTTTGCAAGCTGTGAACAGAGCTGAGTAATGAAAACAAGAATCCATATTGTTAACACAGAGCGATAAATATTCTTCAGGCATTAGGAAATAGGTACGCTTGTGACATGCAAATTTGATCTGACACGTTGCTATTCACTGTCAGCTGAGAAAGGAAAAGAAATGGAAAGGAAAAGGCAATTGACATATGGCTGCTAAATGTTGAATAAGCTAACCCCATCATCCAAAATAAATAAAACCTGCTGGTGTTTTTTTTTTTGCAGCATTTAAAATACTTGAGTGTGTATCTGCAATCAAATGAAGAAGGGAACGGTAAGAAATATTTGACCATTTTTGTTCTGCCAAAAAAAGATGTGGGTAACATTTGTTTTTTATTTTCCTTTTATTAAATCACTCTTCGAAACCGCTTGCAAAGTTTAAGTTTATACAGTGACAATTAGTTTATGGTGTTTCTGAAGTGGATTTAGATTTGAGTGATAAAATTACAGGCCAAAATTACAACCATGGTGGAAAATACTGGTTTGTGTTTGGCTTTGCATACCACAACTGAAAGATCACCAAGTATTGCCCATAAGCAGGAGGAAGTCACGATAATAGCAGACGCGTTTCTAACACACAAGCTGGATTCCAGAACATGCCACAATAGATTTGTATAAAGCAGACGGGGAATAGCTTAGCTTCCTTTCATTAATGGCAGGAGGTGGGGAGCAGAAGATCTGCATTTAAAGCTGGCAGGTTAGGCAGAGGGAACTGTAGTTCTGAAACTGGATTGGCTACATTCTTGCAATGGAAAACGGGCATATACCGAGCAAATACAACTCAGCCAAATATACCTAAAGGCCTTTTTTTGCAAGATTTTAGACTGAGATTGAAAGAAAGGCTGGCCTTAAAATTTGTAGGGCATAATTCAGTTAAAGCCACTGGAGGCTGATTTCTGTTGGATTTTGGTTGGATCTGGTCAGGTGGAAGGCAAGGAGGCTGACAGGAGGTGGTGTTGGAGCAGTCACCTAATTCTGCTGAGTTCTACAAAAGCAACACTGAGGCTAAGGAGGAGGAAGTAAGAAGAGAGGCAGGTGGGGTGTAGTTGAAAATAAAATTTGCTTGGCGGGACACTGCAGCAATCTCCACTGGACAAAGCTAAGCATTTTTAGTTCTGCTGACCTCAGCAGAAGTGGTATGCAGCCTGATCCTATGTAGGTTTACTTGGAAGTTCAATCAATTGTAAGAACATAAGAAGAGCCCTGATGGTTCAGACCAAAGGCCTATCTAGTTTCTGACTGTGTCCAGTCAAATGCCACTGGAAAACAAACAAGCAGGTTACATGAGTTCAATTGCCTCTCCCAATATTGTTCTCTAGCATTGCATCTTCAGAAAGAAATATTGTCTCTGAACCTGGAGATAGTACAAAGCCATCATGACTAATAGCAGTTATGATGGCAGATCTCTAGGAATCAATGTGTCAAATATTTATTTGTAGAATATTTATTCTACTTTTCTTCCATCATGGAACTCAAGATAGTGTCCATGTGGTTCCCAGGTGGTCTTCCACCCTGGCATTGGCCAGTTCCAGTTCTGATTAGTGTTAGCAAGGTGGTGTCGCCATATGCCTTCAAGACTGGGACCCTACTAAGGATAGGAGCAATGTGTAATTCCCTAAAAATCAGGGACTAGAATAATTCAATAATTACCTTTCACCACATGAGACTAGCTCTACTGCAGCTCACTTTTAGATGAGCAGGGAAGACAGTTTTATTTCAGCTGTATTCATTCATTCTGTGGTAGTCTGCTCTCTGCTGATTTTAAAATATGAAGCATGTTCATTCTTGGAGTTAAAGATGTACCAAAAATTTCTAAAATATTCTTCAGCAGGTTGCACACTGCATTGTGCCTTAGTGTTCAAGTGCTTTAGAGATAAGATGCATCCATTTCCCACTCAGGCAGTTAAAGGCATGGATGATTGACTGACTAATTGCTTTGATTTGTCAGACACACCTGTAACCTGAAAAAAACACCCTATTGTCTCTATTCAGTCCCACATGAGCCGAGTTGAACTTCCTGATGAATTGCAATTCAGCAGTTTCATGCTGAAGTCTCCCTGTGTTTAAGATCAGTGGTGGAGTGTGTCGGTAGACTAGATGTCATTAGCTCAATCATAACAAGCTACTGCTATGTGCAAGTTTTGCTTCTGGGAGACTGCAATGAGGCATTTTCTTGCACACTGTGCATTGGTGTGTGCACTTTCCTCCCAGTTCCCTTGCATTCATTGAAACTGGTTGCCAGTGAGTCCAGGTGGAGCAGAAAACAGGGTGCTTATTAAGCTCCCCCTAAGATTACATGAGCCTGTCTCGCACTAATGCTTGTGGATGGTCCTATTTTCCAAGAATCTGTCTACTTTAAATCTAGACATAGTTATTAGGGTTGAAACGTAGTTATTAGGGACCTGGAACTAGTTGCTTTGGGAAGCTGTGGGATTTCCCTCCATAGAGATTTTTTCAAAAAAAATGTGGGGATGGAGGGGGTTGGTGGAGAATGTTGGATAAACATCTGCCAAGGATGATTTACATCCAGAAAACTCTGCAGAATGCAACATTTGGACTTGATGCCATGGAGGTTGCAGTGTACACTTTTTTTAAAAAAAGATAGTTCATGCTAATGGAACTGTAGGAAACCAAATGCAGTGTTGCCATGAGGATATCACTCTCCAAAGATGGAATGTGTTTGACCAAGAGATGCTTTGTCTATTCTTATTTTTTAATCTTCAAAATTTATCACCTTTGCATGGTGGTATCACTTCCTTGGGCTAGACCTCTGAGTGGAAGTCAAGGGCCTTGTAGGACTAAGTGGGGAGGGCGTGGGACCACCCAGAGAATGGCAGATGACGATAGAAGCGGCAAGCAGACAAATATCAGTGTCATGGGACATTGCATTGGCCTAGAGGTCCTAAACTGTACATATTCCAATATTAGTGTTTTTGCACTCTTGGAAGCACAAGCCCCAGCTCTTTTTTTAGGGTGTGAGAAACCACTGCCCCAATGTATACCTCCCCCATTGTTCGGGCTCTCAATGGAAGACTAATAACAATTAGTGTCTGCTGATGCAATTATGATGCAGAGAGTGGAAGGGGAAAGGGAGGGAGGGAGGAAGGGACTTTCTCGCCCCCTGTTGTACAATGCTATAACTTAAAGCACTGAATGGAATAGATTGACAGTACAGTCAAGACAGACAAATGGAGGTACCTATTATTATTAGCTGTCAACTTAGGAAGTGATGATAAAATTCAAGCACTGTACAGATATCAGGCATTCTTACACAACGTATTCTGAACAGATGAGGTACACTGCCCCCAAACATGATGGCTTGGGTGGCTTTAAAAATGGGATGACACAAATTCACAGAGGAGTCTGCCAAAGGCAATTAGCCTACAATAGCTCAGCTGGAACCTCCAAGTTCAGAGGCAGTATATCTCAGGGTTACCAGCCTCTGGACAGCAACAGCAGGAGAGGGCTGCTTGCATGCTTCCCAGAGGTATCTGACTGACTACAGTGAGGAGCAGGCTACTGGATTAGATAGGCCTTGAGTCAGATCTAGTGGGGCGCTTTTTATGTGGCTCATCAATATTACATCCACTTGCAAGAACTGAAGAAGGTGTATTGACGTTTGTGCACTTTTCTACATACAAGCCAAATTAAGGCGATGTTTTCTTTCACTGAGGTATCATCCACATATCTTCCTATATACATAAAAATGTAAGGTGTCATCACACTCTACAGTTCCCATGGCTGGTGATAGGTGGCCACACCAAATGCAGCCTGAATAATGGCCAGCTAGTCCAGGTGAACTGTTTAATGCAGAGAGTGTGTGCATTTCACCCAGCTGTTTTGCAGAGTAGGTATTATGTTGTGGAATCTAGTAATTTACACACACACACACACACACACTCAAGTCAATGAAGTTAGCTTATTAACTTTGACATTTCACAAATAGGTTAGAAAGAACCGCCCCCCCCCAAAAGGGATCTGTATACATTTTCATGCAGTCTTGCATCCTTCCCAACTTTTCCTCTTTCTTTCTTACCTTTGCCTATCACTTTTCTGCTCCAAATGATCCTGAAATGCAATCTTGCCGTGTTTACATTTGTTTTCCAGAAGGGGGTATCTCATTTTCACAAAAGTATCTCCCACTTGAAGCCTTCCTATTCCAAAGGCACTGAACTCCCAGGCCCCCCTAGGGTTATTCGAGTCACTCAACCTATGAAAGAACAAGTATGGAAGAAATTCATGTGTGATGGTCCACAGGTATGTTTGTTTTCTTGGATGCATGTCCATCTGGGCCTGCGCTGGATCAGATTATCACTCCCAAACTGGCTTCATGCTGATTGCTAATTTGCAAGTTGTTTATGTGCTGTACTGAAGTGAAGCAAATGTAATGAGGTTGGGGCATAATTGCCGGAGAGAACCTGTGATTGCTAGATACAAACCAGTTACTGAGAGTTGGGAGGAAGGCTTTACAGTGGCAAAAGAGCATTGGTGCCCGGGGGGGGGGGGCGTGTAACTGATGCTTTGGATAGATTTGCACACTCTTTTCTTGCCCTCTTCTGATGGCTATCACAGAGGGCACAGGTGCAAAACCTCAGGACCCAGGACTGAATGTGGCCCTCCAGACCTCTCTATCTGGCCCTCAGGTTTAGTTCTAGGCCACACCCCATGCCCCAAGCCACACCCTTCACCAGCCCTGCTCCACACCCCTTTTGAGGGCTTATGCCAGGCTGGAATATGTGGTTGAATTGTGATACCTCTTGTTCACATGGATGGATGTTGGAGGGTTGTGTGCATGTGTGTGTGTGAGTGTGAGTGTGTGTGGCTGAAAAGTTGCCTGTGGTGCAAAAGGCAAGGGTCACATCCACCATTTGATTCACTTGTGGCCTCTGGCCCAGCCAGTCACAAGCCTTTGGTCCCTAAAAGGTTGCCTGCAGGGGAATGTGGATCTCAAGCTTAATAAAGGTCCCTTTTTACAGTGGATCCCAGCAGAGCTTGGTTGCCCAAAGGTGATCTGGGGAGCGTGCAAGGGTCAGATAAAGGGTCACATGTGATCTCCAGACCTGAGGTTCACCACCCCACAAACTGGCCTAAGTGGATTGCTTTTTTTCTTCTCTTCATTATAAGGAAAGCAAGTGGAAGAGTATAACAAGGTGCCTTATACCAGGCTGGATCTCACCCATCCAATTCAGTATTGTCTGCTGGCTGGCAATAGCTCTCCAAGTCTCAAGCAAGGCTCTTCCACATCACCTTCTGCCTGATCCTTGTAAAGGAAAATTCATGATGGAATCAGTGAGTGATGTTCCCCCCGCCCCCCACCCACAATGTATGACCCTGCCTAAATAGTTAGACCCTGGTTTGGGGGAACACTCAAGAGAGTGAGGCCATCTCTTTCCACATTTTTCCATCTCACCATTTGGTATCTGCTCTGCCCCACTCTTTGCCTTCCCACTTCATTATTCACAGGCAAATTTTACCGCCTTGAAGTCAGAGGTCGACAAAGAATATGGGTTGGCTGAAGGTTGGATTTTGCAAGCAAACCGGCAAACTGCAGTGTGAATGTTTGCGTCACTCCCTGCAGTGGACCGATTGGCAGTTCCCTGGCCTGTTTGACAGCTGTCCTTCTGGGGTGCTGATTCTATTTGGTACACATTTTCTTTCAACCCTTTATCTTAAACAGACTCCTTGTATTGTTAAAACTCGGTAAGGCGTTGTGAGCTGGAAAAGAAGCAGAGAGGGAAGGTTTCAGTATTTTCTCTTCCTACTGCCCTTTTTATGCCGAGCCACCTTCTGCTCCAGGCCATATTCACACCATGCATTGAAAGCATTACAATGCCACTTTAAACAGTCATGGCTTCCCCAAAATAATTATGGGAGCTGTAGTTTGTTCAGGGTGCTGAGATTTGTTTGGAGACTCCTATTTCCCTTGCAGAGCTACAGTTCCCAGAATTCACCAAGAAGAGGGATTGATTGTTTAACCACTCTGGGAATTGTAGCTCTGGGAGGTGAACAGGGTCTCTTAGCAACTGTAAGGCTTTAATGAACTACAGCTCCCAGAATTATTTGGGGGAAGCTGTGGCTGTTTAAAGTGGTATCACAGTGCTTTAAATGTATATCTTGAATGTAGCTTGATTTGGATTAAACACACACTGATGCAAACTTTTTCAAAGATATGCTTTTTGTTTTTCCATGATTGGGCCTTTGTAATTTCCATATTGCAACATGCTTGATAGCTACTCTGATGAGGGATGTGCTATAGTACAATAAATAAATGGTAAGTCCTATGGCCATTTCAGGGATGTTGAGCGATGGCCCAGACAGCAGGTGGCACTGTGGCTACCAGAAAGCCAACCCCCCCCCCCCCGACCAAGTAGAAAGGAAGAAATAAAAGGGAGATGGTGGGAGAATTCAACTTCTCACAGATTCAATTGGTAATCCACTAAACATTTTCAAAATTTGAAATCATCCATTAAAAAAAGAAATCCTGAACCATTCAGATTCCAAAATCTGAACTGTGGTTTTCAGTGAGGAAGCAAAGAATGCTATAATATGTATTATATGTGTTGAAGCAGAAAGAGAAGAACAGGAAGATTGTGCCTTCCATCTGCTGGAACTTCTTAGGGTCTACTGGTGAATTTAAAAGAGTCTTCTAGTATAAGCCTGCTGACACCAAAAAGGTTTCCAAATAAGAGCCATAATTAAAAAGCTAATCAAGCTTATTTCCACAGATTTTCTCAAAAGGCAGTAACCATGCAACAAGCCCTGGAGTTTTTCTATTGCAGTCAGAACCTCAGGGTGTGAATGGGAGGTTTGTCCGGGTTTTTCTCTTAGCAAAGGAATGCAAGACTCTTGCTTGTTAGTTGGCAGACATACCCCAGAGGAGTTCTGTATATATTACATGCCAAGGGATTTCCAGGATCAGGCCCACTTTTTGCACTTTGTATTTCCCTGATACAAGCCAAGGAGGGAAGGAGGAGGGAGACGGTTCTTTTAATATTAAATAAGCTCACAAGGGGTTAAGCTGCCTTCGTGAGAGGGGATGTTGATTTCATTAGGACGCTTGGGTAAAAACATTGTGTACCAGAATTCTGACTAATTGCCGGGTGTTATTGGCAGATGGTAAAATGTGCAACGATGCCAGGAGATCAATTCAGCCTTTAGCACTGTGCCAGCAAGTGAGTTATCTCCATTTAGAGTGATTTTATATCACTTCTTAATCTTATTTGTAAATGTGATCCCTTGATGACACAATGCATAAGACTTTGGCTCAGCACGCAGAGTTCATAAGATGAACTTGGCAGACCATGCGAGAGCCCTCTGAGTGCAGAAGTTCTTCTCTCTCTCTCTCTCTCTCTCTCTTTGGTACCCACTCAACAAATTGTCACAGATGTATGCATGAAAGAAATGCAATGCTTTCGGCTGCTTCTTTTGTTATCTTTAAAAAGAACAAAAAGAAAGTAAAAGAAAAAACCCACCTTGGGGGTCTCTCTGGCAGAAAGTCAGGATAAAAGTTTTAAGACAACAAACTGAAGAGAAGCTAGACAAAATCACAAGAACAAAGGAAGAGCCCCACTGGATCAGATCAAAGACCCACTTTGTCCAGCACCCTTTTTTCCCATCATTGCTCAGACTGCTATCTCAAAGATAGACTGCCACTTCACAATGAGGACTCCTGTTTTAGGGGAGGACTTTCAAATTTCAGCAACGCCCTATGCGAGGCCAACATTTGGCGACCCAACCTCTCACCTTCCATTCTGCTCAGTTCTCTGTGTCATCGTTGTGATGCCCTGCAGCGCCCCCTAGGCTTGACATCCAGTGTGGCAGAACAGGTCGTACTGCCCTAAATCTGCCTCTGCCTGTTTTGCTTTTAAGCTGTTACATTAGGTTAGCGTTAGCTTATTTGCATTCTTTTTGTATGTGTTTATTTTCTGTATTTACTGATCTTGTGATTATTTCTATTCTTTCTTTTTTTTTAAAAAAAACCATTACATTTGTTATTGCTCATTTGATATGTTGCGAGCCGCTTTGAGCACCACTGTGGAAAAATGGCATAGAAGTAAGCTCATGTTCACGCAGCGGCCAACCAGGTGCCTCTGGGAAACCCACCGAGTGGGATTCAAGCAGAAGAGCTCTTTCCCCTCCTGGGGTTTCCAGCAACTGATATTCAGGAGCATTGCTGCCTCTGACCACGGGAACAGAGCATAGCCATTGTGTCTAGTAGCCACTGGGAATATCCTTTATGAATTTATCCAATCTTCTTTTAAGCCATCCAAGTTGGTGGTCATCACTGCTTCCTGTGGGCATGAGCTCCATAGCTGCACTACGTGAAGAAGTACTTTCTATTATCTGTCCTGAATGAGGGCTTTAAAAAAAAATCATAAAGTGATACATCTATGCAGTGAACTGATCTTAAGACTGAAAAAAATATCAGAAACTGAGAGAAACTGGAACTGAGAGATTTATACATCCATATTCATGGGGTTGTTCATGCATTTGTCATTAGAGTTGGGAGCATAGCTGAGTGGCACAGCATGTGCTTTGCCCACAGAATGTCCTGGGTTCAGTTCTCACCATCTCCATCAGGTGATGGAGAAGGCCTTTCTCTGCCAGAGATCCTGGACAGCTGCTGTCAATTCGAGTACACTATACTGGGACTAGTCAGAGAAATACTACTCTGGCCTCTTGTAAGGCAGCTTCATGCATTCATCACCCTATGACTTCAACACCTCAAAACATGTTCCTTTCTTGCCAGCAGTAAGCCAGTTTCACCTTCACTGCAGCTTCTTAAATGATGTAATTGTCTGATCAGGTAGAAATAGCATAAGAGCTGCTTCCAAGAGCACCTCGGCTCCTGCACAAGCTCCGCAGGTGTTGAGGCTTGCCTGAAAGAAGTGAATCATTCTTCTGCTGCTCTTTCTATAATCCATTGGATTAGATGACTGCTAGATAGCTCAGATCAAAAGTTTTGCAAGTAGTCGGAATGGCAAAGGTTGGCAGCTCTGATTCTTGGGTTCCTTTCAACGTCCAATATACATAGCCTTGGATGTGTCTGAAGATTTCCATTGTGGTTACCATTGGTTGTATGCATGGAACCATCACAGATCTATTGCCACAGGTTTCACTTCTATGTCACCTTTGCCTAAAACCCCATGCTTCCTCAATGGAATCTGTTCTACATATTCAGCTGCTTATCCTCAAATGTACAGTACCAAAGTGTCAAGGAATAAAGTGATCATTTGCGGGTGTGACCCAGTCATGGTCACGTGTGCAATATTTCCCAAAGGTCATCCCTCTTCCCATTGTCAGCTCCATGTTTTTGAGGGCATTTGGGCAAGACACCTTCCATGAGGCCTTCTCCATCAGTGAGTCTACTTTAGCTCAGTCTTGCATGCAGAAGATCCCAGGTTCCGTGCCCAGTGTCTCCAGGGAGAAAGCCCCATCTGAACCCTGGAGAATTGCTGACAGTCAATGTAGACAGTACTGAGCTAGTTGGACTAGAGGTCTGATTCAGTATAAGGTAGCTTCCTATGTTTCTCACTGTAGCAGGTCCAGGTGGTTGTTGTCAGTGGTGCCTACCCTGGAGTGTGGGCCATCAGCAAATGCCCAAGCATGCCAACCCTTGGCACCGGCACTGACTTTTCCCTCTAATTGAAATCAGCATCAAACCAGAGTGCTTGGAAAATCCTCAGGACTTTCCACAAAAGGAAGCATGGGGAATAGAGCCCTTGAATGCCCCTGACCCTGATCTAAGTTTGCATTTCCTTTGAGCTCACTTTTTAAAAAAAGGAAAGGAAAAGTTTTGATTTCTTTAATGACCATGAAAGCAGGCGATTGATAATGCTTGCAAAGGTCAGGCACTGAGCCGAGGAGAGGCTGCCTAGAAGTCCTCCTGCTTCTCCTGCCAATGAATTCCAGCCCAGCATTCCAGATCGCAACCCGGCGGCTACTTAACAAATCCCGGCCACTCATTACAAAGTGTTTGCCAATTGTTGCAGCCTGCAATAATGATGTGAGTTGGGCTTTTTGGTATGCCCTGTTCTACCATTAAAGATGAGGTCCAGAACACCCATGTTGTTTTACGACAGGCTCTGCTATGGTGTATAGTTCCAGAAATAAAGTGGGAAGATAGGCCATCCATGTTACTTGCTACTGAGTCATGGCTGCTGGGAACATTTATATGTCCCAGAACAATTGTAAATTGTACCCTTCTCTGTTTTTAAAGCTGACCAGAATTGCATTCAAGTTTCTGCTGCCCAGGGAATTGTCCCCACCCAGTTGGCTCCAAAGTTTAGAACCCATCTCCAGACTATGTGATCCCTCGTTCAAACTCTGCATTCCCTGATAGGTACATTCCTTGCATAGCTTCTGCTAGAGGACAATAGAATTAGTGTCCTCTACACCATTTTTTCCTTTCAAATTCAGCTGGCCCAACAGCAAAATCCAATGATCCATCTGGACGGACAGGTATGTTGACTGTTCCTTTTGGAACACTAGCCCCTCCATGGACCAGATGAGTCATGCCACCCAAAGCAGCATTAGCTCAGAGAGGAAAAAACAGCCACTGGTTCTCCTGTGAGAATTCAATCAAGTCATTGTTTCCAGCTTTTATTCTTCTGACCTTGAATGAAACCCTTTCCTTGTCCCCATCCCTTCTTAAAAGTGCCCTTGGCTAATGTCTAGCTAACTTGCCAATTGCAAGGAGAAAATATTAACAACAACACATACAGACACACATTGGAAAGTTTTTTGATCACTATGCATTTGGACGTATAAACCGAATTTTGCATGATGGTTCCTGAGATTGAGGAGCTTAGGGGCTGCCCTCCTAGGGTGATGCAATTACCAAAAGGGGACCCATTGCTGATTTGGATAACCACAAGGCAAACGTTCAGATATTTGGGGGTGAAGATGGACTTTAAAGACCAGTATGAGTATATTGAATGGGACAGGACCTGTGTGCAAAGCACTCTTTTCACCTGTGATTCCCAGCAATTGGTATTCAGAGGCATACTGTTTCCAACAGTGGAGGCAGAGCATTATTATTATTATTTTGGGAAGTTTTATTGGTGTTTTATTATGTTTTCATATGTGCTGGAAGCTGCGCATATAGCACATATAGCCACCATGGCTAGTAGTCATTGATAGCCTTCTCCTCAATTAGTTTGCCTTTTGTTGTTGTTTAGTTGTTTAGTCGTGTCCGACTCTTCGTGACCCCATGGACCAGAGCACGCCAGGCACTCCTGTCTTCCACTGCCTCCCGCAGTTTGGTCAGACTCATGTTTGTAGCTTCAAGAACACTGTCCAACCATCTCGTCCTCTGTCGTCCCCTTCTTCTTGTGCCCTCCATCTTTATAGTTTGCCTTACCCTCCTTTAAAGCCTTCCATATTAGTGGCCCTTAGCATATGCTGTGGAAGTGAATTCCATAGTTAACTATGGTTGTGTAGTTTTAACTAGGCTGCTGAAATCTGTGATGCTGGATTCCTGTGTCTATATTGTAATGTTAAGGTACTATGGGGGGCGGGTCTATTGCTGTTCCAAAGCCTCCTGTGACTATTGACTGCATTTGTTATATTATTGCTTTTACGTACTGCTCTTTTACATTTTAAATTATGTGTTACGTAGCTTATGTGCTTCGTGAGAGAGGGCCTTTTTAAACAATTGGATATAAATCTCTAGAAGTGAATAGATTTGGTTGCCTCAGTGCAAAGAGCCAAACTAGCTGGACAAAGCGTTGGCCTTGACTTGCCCTTCTTTCTCTAATGAGTCAGTGAGTGACCATGAGCCAATTGCTTAACCTTTTGCTACCTCGATTGCTTCATCGGTAAACTATTAATTTCAACATCCTACTGGCTCACATGTATGGCTTTATATGTGGAGAATTCCATTGCAGTATATGATCCTTCCCTGATGATGGAGGACAGATACAAAAGGAATATGCATGGAGAACAATGCAGAGCAGGGGGTCCCTGAGTATGAATTGGTGCAGAGGCCCTGCATGCTTCAATCTGGGCTCGCAAAATGTAAGTGCAGCCATTCAAGGGTAAGTGAGGGATATTTAGAATGTCCCCAGCAATGGATATAGTCTTTTCTGGGTTCTCCCTCCCTTCCCATCAGCTTTCGGCAGCCAACAGGAATCAGATGCAAGAGTATGAGTTCATCTCTTAAAAACTCGGCCCTCTGTATGGCTTCCAGTGGGCGAGGCCTTCTGAGCAAAGAGAAACTTCCCCGATGAGAGAAACATGATCTTTTGATAATCGGCCAGCACAACAGCAAAACAAACGATCAGGGAGATTACATTTGAAAACTCTCTGCCTTGCACAAACCAGCAGTTCCCAGCTCTGTCCTGGAAGAAAGTTTTCTGAGAGTTTTCTGAGAGTTGCACCTCTGGTGATGATCAGGTTAACTCTTGGTGATCCCAGATCTAACTGGAGACTGAGCGGGATTCAAAGGGATGTGCCCTGGCATTTACACCCCCCCCCCCAGTAAATCATAGAATCATAGAGTTGGAAGAGACCACAAGGGCCATTGAGTCCAACCCCCTGCCAAGCAGGAACCACCATCAGAGCACTCCTGACATATGGTTGTCAAGCCTCTGCTTAAAGACCTCCAAAGAAGGAGACTCCACCATACTCCTTGGCAGCAAATTCCACTGTCGAACAGCTCTTACTGTCAGGAAGTTCTTCCTAATGTTTAGGTGGAATCTTCTTTCTTGTAGTTTGGAAATGGGGGGCACTCCATGGAAGTCCATGGCAGCCCAGATGATTTTGGCATCAGCCTGTACCTACTTGCAAGAGATTTACCAGGTGGGAGAGCTGAAGGAACAGGAAAGGAGCTGCAAATAAACACTTGGCGATGCTTCATTAAGTTTTTTTCCTATTCAAGATTAAACATAATCTATTAAAATAATAATCCAAGAGGTTTACAATATAATATGTTATCTAACAGCCAAGTACAGTTACCCATTCAATGAATCAGTTAACAACATAACTGATAGTTCAAACAACAGGTAGTGACATTACTTCAGCATCGTATTACCGCAGCAGATCAAAGGCAAGGACTGTGGCTCATCCTTCAAAATGCACATGTCTCTGAATTCTGAGATGCAGTTTTTCATGCAAATCCTGTGTACAGAAATACATATTGGGGAAAAGTCTTCATAAAAATGCATTTATTCATTAAAATATCATACAAAAATGCATTATATTAAGGGGAAATTATTTGCAAAAATGTCTTGCATGAAAAGCAGGTATAGTAGGAAAAACACATTCTTGTTTGTGTTAAAAAAAAAAGCAAACTGGTACAGAAATGCAGACAACTGGAGTTAAGATGGGAAAAATGAGAAACCGAGGGAAACTGAAATTGACAGGCTCTTCTACCCCTAGCAACAAGTCATTTTAGCTAGGCATGTGTGGCACCATGCAGACTTGCTTGCCTGCCTGTTCCCAGGATTTTGCCTCAGGCCCATTTCCAGGCAGTGAGGTACTCGATTTTGATTGCCAGTCAAGGCTTAGAATCTGATAGGAGAGGGGAGGATGTGGTGTGCTGGTTGGAAAGAACTGCAAAGAGCGAGAGGAGGAAGGGTTAAATTTCACATTGTCCAAATAACCAGCCAAATCTGTAAAGCAGATCTCAAGAAATCAAATGCAGTGCCCCCCTTTAGTGTCCTATTTCCACTGCACAATGCATCGTATGTGGCAAGAAGCAAGCAATCCCTCGTAAGCAACACACAGGCTCTTGCCAGATCCCTGTGAGTGCCAGCTTTCATTTTAATCAAAACAAGTTTCTAGACCTTAAGTTTTCTGGGCATTGGTGGTTTTTTTAAATACAGGTTTTCTACTCGGACCCTCAGTGATGAACAAGCCCTCCTGCTCTGGCCCATATTAGATTTGTTTATTCCTTTATCTAGTATGTTGATTGCAGCAGCTAAACTCACATTCGGCAGCAGCATGAAATCTGAAACGTGTTATCCCCATAGTCTAATGCCATTTTCCTAATCTCAGCATCTTTCTTAAAGCAGGTCCACATGTTTACTGTATTTTCCAGTGCATTCAAAACTGAAGGCCAACGGCAGAAAGTGGTATGAAAAGTCATCGTAACTACTGGAACTCTCCACCTCTCTTCAATTTTAATCCAGTTTTGGGCAGTAGTAACAAAACCAGATAGCACAATCCTCTGTATTTCCACCTCCTCTCAAAATTCTACTTTGTTTAGTGCATATGCAAATCCCATGAATTTCTGGCCCCAGAGAGGGACAGTGCAGATAGAAGTGCCCAGGAAAGGAGCTGTGGAAGACGGCCATAGGGGCATAGGAAGCCGCCTTCTACTGAAGTCAGATCATTGGTTCATCTATCTCATTGTTGTCTATGCAGACTAGCATCAGTTCTCCAGGATTTCAGACAGGGAGTTTTTCCTAGACCCAACTGGAGATGCCAGTGAGTGAACCCAAGACTTTCTGCAGGATGTAAGCAAAGAGCAGCTCAGGCAGGCATGAAATCACAGGAAGCTGGAGTCCTGGGGAAGGAAGTCTGGAAGAGGAAGTGTTCCAAAGAGGAAAAGGAAATGCTCTGAGATGAGATGGAAAATTGAGATGGAAGATGCGGGGTCCACCCCTCCATGAATTTGCTTTTCTTCTATGCTGTGGCCACCACCCTATATTGTGGTATCAGCAAATGCAAAGTCTGTATTAGAGAGGTGGGCAGGAGGAGAATGAAATAGGATGGGGAATACCTGTCTTGGCAGCTGAACTTATGGAAAGGTTCTCAGGGCTGGAGTTGATCAGATGCTGAACATTTGCCAGCAGTGTGATTCAGCTACAAAAGAAGGCTAATGCAGACCCTCCAAGTGTCCCTAATTTCCAGGGTCAGTCCTGGATTTACAGAACCAGTAACTGATTTTATGTCCCACATTCCCCTAGGACGTCTCTATTTTCATCAGAGAAATGTTGGAGGGCATGGAGTCATGCGATCCCCAAGCCAAGGAGATAAGTAGCTATCAACTAGAGCCAGGGCTTTCTCGGCTGTGGCTCCAATCTGGTGGAACGCTCTGTCACAAGAGACTAGGGCCCTGCGGGACCTGACATCTTTCCGCAGGGCCTGTAAGACAGAGCTGTTCCACCAGGCCTTTGGTCAGGGCGCAGCCTGACCCCCTCCTCTGGCAATCTGCACAGAATCTTGCTTAATGGTTGCCATCAATTTGATTTTAATTAATTTTTATAATGAAATGTTTTTAGAATATTGGATTATTTTGATTGTTGTTAGCCGTCCTGAGCCCAGCTTTGGCTGGGGAGGGCGGGGTATAAATAAAATTTATTATTATTATTATACAATCTTTAGAAGACATTTGAAGGCAGCCCTGTAGAGGGAAGTTTTTAAAAAACATGTTTAACATTTTATTATGTTTTTATATATCTTGGAAGCTGCCCAGAGTGACTGGGATAACCCAGTCAGATGGGTGGGGTATAAATAATAAAATGATGGTTGGGGTGCTGCTGCTGCTCCTAATAGAATAGGATGTCCCTATTTTCACTGGAGAAATATTGGAGGCTGCATTAATAGAACCACTGTTTCCAGGTCAGGGGAAGTTATAATTCCTCTTTATTCTGCCTTAGCTTGACCTCATCTGGAGTACAGTGTTCTGGGTACTGCACTTTATGAAGTACATGGACAGATTTGAACAGGTTCAGAAGAAGGTTAGGGTGGCCATGTGCCCTACATTACAGAGGACAGTCCTCTGAGAGGGTGTGCAATCTGTAATATAGAGAGACCTGCAGGGACCCTGAGGTTGCTCATCCACAGTGAATGAGCAGTCACACAGCTCACCTGGTCATCAACACTATAGAGAGCTGTATTGAATTTATTTTTGAATTATAATAATTATTTCTAAATGGGCATCTATCCCACAATATGTTGTTGTTGTTTAGTCGTTTAGTCGTGTCCGACTCTTCGTGACCCCATGGACCAGAGCATGCCAGGCACTTCTGCCTTCCACTGCCTCCCGCAGTTTGGTCAAACTCATGCTGGTAGCTTTGACAACACTGTCCAACCATCTCGTCCTCTGTTGTCCCCTTCTCCTTGTGTCCTCAATCTTTCCCAACATCAGGGTCTTTTCCAGGGAGTCTTCTCTTTTCATGAGGTGGCCAAAGTATTGGAGCCTCAGCTTCATGATCTGTCCTTCCAGTGAGCACTAAGGGCTGATTTCCTTAAGAATGGAGAGGTTTGATCTTCTTGCAGTCCATGGGACTCTCAAGAGTCTCCTCCAGCACCATAATTCAAAAGCACCAATTCTTCGGCTATCAGCCTTCTTTATGGTCCAGCTTTATGGTTCCATACATCACTACTGGGAAAACCATAGCTTTAACTATATGGACCTTTGTTGGCAAGGTGATGTCTCTGTTTTTTAAGATGTTGTCTAGGTTTGTCATTGCTTTTCTCCCAAGAAGCAGGCGTCTTTTAATTTCATGACTGCTGTCACCATCTGCAATATGTTAGGAATATACAAATGGTGTGCAAATCAGTATCTTCTTTTGGGGGGGTGATGCATCCCTCCCCCCCCCTACAGTTTTGATAATGTGTAAGAACCTGGACAATAAATCCTGAGATGAGGACAGTTCAAGGCATGTTTCAGCCAGGTGAGAACACTGAAGGAGGGTGTGAAGCAGGGCCAGTGAGGGGTGTGGCCTGGGAGAGGGAGTGTGGCCTAGGAATGGTGCCGTGGCTGGAGAGAAGAGGTGCAGCACTGGGAGAATCCAGATAGAGATTGTTGGACGGCCACATTTGACCCCTGAGCCTGAGGTCCCCCAACCCGCTCTATCCATTTTAGGCTTAGGTTATTTTAAAGAAGGTCTGCTCCTGTAGGAACCTGTGTGGGAAAGCTTGGGCATATATTCCAGCATCTGAGATACATTTGGCTGGGAGAAGATAATGAAGGAAAGGTTCCATTGTTTGCACCCAGGCATAGGAAGACACTCCACTGTGGCTTTTCATGAAGCAGCAGCAGCAGCAGCAGCAGCAGCGGAAGTAGAGTTTGGATTTGATATCCCACTAAGAGTCTCAAAGCGACTAACAATCTCCTTTCCCTTCCTCCCCCACAACAAACACTCTGTGAGGTGAGTGAGGCTGAGAGACTTCAGAGAAGTGTGACTAGCCCAAGGTCACCCAGCAGTTGCATGTGGAGGAGCGGGGATGCGAACCCAGTTCACCAGATTACGAGTCCATGGCTCTTAACCACCACACCACACTGGTACCAGACATACTTTAATTCTGGCAGGTGTTTAACTTTAGGGCTGCCAATGTTAAGGTTTTATAGAAAGTTTTTTTTCTTTTTTAACCTGCTGTCTCTATTCTCCAGTACAATTCTATTTTTTTTAAAAAAGTTCTTTTATTTTTAATTTATTAGTACAATCACAAAGTAAGAGGTCTGTGCAACAGAATGCTGGCCTCTCACTCAGGGCCTTCCCAAGATACAATTCCAATATTGCTGTCCTAGCTGGTTTCTTGATTTTTACAGGTTAAGGCAGTTGTTTCTGCTGTTCTGAAATCAAGCACGCCAAGCAAAAACATCTGTGCTGAGCTTCCCTGGAACAGGGAGATGTGATTCAACCTGTATGCCCCCCCCCCATACACACTTCTGCCCTGAGGCTCAGCTGAAGATATAGAGATTTGGGGGAGGGGGAGAGGAAAAGGTTTAAAATGGCAGGCGTGGACGTTTTGAGCTGTAATAGACCCCCAGGAAATTCTATTTTTATCTCCCTGGGTTCTTTGGCTGACACTAAATGTCAGAGCTACACTTCCATTTGTCAGGCGTCACCTCGTTTGTCAATCGCCACGCCGCATTTCTGTTGTCAAATACTGCGGGATCCGCACTCGAGCATCGATCAAACGTCTGACGCAAAGAGGACAAACAGCTGCCCCACTGAAGGCTCCTGTCAATGCGTGGATTAGAGTCCTTCAAAAAAATACGTCCCGGTGGAATTGCTGTCATCTCTCTTCCCGGGTCAGTGAAATGGTAGAAATTCAGTTTTCATTGGTGAAATAAATCCCTTTCAGCAGTTGTACATGGGCTTAATATTGAAAAGGGCCCCAAACATCTCCTTCTCCAGGTGACCCAATCCAGATACTAATTCTAAAACAGGGAAGTGAAGGAAGGTAAAGCATGAAAGGGAGCACTTCGCACTGTGACCTGGAAAGCTTTTGCCAGTGCTATGAATGTGGACCATTAGCCTTCTGGGGGCTGCACCACTTATCCATCACCAAAACATGAGGATCAAAGATAGCTCGGATATGTGTCCTGTTTCCGTATGCTAATTTATATTTATAGACAATGCTTTTAAAAAAATAATAATATGAGGGGCTGGAACTCATATCTTGATCAAAGCGCTGTGGGTGCCACAATGACTGCCATGGGCTGCGGGGGGGGGGGGGGAGAGGCGTTGGTACTCTATACTGGTGAGTACTATCATTAAAACATCACAGAGTATAGACACTAATGTGGAGATACATTTTGAACAGGAATGCATTGCATGTCATAATCATAGGGAAGACTGGCCAGGTGAAAATGGCAAGGAGAATGATTAAGGGGTGGAACAACTCCTCTCATTTTCTTAAGAATGGTGTGCCAGCTCAACCTGCTGTCCAGGTGTTGCTATCTATTTGATGGGCAACTTCCATGATTCTTCTTTCGGGAGCCTTTTGCCTTGCTCTCACCACTGTGATTTGTCATTGCCATTTCCTGGTTCCTACAAACTCCTGCCTAGTACTGGCTCTGGGTTTTGAAAGGCCCATGGTCAAGTCTCCCTCGGGGTCCCCCTCTCCCCATCACCATGGCCTCTTTGCTCTGAGCTCTGTCTTCCAAAGACCCTCATCTCAGAAAGTAGCAGCATGGGCACTGACAGCAAGCTTGCAAGTATCAGAGCTCTTGATTAGCAACTCAATAGTGCAACTGTTTCCTGCTGAAAGTAGGACTTGCTGTCCATGTCCGTCAGTCAACTAGGGAGACTCCTGCTGGATCAGGCCAAAGGCCCATCTAGTCCAGCATTCTTTCCTCACAGTGGCCAACCAGATGCCTCTACTGGGAGCTCTCCCAGGTCCTGCAGAGTTCTTCTCCCTGCCATAACCTTCTTCCAGCTTTCTGCTAGTTGATGATTCATGCTTATGGTCACTCTCAGTCTCTTCCAAGTCATGCTCAGTGCCTCAGTGCTGGGCTCTGCTTAAGCACAGAACGCAATAACATTTGAAGAAAACTAGCTTCTCAGACAAAAGGCATATAGCTAGTGCAGAATGGCCTAGTCTGGGTGAGTGGGCAGTAAAATGGCAAATGCAAATCAGTGTGAGCCAGTGTAAAGTGATGTACATTGGGGCAAAACATGCTTAGTTCACACGGGGTCTGAACTGGCGCTGACTGACCAAGAATGGCATCTTGGGGTCCTAGTGGAGAGCTTTCTGAAGAGGTTGGCTCAGGGTGCAGCAGCTGTGAAAAAGGTGGATTCCATGTTAAGGATCATTAGGAAAGGAACTGAAAAGAAAACTATCCATATTATAGTAGATTATGCAATGCTATGGTGAGATTCTACTTCAGGTACTGTGTACAGTTCTGGTCACCTAATCTCAAAATGGATATTGTAGACCTGGAAAAGGTTCAGAAAAAGGCAGCCAAAATGATCAAGGGATCAACTCATCCTATGAGGAATGGTTACAATGTTTGGGGCTTTTTAGTTTTTAGTTTTGTGTTTTTTCCAAGGTGAATAAAGGGGACATGATATAAGGTTTGTAAAACTGTGCAGTGTGGAGAAAGTGGATAGGGAGGAGACTCCCCCCCCCTTGCAATTACCTGAATGAAGTTGAATATTGCAAGATTTTGGACAGGCATAGACATGTCTGTATTCTACCTCCACTGTTGGAGGCAGTGTGCCTCTGAATACCAGGCGCTAGGAATACCTTGTGGACAAAGTGCTGTCACGCTACGTTCCTGGTTTTGAGCTTCCCATAGGCATCTGGTTGGCCACTGAGAGAACAGGATGCTGGACTAAACACGTCTTGGACTTAAAGCAACAAAGTGCTTCTTATGTTCTTATGTTAACTATGAACTGTGTGAATAAATACATGTTTTGTCCATTCAGGTTTATTGGAGGACCAAGTTTGCTTGGAACAGGACAGGTTTTCATTTGTTTTGTCCCATTGGGCTCTTGAGGGCATGGAGAGGTCATCCTATGACGCATCATGCTGCACTATCAGCTTTGCAGTGAAGGGCTCCCCACATAAAAGCACTCCCGAAATATCTTGTGCACATAGGAAACTGCCCTATACTACCTTGGATTATCTGGCTAAGAAGTTCAGGAACTCTAACGGGCAGCAGTTCTCCAGGGTCTCAGGCAAAGTCTTTTCCATCACCTGCAGATCATTTTCGAATGAGATACCATAGATCAAACCTGGAGCCTCCTGCATGCAACACAAGTGCTATATAAGGGAGCAATGCCCCCCTACCCTCATCTTAAGGAGCTGAAAAAATGTTACTTCTAAATACACCTGGTCTTTAGGAAATGCATTTATTAGATATGAAACCTTAACTATGCTTGCGTGCATATGTGGTTTTGAGAAACTACAATGCAGCATAAAAAGTATTGATGGTGTGCAAAAATTATTGTTCTTTTCCACCTATGCATGCTGGATTTAAAAATATGTTAGTCGCCATCAGACCAGTGTTAACACAAGTACAACAGGTCAGTGTGTTAACCAGAAGGTTGGTGGTTTGAGCCCACCCAGGGACAACTGTGGGCAGGATTCCTGCATTGAATGGGTTGGGGGGTTGGACTAGGGCTCTCATGGTCCCTTCCAATTCCACAGTTCTATCATTCTATGTGATCAAGTCCTAGGTTGTATAAAATCATTCACTTCTTTTCCAATGAAATAAAACTAGCTCCCACCCCCCACCCCCATAATTATTAATTCTAGAATAACTTTATCCATGATATCTTCTAACTATCCTAATACATTAGTCTTCAGCTGGTGAGTTATAATATATATGTTATAATTATTGTCTCAACTATATCCAATATATACTGATACTAAAGCTGATTGTTGGTGGCTGCTGTCAGTCTACTCACCTGCCTCATGTGAGGTCCTGGAGGAAGCAGATCATCATAATAAAGAAACTCAGGATGTCTCTGTGTTATTTCTCATAGCAATGACTAATCCCTTAGCAAAGCACAAGGGTTGTTTGATTTGGAAATGGATAAAGATTTTCAGTCGGAGGTTGGATTTTCCTGTTTGTTGTTTGCAATTTGTCCATTTAGATCAGGACATGATCTATAGCCCCTAGCTAGGAGGGAGGTACAATTAAGAGAATTCCAGGTACTTGGCTGCCCAAAGATTCTCTCAAATGCCTGCTTTTTCTGCTCTGGGATGTGAAATTTGTGCTCTTTGCTTTTTCATCTCTCCACCCGCACCCCACTTGGCAGGCTGCTTTGCAATGCCATGTCCCATCATCCCAATTATTTCATCAAGTTGTTGCATGAGGCACACTGGTTCAAAAAGAATGGCATCAAGGAGATAATACCATCAGATGCCAGCATCTCCATTAATCCTCTTGGTGGGAGTTTCTTAAAAATAAAATAAAAATAAAAGCTTGTTTATTGACTTGGATACAATAAAGTGAAGTCAATCAAAGCTTTGCAGAGTCGTTTCTCCATGGTGTGGGTTGCCTAGACGAAAAGTAAACAGCCCTTGTGTGTGAGAATAAAGATTAAAGGATACGCCTATTTGATGAAAAATCTGGCTGACTGTGTACATGGACCAAGATGGCATGTTTGTTGATCACAAATAAACAGCTGATGTAGAAATGAGGCCATATAATGAATTTTGCATTGCTTGTACCCCATTCTTTCTATGTGGATCTACAATATTGAATAGACAGGGTTTATTAATCTCAGCCTTCCCCAACATGGTGCCCTTCAGATGTGGCTGAATTCCAACTCTCCTCCTCCTCCTCAGCTGCTCAAAATGGTGGATAGCATCTCAACTTCAATGAAAACTGCCATTCCCACGTCAGGAACCTTTGAACTGAATTTGGTGGCAGTATCTTGAGAAACAGCTGGACAGACAAGGCACTTCCCAAAATATACAGTAGATTTGTAGTTAACACACTCAGAGAAACTGAGCAGAACCCTGTATCCCTGTTGGAGAGGCACACTTTACCCTGAGTATAATTACACTGATGAATTTAGAGAAATGAGTAAGTTACATTTATTGCAAGAAGTACCTACTTTATAGGAAAGATCCTAGTTCTAATGAACTAAGGTGGACATGAAAAGACCCATGCTTGCACTTTCATCTCAGCAGGAGATACATAAAGATGTCTCCTCTTCCAAGGTAAGGATGAAGAAGATGGAAGTAAAAATGAAGTCTGGAACCCTGAAAGTAGCAGTCTATCACTGAAGGTAGGTCAACAAGTGAGCAAAAAAAGGACAGTCTAGGAAGGTTGGAGGTTTCTCAATCTACCCTTCCCATGCAGGTATGTCAGCCTGCAGTGCTAGCTGAGTTACATCCCACTAGTATTAACCCAACATCAAACCTTTATATGGTAGGCTAAGCTGAGGGGTGATCCAAGGTCCCTCAAAGAGCTTAGTGGGCACCTGGAGCAGATTTGCTAAAAGATTTTGGCCCTGCCAAGGTAAATCTACTCAGAAATATGCCCCACTATGTTCAAAAGGGTTTACTTCCAAGTGCAATCTTAGTGTTTCTCCTTGTAACACAAAATGCAGTCAGTTGTAGCAGCTCCATTTTCTCTGTGTGTCCTGTGCATGGCAAATATTATGGGAATTTATTTTTTAAAGCAGATTATGAAGCATGACAACTCTTGCTACATTTCTGCTTCAATTTCACTGCATCTCTTGATTTCTGAGATTTACAGATTTCACTGCTCTGTCCCCTTAAAAATGGCCAGAGTTTCAATGGAGCTGACCTCAGTTCTAAAGGACACATCCTTTGGGAATTGATTACAAGGATCTAGGCCCCCAAAACAGAGACTTTTGAAGAACACGGTGTCTTTGCTTATTTCCCATTGACGCAAATTTCCCCATCTGTGATTCTTTTTTTAAAATTACATTTTCCAAATGCTCAATCCCAAAGGTAGTGAGCTTCAGAAGATAATTTTTAAAAAAATCAAATTTGGAACCTCAAGTGAGCCTCTTGAGTCTATAGAGAGAAAAAACCTAATGTGAATTTTATGCCAAAAAGTGTATTTTCCATACCTAGAAAGGCCTCCATTGCTCTCCCCTCAACTAAAAGGAAACGGCATTACAAAGGCAGGAAAGAACATCAAAGAAAGCTAGCTTGGCAAGTTTGTATATATGTAAAAATGACTGTCAAGACTACAAAGGAATAGCTAAGATTTAGAAGGCAACATACGTCGTAGAGCGCCTAATGTCTTTACCTTTTGGGTCTGACAGCTGTTGTCAGAGATGTGTGTGTGGGAAATCCTACCCATTCACATATCAAAGGGCAAAAGTCCCGGTCCTGATCCTGTTTACTAGAGGAAAACTGCCATTCTTCTATATGGCCGGCTGATCCTATGGGTGGTACCTTCAAAGGGCTACTGTTATGCACCAGATCTTCTTGCAGCAAAATGGAGTCAACATCCTGCGCTCTGTGGTTAGGAGTGTCTTTTACCAGCTATGCCTGTTCTGGATCGTGATAACTTGACCACAGTTGTCCATGCATTGGTAATCTCAGGGCTGGATTACTGCCATGAGCTCTATGTGGGGCTACCAATGAAGGTGATCTAGATGCAAAACACGGTGACTAGGTTGCTTGTAGGGGCAAACTACCACCCATGTATAACTGCTTGCTTTCAGGATTTGCACTGGCTGCCAGTCTACTACTGGACCAAATTCAAGGTGTTGCTAATAATATAAAAGGCCCTGTGCATCTCAGAAACAGGTTCCTTGAGAGACCACCTTTGTAAGATGCTTGGTGGGTTGGGTTGTTGTTGTTGTTGTTGTTTTACAATCAAATGGTGTATGCAGGATGAAGGTTTTGCTTCTTCTCTATTGGGTCTTTTTAAATAGGTTGTTGCATGGCTTTGATTGTAATGTATTGTTCTATTTTCTGATTTTATGTTTTGCTTTATGTTCTTAAAATTTTGTAAGTCGTTTGGGACTCGTTATGTGGCAAGTGTCTAATCAACTGTAATAGTAATAGTAATAATAATAATAATACACATACACAGAAGAAGATTCAAATAGTGGACATTCAAAATGATGGTGGTGATGATAGTCAAAATGTATTGGGCTTACATTGTGAAGAAAGAGTGTTGCACCCCCCCCCCCCTTATCTTGTACTGAGCTTCATGTTGCAACTCTCTCAGCCTGCCTTTGCTACATCTCTTGTCTATTTGTGTCGCAACAAGTATCCAGCTTACTCTGTTAGGCCTTCTGCACCCCAAATACAGCTCTGCAAATTGCAGCTGCACAATTGATTCACTGCACCAGTAGCAAGGCACCATGATTTATGAAACTGCACCACTTTTAAGATTATATTTATTTAATAAAACAAGTTTCCAGTCCTCAAGGGGGAGAATCCCTTGGAGACTGGATATCAGAAGCACAATATAGAAAGTTTTTTTTAAAAAAACAATAACAAGAGCCTAAAATAGACAATATGGGTTGAGCACTACTGGGTGAATTATACCTGGGGGTGGAGTGGGGTTGGTGGTCATTCTCTAACTAGGAAAGTTACATTAGAAAATATAGTTGTGTGTGTGCTTGTAGATAGCATCAAGGTTTGGGATTTATGTTTTTGTTTTAAAACTCTGGATAGAAACAGTTACTTAAATGAGGTAAAAAGCATCCCAAACCAATGCAAAGATTAGAAACCTTCTCATTTACGCTAAGCGGAGACAACTAGTTACCAATCTAAACAAGAAGGTGGGTGGTAATCCCAAAGGTTTTTCTGACAGCTAGTGGTGGCAGTGATGAATTTGTGAAGTTATCTAATTTTCCACTGTTTTAATTAGGGGCCTGGACTCTGAGGCCGAACAGCTGGGCCTCTTGTTACTGCTTTCTGTTGCCTGACAGAGAAAAATTTTCAACTGTAGCTTCAGCCAAGCTCTTGGCCTGACCTGAGCAGATGAAACTTCTGGGATTCATAAACTTGCGGTTGGAAGGCAGATTGCGTTTTGAATCGCTCCTCGGCCGTCCTAACATGAAAAACAAGCAGGTCATGCAGCGAACTCCCTTTGTACTTGACTACAATGGAGAGGGTAATTAAAAGGGAACGCCTGGGCTTCCAGCGGAGGTAGAATCATCTTGGACACATGATGGCCAGCATGCAACAAGTTTCCTAAGGCTCCTTATGGAAGCTGGCTGGAGACTGGTAGCTTTCCAAAATGGTTTAAAGTAGGGGACTCTCTTCAGGCCACACCCCCTCCTCAGCCACACCCATTCAGAGGCAACACACCCTCACTCACCCATCTTTACACCCTTATTGAGTGTCTGGGATGAAATAAATCCTGATGTGATTCATGGGGTGGGGGGTGGGGATAAACCTCCCTGCCCAGCACGTTGCAGACAATATTTGGTTACTCCTGCACCTGCAATTAATTGAAGAAAACCCAAAGATACAGCTGCACCCTGCCCAATTAGTGCAATATAGACTTTTTCAACAAGCCTTCTAAGGGGAGACTGTTATCCAAGTTGGTATCTGTATTGGATTTGTAATTGATTTGATATGTATGAAATTGCAATTTTAAAAATTATTATATATAATTGTTTTATTGTCTATTGTTATATGTAATATTTTTAACATTATATGTATAGATGTGGTTTTTTAATGTATGTTTTGATTCTATTGGGAGTTGCTTCAATACACCTCAAAAGAACGGATTCATAAATGAAATGAATCATAGTAATAATTAGAATTAGTAAAAGTAGTTTGGTCCTTAATCAAACCAGGTCTTCATGTACACGTATTGGACAAAGAATGACTAAATAGACATGTTCAAAAATGTAGGAGGAATATCTTATGATGCCTGCTTGGACTCCTTTGCTGTTTCGCATATCTGTCTTGGATTGCTCATGGGCTTCTCTCCATCTAATAAGACCCTGGGAGATTAAAGTTGAAACAAAAGTCAGCAAGCAATTCAGAAGGCATTGGCTATTGCCAGACAGGAAGTTCTGGGACGGAGATGAGCGTTGTTAGTGGAGCAAAAGATACAAGCCGGTGACCTCTTGATGTTTACAATGAGCTGCTGAAAGGACACTGGATAATTGCAATTAGCACTGGGAAAGCGACTGTTGACTGCTGCATTGAGTTTTTATCAAGTCAGATTTTCATGGTGTGTGTGTGTGTGTTGGCATTAGGCCAGCAGATTTCTAGTAGCTATTTTGGCTTCCCCAAACTAGGAAGCTTGACCTGGTTGAATATACTCAAATGGTTAATGCAGGTCTGGGTGAGAAGATGTGATTGACCCAAGGTGGGCCTGAACTCAATGACAGAACTGGTCTCCAGTTCCCTTACTTGACCTTGAATCTTGCTGGATGGCCTTGGACTAGTTACTCACAATGGCTAACTGCTTCAGAGGGCTGTTGTGAGAATAACCTGTACACCACCCATAAGTCCTTGAAGGAAAGCCCAGGTAGAGAGGCCAGTGTCATCTACATGTTGTGAAGCCTTCCAAATATGATTTATTGATCAGTGAGACCCTTATAGCAATAATTTTTGTTGTTATAATTTTCCTCTTATTAAAATGTTTATTTTTGTTATTGAACAATAAGCCTTCAATCATCCAGTTCTCACAGTGGCCACCCAGATGCCTGTGGAAAACCAGCAAGCAGGAACCGAGCACAAAAGCACTCTCCCCTCCTGTGGTTTCCAGCAACTGGTATTAAGAAGCAATACTGCAGCCAGTGTGGTGTAGTGGTTACAAGCAGTGAGCTCGTAATCTGGTGAACTAGGTTCGATTCCCTGCTCCTCCACGTGCAGCTGCTGGGTGACCTTGGGCTAGTCACACTTCTCTGAAGTTTCTCAGCCTCACTCACCTCACAGAGTGTTTGCTGTGGGGGAACAAAGGAGATTGTTAGCTGCTTTGAGACTCCTTAGGGTAGCGATAAAGCGGGATATCAAATCCAAACTTCAACTCCTCCTCCTCATTCTCCTCCTCCTCCTCCTCCTCCTCCTCCTCCATTGGATTAAGTAAAGAATAATTCAGGAGTTAGGTTTCCCTTCCATCTATCTTTCTGAGTTATTGCTGTTTTGCCATTTTTTATTCTGCTCAGTAACATTTTATCAGCCTGAACCAATCTGTTATCTTGTACTGCTCTAAGCAAATCATTAGCCTGAGGCTTTGGAGAAGTGCCAGCTCCAGGTTTTCAGAGGAGGGGCACCTTGGGCAAGGCATCCTCCATGAAGCCTCCTTCCTCAGTGAGTCTACCCCACACACTGCCATTGTTGCCAGCTGCTGCTGCTCTTCTGTTTCCTCATTGCTACCACCTGCTTGCTTGCCTGACAAAAGTCAGAGAGCAAGCAGGTGGTGGCATCTCCTCCTCTACCTTCTCACCACCACATTGTTTGCTTACTCGTCCCCTGAGGTTCACAGCAAGATGAAGGCATGTGAACAAGCAGGTTGCCAAAGGTGGGGAGGAGGAGCAGGTCCTGGGGGCTTTTGTCAATTGTCCAATAGTCTGGCACATACAGCAGCTTTGTCCAAGGCTACTCAGGGAGTGGGATGCGGGTGGCGCTGTGGGTAAAACCTCAGTGCCTAGGACTTGCCGATCACACGGTCGGCTGTTCAAATCCCCATGGCGTGGTGCGCTCCCATCGTCTGGTCCCAGCACCTGCCAACCTAGCAGTTCGAAAGCACCCCCGGGTGCAAGTAGATAAATAGGGACCACTTACTAGCGGAAAGGTAAACGGCGTTCCGTGTGCTACGCTGGCTCGCCAGATGCAGCTTGTCACGCTGGCCACGTGACCCAGAAGTGTCTGCAGACAGCGCTGGCTCCCGGCCTCTAGAGTGAGATGAGCGCACAACCCTAGAGTCTGTCAAGACTGGCCCGTACGGGCAGGGGTACCTTTACCTTTACTCAGGGAGTATTGATCCTCACCATCACAAACACGGCAATTTTTCATGGTCTTCCCTGATGTCTAGGTACATGTGTCTATCTTAATTAGGGAGGGACAAATTGATCAATTTCAGTTTCTCTCTCTCTTTTCTGATCTTCAATTCAGTTCTCTACATTTTGGCAGCAGTTTGTATCAGCATTTCAGTTTTGACTAATGTACATTTTTGCAAGCAATTTCTCCTCTTATAATGCATTCTGCATGTCCCCCCCCCCCAACATATACACTTTGGGTTGTGTTTTTTCCCCCACAGTTTCCCCAAATAGATGCATTTTTGTACATACTCTTTGGTTGGAGAACTGCAAATCTGCAGAAGTGTGGGTTTCAAAGGATACCTGTGTTTCAGTTCATGTACTAGTTCCAGAAGTGTGAATTAGTCAGCTTCCCGTTAAAATGTGAGCAAAATGAAGTTTCTCCTTATCCCTAATCTAAATACAGAAATTAGCACTGCCTTCCATGCCTAATTCATACCATGGAGGAACAACGCCTCCTTTCCCTTAGAAGAAATCCAGAGACTCGTTCGCTAGAGAGAATCATCAGCCAGAAACACTGCTCCTCCGCTCGGGACACCTGTCGGAGAGGAATAGGCTTTTGTAAAGTAAACAAGCAACCTTTGGTGAGCAAAGTCAGGGAAGGGAAAGGCTCTGCCAAGTTCCGGATATCCTGGACGGTGGTCAGCACACTTCCTTCAGCTGTCGGGGGAGAAAAATGTCACCTACTTCCAGCCAGATCCACTTTGTTTCAACTTGAAGGATGCAGGTTCGTCTCAGTGAAGAAAAAGGATGCACCGTGAAACCACTTAGAAGATGTTTCCAAAAGGGGCAAGTGCATCCTTATCTCTCCTGGTCAGTTGTATGCAGCACTGCAGTGAGGTCATTTCAGGCCCTTGATTTAATTGTCTTAAACATGTGTATCATTTCAGCTATAGGAAAACAGGGAGCTGCCCTTGATCCATCTAGCTCAGTACTGTCTACACTGACTGGCAGTCGATGTGAATACAAGAACTGCCTTGCTGGGTACATGATGTTCATCTTGTTAATAAATAAATCAATAAAGTCAATGAATCAGCTGAATGTTGCATCCCCAGCCCCCCCCCCCCGTGTGCTTTCTGCTGGCGGAGATCTGTTTGGCTTCCAGTTTTGTTGTCAAGTTGCCATAAATTGGCTAAGATTTCATTTCTGAGCTTTCTGCATCAAAAATACACAAGCACAAGTTGGATCCAGGTGGATCTCCAAGTGGCTGTACAAAGTCAACATGCTGGAGGAAGCAAGCCAAATTATGCCAAATTATGCAGGACCTTATGACCTGGAAGCTGTATGCCGGCTCCCTCGGCCAATAAAACGAGATGAGCTTTATTATTTATTTATTTACCCCAGAGTCATCCGAGACTGGACCTAATGGTCAGGGGTCCCTTTACCTTTAACTTTCTCTTTCAGAAGGTCTTGGAAGTTGCACTTAATGCTATTTTGAGCTGCTTTCCTGCCCATATCTGGCCTTGAAAAAGCTGCATGCATGGCAGGGTGTACCCATAGTAGGGCTGAGAAGAAAGGGACAGAGGTAGGGGGAAAGTCTCCGTAGCTTTCTAAAGGGTTAGGCACATTCATGGGAGATAATTAGCTACGAGTGGGACCTGTGACAAAATTCCAGTTCCTGTTCAGCAATCTAGCCAGTTCCATTTTTTTCATTTTCAAATGTCACTTAGCTTTCCATAGATACTGAGCATGTTCAGTCTTTATTGGGCTGGGTGTTGCCCAGGGTGATGGCGGAGGCATCTGAGATCTGATGCACTGTCTCAATGCATCAGCTCACAGAATTAAACTACATATGAACATGCAGAGAGCCCTGAAGCTGGATCAGGCTAAAGGCCCATCCAATCCATCACTCTGTTCACACAATGGTGAACCGGACACCTCTGGAGAGCCCACAAACAGGATCTGGGTGCAACATAGTCCCCCCATCTACAGTTCCCAGCCCTTGGTGTTCAGAAGCATACTGCCTATGACTGTGGAGACAGAACATAGTCAAAGTGCCTAGTAGCTTCTGGGAGCAAATTCCATAGTTAAATGGTGTTCTGTGTGAAGATGTATTTCCTTCTGTTTGCCCTGAATCCTCCAACATTCAGCTTCATTTTATTGCCTCCGAGTTCTAATATTATGAGAGAGGGAGGAAAACATTTCTTGATTCACTTTTCTCACACCTTACATCACTTTATGCGCCTCTATATCATGCCCCCTCTTACCTTTCTCTTACATGCTCTGTGCCTCTAAAATTAGTGGGTTATCCCTCCCTTGAATAATTTGGGTTGCCTTGAATTTTGCCATCACTGCTTGAACTGAACAGGATCCATATATATAGTCCATGTTGCATGTCTGTTTTCTAGTATTTAGCTAGGCAAGTGCCAAAAAAGCCCTTGGCCTTGCTGCCTTGCCCAGCTCTCTTTCCCACTTACTCTGTAAACAACATCTTGTGAAATCGCAAGCTAACATGGGAGGGAAAATCCCATATTTGCTGTTCTTAATTTCAGTAGCTCAGATCTAATCAGAGAGAAGGAGTGAAACGAAGACCAGAACCGTGTACCCAAACTTGTCTCCCCTCATGTTTTAATTTGCTGCTGTTTCCCCCCACCCCCTTCCTCTTCTTGTACCAATCGTGATACGACAGCTGCACTTTATGTCGAACTCATTGGGCGTTTTATTTTAGGAAAGTGTGAAATTACATGAATGCCGGCAAGGTGGAGGACCTCTCTAGCTTCGTGTCTTATTCACAAACGAAGGAAACGTTTTCTCCAGTCACTTGGTGCTTTGTTCCATGAATAGTCTTTGGCATGGATATTTGTGTCCCTTGATTAGCACAAAATTATCTTTGCGTGTCAAGAGACAGTTTGAGTTTGAAAGTGAAGTGGTTTGAAAAAAAGAAGAAAAAGAAATCTTTCTTGGTGCTCTGCCTCTCAAACTTAATTATACGTATTTAGCTTGGCATGAAGAGTAACGAACTCATTATAAGGGAGAGGAAAGCCAGGCGGACTGTTAGGAGGAGGCAGTTTATCCTTTGCAAACGATCCTTTCAAGTGCGAAATGGTCTTTCAATCCACCACTTTAAGACTTCATAATTACGGCAAAGTATTTAGTTACTTCACTGAAGGGCGGAGGGCAGGCAGCTCGCTCAGCCACCACCGTGGGCCAAATCTTTTTGCTTCCCGACAGTGACTCAGATGTTTTCAGAAGAGGTTGTGCTTTTGGGGGGTGGGAGGAGTGTAAGCTAAATCCTTTGTTCTTCCATGGCCACCTCCTTCTCTGTAGCCTGTCATGATCTTCATGACCATCCAAGAAGGATCACTTAAGTGATACTCTTTCTGAGAATCAAGTCACATGACCAATTTAGAATGCAGAAAATGGGTTGAGTTGACACCCTAAGCAAAGTTCAACACATCCTGCGAGGCCTTACTTCTGGTCTGTTGACTGCAATAAACTGATGATGATGTCCTCAGAGGATGTGTCTCTTGGCCAGGGACTACCTATACATACGAACATAGGAAAGCTGCTGTATGCTGAGTCAGACTATTGATCCAACTAGTTCAGGTTGGTTGCTAGATGTTTAAAGCAGTATCACATACCCTCCAACATTTCACATGAAAATAGGAACCACTTTAAACAGTCATGCCTTCCCCCAAAGGATCATGGGAAGTGTAGTTTGTTAAGGGTGCTCAGACTTGTTAGGAGAGCCCTATCATCCTCACAGAGCTCCAGGTCCCAGAAGGGTTTAACAGTCAGTCCCTCTTCCCAGTAGCTGTGTGCAGGGAACAGGGGTTGCTGAACAATTCTGTGCACCAAAGGCGCCAGCTTGCAAGGGAGATTGCGGGGGTCAACATCGGGAGGAGCCAGGGGGTGGAGCCAAACATAGCGGAAGTGCAGCTTCAGTGGCCAATGTCTCCTCCTGCTGCTGCCGCCACTGGTGGGGGCTGATTTGACCCTCCTTCCCCATCCACAGCAGAAGGAGAAGAAGGAGGAGGAGAAGAAGAAGAAGTTAGCCACAGAAGCTACACCACGCTAGACTCCACACTTGGCCTCCTCCCCCCTGATTTTTGTGGACATGGTGGGTGCCCCCAAATATTGGAGGCCCTGAAAGAGCTCAGCCCCCAGGAGCTGGCGCCCCTGCTCTGCAGCCCTAATAAACTACACTTCCCAGGATTCTTTGGGGAAAGCCATGATTGTATAAACTGGTATGATGGTGCTTTAAATGTGTAGTGCTGATGGGGCCTCAGTATTGCAGACCCTGCAAGTGTCCCTATTTTTCAGGGATGTCCCTGATTTAGAGAAGCCATCACAGTTTCTGATTTGCTCCCACTTTTCCTTAGGATGTCCCTATTTTTATTGGAGAAATGTTGGAGGGTTTAGAGTTATCTGACCCTTGAGCTGTCTAAAGGCAATCCTTTATAGCAGGCACCCCCAACCTTCGGCCTTCCAGATGTTTCGGACTACAATTCCCATCATGCCTGACCACTGGTCCCGTTAGCTAGGGATCATGGGAGTTGTAGGCCGAAACATCTGGAGGGCTGCAGGTTCGGGATGCCTGCTTTATAGGGAAGTGGGTTTTTTAAAATGTTTAATGTTTTATTAAGTTTTTATATATGTTGGAAGCTGCCCAGAGTGGCTGGGGCAACCCAGTAAGATGTGTGGGGTATAAATAATAAAATTATCATTATGGAATAGGACAACCCTATTTTCATTGATGAAATGTTGGAGTGTATGGTATTGTTTGTACTGACTGACAGTGGCTCTTCAGGTTTTCAGGCAGGACTCTCTCCTAGAGGGCTACCTGGAGATGCTGGGATCTCGCTATTGGTATGTGGCCTTCTGGCTGCCAACGGATTATCTCTCAGTAAGTGTGGTGGCTGGACTAGACAGATCCTTGGTTTAATTCATGGGTAGGCAAACTAAGGCCTGGGGGCCAGATCCGGCCCAATCGCCTTCTAAATCCGGCCCGTGGACAGTCCGGGAATCAGCGTGTTTTTACATGAGTAGAATGTGTGCTTTTATTTGAAATGCATCTCTGGGTTATTTGTGGGGCACAGGAATTCGTTCATTCCCCCCCCCCCAAATATAGTCTGGCTCCCCACAAGGTCTGAGGGACAGTGGACAAGCCCCCTGATGAAAAAGTTTTCTGACCCCTGGTCTAATCCGATAAGACTTCTCACTTTTTTTTTCATTGTTAAAATGCTTCAGATTTTGGTTTTGGTTTTGTGATCACTCCAGCAACCACACAGAGCTGCAGTATGGATTTCTAGCCAGGCTTGCTTTGTGTGGAAGAACTGAATTTTGCCCCTGTCCCCCCCCCCCGTGTTGTTTTTCTTTGAAAGCTCTTTTATAAAGCTCTCACGTGCACTTGAGCCATCTTTTTGTACCGTTTTGGAAAAATAAGAAGCCCTTCCTCTTTGTTTTGATCTGTGTTTTGAATATATTGCAAAGAAGCAGGCATTATCAAGATCTGGATTAGCAAAACTATTTCCGGAGGATCCCCAACATCATAAATGAGGTCATAAAAGGTCTGCTCTGAATGGAACCCATTAATCTCCTTGTTGTTAGCAAGGAAACATGGAGAAGTGCAGGTGTTAACAGTCTCTGTGTTATTTTTGGGAGACCGTGAGTTGAAACACTCGCAGGAAGTGCTCGATTCCCCTGGCAGCATCCTGAAATATTATTTTAGGCAGTAGACCTAAAGGGAGGGGGGGGGGTATGGACAAGAATATGCTTTGGTTTCATCACACCTTTGAGGATAGGACATTTTGACTGCAAGGATTTGGTCTCCAGCATAGTCAAAATGTTGAATAATTGATAATGTCCATCTGAAAAGGTGAGGTGTAATTTTGGAAAACACACATGCTTGTTAAAGCTGAGGTGTAATTTTTGGACCACACACACACAAACACACACATTAAACAGAAGTTGATTGTTAATCAGCCGTTGGTTCCACAAATGAAGCTTAGCACACATGCACCCTTTCTGAAATGAATAAAGTTCATAACAATTAACACTGGTTTCTTTACAGGTGAAATGGATTTGACAAAGCAGTGCCCAATGGTTTTGTTTGTTTGTTTGCTTGTTTGTTTGCTCAGGATGGCTTGCATTTATTTTTTTAAAACCAAATCTGCATGTGCAATAGTTTCCATATACTCCTATTAACAAGGGATATTTCTTGTTTTCTGGTTCTGGGGAAATCACTCCCCCCCCCTTTTTTTTGCCCTTTTAAGAGGATGCTGTATTAAAAATCTTCAAGGATGATTGGCTCGTGCTTTCATTCTTAAGGATTCAAGTTCCTCCCCAAGGTCTTTAGAATAATATAAGAAGATTGAATGAGCCCTGCTGGGTCAGGCCAATGGCTCACCTAGTCCAGCATCCTGTTCTCACAGTGGCTGACCAAATGCCTCTTCTAGGAAACCTGCAATCAGAAACTATGCACAAGAGCACCCTTTTCTCCTGTGGGTTGTAGCAACTAGTATTCAAAAGCATTCAGAAGCATTGCTGCCTCCAACTTTGGAGGAAGAACAAAGGTAAAAAATTGGTATGTGCGGAAGCTATCAGTGCTATAATTTGTTGAGGGTGTCAAGAGTAGCTAGGACCCTTGGGGCAGACTTTGGTCTTTCAAATTTCAGCGGCACCCTGTGCAAGGCCCAAATTTAGCTCCCCTTGCCTCTTGCCTTCTGTTCTGCTCAATTCACTATGCCATAGTTGCAAGGCCCGTTGGCACCCCCTATGCCCAGTGCGGTGAAACCAGTAGCATTGCCCTAAATCTGTGGTGAAACCAGTAGCATTGCCCTAAATCTGCCTCTGAGTCACCTATTCCCCTCACAGAACTGCAAATCCCAGAATTCCCTGGAAAGAAGGATTGACTGTTAAACAATTCTGGAAATTGTAGCTTGGTGAGGCGAAAGGGGTTTCCTAACAACTCTCAGCATCCTTTACAATCTACAGTTCCCAGGATTCTTTGCACAGGGAGGGAGGAGCTATTTAAACCTCTTCTGAGACTGCTTTGGGATTGTAATATTGGGATTGTAGTATTGTTGTATGTCTTTATTAACCTGAAAAGCTTCTTTGGAGATTTAGAGGTAAGAGATGCTAAAAAGAAACATCCAGTCATCAGGAATTGCAGCATACTTGATACAGTGGATGCTCAGGTTGCGAACGTGATCTGTGCGGGAGGCACGTTCGCAACCCACAACATTTGCAACTCGCGACCCACGTATCTGTGCACAGGCGGGTCGCAATTTGGCGCTTCTGCGCATGTGCAAGCGCTGAAACCTGGAAGTAATCTGTTCCGGTACTTTCGGGTTTGGTGCGGTGCACAACCCAAAATTGTGCAACTCAAAGCATCTGTAACCCGAGGTATGACTGCAGTGAGTTAGCAGTTATGCAAGCCACTAAAAGATAAAAATGGAAGATATGGATCCCAGCAAAAAGGTTCAATAAATCCTTACTTTTACCAATTAAAGTATCTATGGAGATATTCCCTGCCTTTTATATGCTGTCATTTCAAAGAATCTTGTTAACCCTAGTGCACTTTCCATTTATCAGACATCTGTTTAAACACATGCTCAGTGGGAAAAGAATTAATCATGTTGCGCAGATTATATTTTTTGTTTATTTCAGCATTGACCCACATCAAATTCCTATGCATAGCAAGTTAAGTCAGACTTTCAAAAGCATTACATCTGCCTTCCTGCATGTCTGTTGTGATCTATCAGTATGGTTCCTGAGTCTGCAATATGGAAGAAGATGGAGAGAGTGGTGCTTGTTGGGGACTAGCCCACAGAATTTCTGCTGCAGTCTCCCCCCACTTGGTGCTCCCCTCAGATGTTTGTGAAATATACCTCCCATAATCCCTGAACATTCACCATGCTGACAGGCAATGATTAACCCAAGGTCATTGAC
This sequence comes from Podarcis tiliguerta, assembly GCF_965153285.1. Taxonomy (NCBI): domain Eukaryota; kingdom Metazoa; phylum Chordata; class Lepidosauria; order Squamata; family Lacertidae; genus Podarcis; species Podarcis tiliguerta. The sequence continues at coordinate 37,377,357 of NC_139541.1, read as the reverse complement.
CTTTGTGGCTGGGAAAGATTTGAACATTTTAAGGACTACACCACACTGATTCTTTTTGCCTTCAGTACCTGAAAAAGAGACAATGCATGTGCTTTTGTAAATGAGGAGAAACTTTAATCATCATCATCATCTTATGCGATTACTGGACCTTCCTAGTTCAAAGTGCTGATTTTGACTGATACAGCCTTGCACAGCTCAGGTCTCCAATGCCTCGAGGACCATCTATCCCCATATCAATACAATTGGATATTGAGGTTGTCATCCAAGACATTTCTCTGTTTGTCCCTCCAAAATGGGTGACTTGGAGAGAACCGGCCTTTTCTGTGTTAGCCCCCATTCCAACTATGTTCTCCCCCAAGAAGCGCACTTTCCCATCATTCTGGGTCCCGGCAAAGATCTCTTTATTTCCCCAGGCATTTGTCTGGACAGGGAATGGATATTTTATGTTTTTAGATCGTTGCCGAATGAGCATAGTGTGATAATCACATGGTATTGTTTTAATCAATTTTGATTCTATAATGCATTTTGTATTGTTATTTTTGCGGTGTATGGGGTGCTAGAGATGGGGCAGTACCTTTGGTGAAGGACACATCATGCTCCTTCTGGAGAAGTTTGTCCACCTTTGGTTCCCAACCTGTACTCAGCTCCCCCCTGTGGCTCCTAGAAGTTGTCAGCATACAAAAGTGGTCACACCCCAGCAACAGCTTTGATGAATGGCTAAACCATGCAAGGGTAGCTGGTGGGTCGCAACCCCTCCATGAGGAGACCAATACTGTGTCCAACAGTAAAGGCAATTTCTGCATGTGCTGTAGAGAGAAGTGAAGAGCAGATGGGGCTCACCAACCTGGGAATGCAGCCCATCTGGGATTTGTGTGTGTGTGTTTTGAAAGAGGGTTAGACAATTTCATGGAGGAGAGGGTCACTGATGGCTACTAGCCTTGATGGATATGCTCTACCTCCACAGTTGGAGATACGAATGCTTCCTCATACCAGTTGCTGGAAACCTCAGGAGGGGAGAATGCTCTTGGGCTCACATCTTGCTTGTGAGTTTCCCAGAGGTATCTGGTTGGCCACTAAGAGAATATGATGCTGGTCTAGATGGGTGACTGGTCTGATCCAGCAGGTTCTTCTTATATTCCTATACAGAATCTTCTCTCTAGCCAAAAGGTAGCCTTCAATTCCAGCCCTCACAGAAAATGACCCTCCCTCACCTGGGAGCTTCTCTCACCCCGGGAGATCTTCACTTCCCTGCCTCCCACTCAGGGTCCTTCCACCATCTGTCCACCCCTGTCATGTGGGTGCAGTCCTTGCACCCCCCCACATGATGTCCCAGAAAAGAAGACACCAGAGAGGTGTATGGCTCTTTAACTGATTGTGACTGAAAGCTGGGAGACAAAAGAGGTAGTGGGAAATATTTGAGAGAAGCTCCTTTGCTGATGCAGCAGCTGACCAGCCATGCAAAGTTGTTCACAGGAACATAACATTTCCTTTGTTGGAGAAGACGCAGCATCCCACTAGTCTAGTTCACCAGATATGCTGCAAACCACTGCAGTACTGTGAGGCTGTTACTTCATTCTGTGGATTAAATTCATCACGCATACCAAATCCAGGCATGGAATACAATTGCTTGACTGGTCCCCATCCCCCTTTCTTTTTCTGGTTCCTAATCTCCTGTTTTTCTCGATGAACCATGGAAAAACCCAGGCCTTCCAGACAAACCGAGTTCCCTCAATTCACAGCTTTGCTAATCTTAAAAAAGCAAAAGGAGTTTTTTTTAAATGTGGAGATTTCAGTTAAAGCACGGCAGGCTACCCAACCTCTCTTGGGTGCACGTGGGGTCCGTGTTGCTTTGAGATGTGATTGCAAAATCAGTTCTCCAGCTTTGAATTCAAGTCCCTCCAAAGAGCAATTTTGGAAGCGTTTTTTTCCAATGTGTGATTCTGGAAGATTTCTTTTCATCGTGCATGCATGCACGTGCATGAATGCACACACACACCTCAATTTGAATGATCCCTTCCAACCCGTGGTTTTAATTAGATGGCTGGGAATCTACCAAAAAATCCAGTCACCACGGAGTTGGCAGCATCACAGACAGTCTTACAAATTACTTAGTTAGAACTAAAAGCTTCAGAAATCCCTTGGATTAGGAGGAGGCCCTGCTAGGCCTTGTTAGGACGAGTTGGGAGAGGAAAGCTGTTTTTATTTATGTTTAAGTGCTCGTCAGAGTTAAGTATGACAGTGCTTGGGGATTGCATCGTCCTTTGCTGTTCACCCCCCAAGACAGCATGGAGTACTTTCAAGGTCAACTACAGTGCAAGACAAAAAAAAGCATCTTCATCTCAGGATCATTCTTCAGAACAGAGCAAAAATAACCCGGTGCTGTTGGTTGAATTCATTTCTATCCTTTTTTTCGATGAGAGGGCTCACCCTCTTAAAACAATTGCCTTTCCAAGAACAATGCATAATCAATGCATAATATCACCATTTAAAGTACAGTGGACACTCGGGTTGCAAATGTGATCTGTGCGAGATGCACCTTTGCAATTTGCAATGTTCGCAACCTGCGTCTGCGCACAAGCAGGTTGTGATTCGGCTCTTCTGCTCATGTGCAAAGTGCGATTTAGCGCTTCTGCACATGTGAACTGCCGAAACCCAGAAGTAACCCGTTCCGGTACTTCTGGGTTTCGGCGGTCTGCAACCTGAAAAAACACATCCTGAAGTGGCTGTAACCCGAGGTATGACTGTGTGTAATAAAAGTTCTGAATAGGAATGTGATTTCGGCATTCAGATTTGATACAATGCAATTCGGACCTGCAACAAAGTGTTGCAGTGCATTTTCACCTCCTTGCAAGGGTGCTCCCAGCCAGCCAACCAAGCAGCAATGAAAGGTGTGATGGGGCTGCACTACTTACATGGGTCATAGCTGTATACCGTGACAGAGAGGAGGAGGGGTGAGGTAGTGGCAAGGTTGACATGGTGCAAACATGGGTGGCAGCACTGAATTGGCTGCACCAGCGCATTTGCACTGTGCCAACTTCATTGGTTCCTCCCCCTCTCCACCACCACATGCAGCTGTGACTCAGGCAGAGGGAGGCCAGGTAAGTGGTACAGTCCCACCATGCTGTCCACTACCACAGACAGGCCTTCCCCATTTTCTTGTTTTCAGCAAAAACTGACAATCAACATTTTGTGGCTGCTGAACATGCCCACTTTTTATTATGGCTATGTTAAGTTTGGGACTTGTCCCCTTAGTCCCCCTCCCCAAAGATTTCCCTTTCCTTTTTTTAGTACTTCTACAGGATCATAAGAACGTAAGAATAGCCTACTGGATCAGGCCAATGGCCCATCTAGTCCAGCATCCTGTTCTCACAGTGGCCAACCAGAAGCTTTTGGGAAACCAGAGAGCAGAACCTGAACACAAGAGCCCTCTCCCCTCCCATGGTTTCCAGCAACTGATATTCAGAAGCATTGCTGCCTCCAAGTTCAGAGGTGGAACATAACCATCATGGCTAGTAGCCCTGGATAGCCCTCCTCCCTGAGTATGCTGATGATACATCCTTTTTGCTTCTCAGGACTCCCTTTTAGCCTACTATCCTGTTGGCAGGTGTCGCCACCTGAGTTTGCTATTAGAAGGTGCAATGATTTAAATGGTTACACAGCAGGTTGTTCTTCGTGACTGAATATTTCATATATAGACAGGTTTTGCTATGGGAACTCTAATATATATATATATATATATATATATATATATACACACACACACATACATACACTGTATGTCAACTGCCAACATCTGAAAATAAATAAATAAACAAATAAGAGTAGATAGGAGTTAGTCATCTTAATCCATATGTTATCGTCATGTTAGTACATACCCATTTTTATTGCTTTTTAAAATCATTCCTCAGAACATGGGGGCACATTTGCAAGGAAGGGGGTGTTATTGGGTTAATGTTTTTATTTTTATTTTATATATTGTGAGACCTCCAGGTATAGTGCGGTATATAAATTCAATCAAAAATTTAAAAAGGTCTCATGGCTGACTTGCAGGTGAAAACTCACCCTATGTGTGCTTCCATAGGGGTTACATTCAGTGAGTGTACAATCTGTGCTCACAAATGGTTGAGCTGTACACTCATGAAGTTATTCATATGTAACTGTATTATTCACCCTTGATCTTGTGCTCTTATGTAACATTCAACAAGGGTACAATATGTGCCCCAGTGTACACAATAGTTGAGCGGCACAAATCACTTTCCTACACCAACACTTTTACACATATAGAGATAATTTGTACCAGTGTTCACTGTCACATGTGAATAAGCCTCCTGTTATTAATGGTTGTATGCATTGTTTGTTGTGACTCATATGTGTATGTGTGGCATTCCCCATTTATTTCAGGGTGGACCCCTTCCATCAAAACAAAGCAAAAGTTGCTTAAACCTCAAAAGACAGATAAATAATCAACCCTGACAATTCTCGCTATATTTTGTGGGTTCTTTTTTTTGTTTTGTTAAAAATGTACTCTTACACTTTCTAGATAATACAGTATGTAGAGGTGGAAGAGAAACATACCGTATTTTTCGCTCTCTAAGACGCACCAAACCACAAGACGCACCTAGTTTTTGGAGGAGGAAAACAAGAAAAAAAATATCCTGAATCCCAGAAGCCAGAACAGCAAGAGGGATCACTGCGCAGTGAAAGCAGCGATCCCTCTTGCTGTTCTGGCTTCTGGGATACCTGTGCAGCCTTCATTCGCTCCATAAGACACACACACATTTTCCCTTACTTTTTGGGAGGGGAAAAGTGAGTCTTATAGAGCAAAAAATATGGTAATTCAGTTCACATTTTAAAGGTGAAACTACCTAATTCACTCTTTCTGAAACAATATACAAATCAAAACACAGTAATCTGAAATTCAAACTTCTCTGAATTTTTCAGTGCAGTTCCCCAGCTATGTAATGTGTACAGAAATTCATATACTGGAGTAAAGTGTGTATATTGACAAAAATAACACACAGGAATGCATTACATATGGGGAAATTGCTTTGTAAAGAAATGTGCATATTAGGAGAAATTCTCACTAAAATGCTGGTGCGTTTTCATGAGGAGTTTTTGGAAAAACAAATCTCAAACTGATACGGAAACACCGAAAATTGAATTTAAGTTTGGAAAAATGGGAAACTGATGGAAACCAAAATTGACCCCCCCCCCCCAATCCCAGACAGGATGAATCTTCCTCATTATAGCAGCTAGGGCCTTCTTGGTGCTAGCCAATCTATTTAGCAGCAGCTAAAGTGAGATTTCAGTTTGTGAGTTAAATGTAAATGCCATTTCAAACAAATTAACACCAAAAGGATAGCCACCCCCCTTAAGAATACTTTTTTGGGGGCAGATTTCTATTATGTGGGCTGTAGGCAGCATGGCGGCGGTGGCAGTGGTGGGGAAATGTGTACGGAAAGATTAGCGCCCAGCAAGATTTATTTTTCCAAGGCTCGATGGGGTCATGGTGATTCCTCCCTGCTGGGTTCTTTGCAGGGAATGTGCAGCAGCAGAGAGAAAGTCACGCTAGTTTTCCAAGGGAATTTGCGCCCAGAGCCATTTGCGATGCTTGCGAAGAAAGAAAAATGTTCCCATTCATGGTTGTGGGAGGAGGGGGTGGCGGCAGAGAAAAGCACATGGTCAGCTAGAAATAAACGCAGTCCTGCTTGAGAGCAAGTGAAAAACAAATGCAAGTTGCGATAAAGAGCACGCTTGATTCACTCTCCCTCCAGAATATAGCCAGTGGCTGGCTTCTTTTACAGGTATTATTATTTATCATTAGCTTAGCACATATAGTCAGTACCCTGTCTTTTACCTCCGAAGCCTCCCGTGTCAGGGCTGAGAGACAGGGGTTTGCCCAGGGCCACCCAGTAAGTTTCATGGCTGAGAGCAAGCAGGAATTTAAAGCTACCCCTTCATGTTCAAAGCTAATGCTTCATGTACCACACAAAACACTGTCTTTGAATCAGGAAGCATGTTCTGTCCCCGGGACAAGAGAGAAGTTGCCTTCTAGACCTGCCAATGGCGCAGTGGTAAATTCCTAATTTATGCCCTCCTGATTCTTCATTTTGCTTTAATATAAGAATGTAAGAGCCCTGCTGGATCAGACCAATCAGTTGCATAGCATGGGGGGAGGGCCACAGGGGCAGTTGCCCCAGGTGCAAATCATTAGGGGCGCAAAATTTCTGCCTCAGTACAGCTGTGTGCTTCCCTCACTGGACTCTGTTGAAAACAGCTTCTCCATGCAAACCAGGAAGTGACCTCTCCAGACAACGGAATGACTTTTCTTATTTATGTGGCTGCAATCTCCTGGGTGACATGTACACCGTTAGGCAGTTGAATGCACAAATGGTCTGTCCATTTCCCTCTTTTCCACTCCACCCCTCCCTGTGGTTCTGGGCGCTGCCAACCCACGCTACACCACTGAGACCAGTGGCCCATCTAGTCTAGCATGTTGTTCTTGCAATGGCCAAGCAGATGCCTGTGAGAAGCCTGGAAGCAGGACATGTGCATGACAGGGCACTACCCGCCTGTGATTCCCAGCAACTGGTGTTCAGTGACATTCTGCCTCTGAACATAGCCATTGTGACTAGTACCTGATGATGGCCTCCATGAATGTCTGCTCCTCTTTGAAAGCTGTTGTAGTTGATGGCCCTCACTGCCTCCTGTGGGAGTGAGTTCCATAGTTAAGCTATGTGCTGCATAAAGTAATAGTTTCTTTTGGCAAGTTTCCACTTTGACATTATTTTCCTACAGCGCTTGTGAATCAATAAGGCTGCCTGAGAGAGCTGAGCTTGCTAGATCAAAGCAAACTACTTTGTCATTCAGCTCAGTTCCTTTGACATCCAATCAACACTTTGCCACAGAGCTCAACTCCGTTGCAAGTTAACTGGCTTGCAGAGTTTTTCAAATAGCAGTTGACTTCAAGATATTTCCTCTGTCCTCCCCTGCAGAAACACATTTTTGGCAAAAGGGAATCTTCCCACCTTTTTCAAAAGTGTTACGTTCAGTTTCCATCTGGACAGATTTGTCATTATTTAAAAATAGAAAAAACTTCCTTACCATTTCTCACATATGTAAAGCAGCCATCCTGATTTTTTCATAACAAATGTGCAGCACTATTAAGTTCAATGGGGGAAAGAGGGTTCATTGGGTAATGTGTGTGAGGGGTCTCAAAAGAGTTCTCTGTGGGAACTGAGGAGTTCTCCAACCAGCAATGTTTCTGAGGACCAACCCCTTATTCGCATTGGCTGTGGGAACTGTCTGGCACGCTCTCATTGTGTTAACACTGACAGAGACATTTTAGAAACATAGGAACTTCAAAATCAAAGGCTTCCTGTTGGGAATTATTTTCTGTCCCTGAGGCACTGAAGGGAACCAAATACCTAAGATTAGCTTCTATTTCTTTCTTCTTCTTCCTTTTTTATGTTTGAAACATGGAGTACTCTAAAAACAGTTATCTACATGTCTTGGGCATAGAGCTAGAAGGCACCCTTCATAAAGAAAGGCATTTTAAAATGTATTCATCACAACCTCCACCCCAATATGGAAATAGGCACTTAGATCATTCACCCCTTCTTCTCCAGAATGCCAAACTGAATATGGGCTTTGCTGTGGTGGTGAAATCTGTGTTGCTTAAAAGAACCTAATGTAAAGTTTTCCCTCTGTCATAAATTGAACCTGGAACTTTTTGTGTGCAGCCATCTTCTCCATATATGGGCTGTGTCCACACCCAAAGAATCCTGGGAAATGCAGTTCATTTAGGTTTCTGGGAATTGTAGTTCTGTGGTGGGTAAACTACAGTTCCTGGGATTCAGTGAGGAAAACCATGTGCTTTTAATGTGTGGTATGCATGCAGCCTAATGCTCATCTACAGCACTTGTTCTTAATTGCAAAAAAAATCCCATTCTGAATTACTCCCGGGTTTTTAGAGTGCCAAATGTTGAAATCTTAGTATCAAATAGCAATGAGGCCATAGCAATTCACCCATTTGCTTTGTTATTGTGGGGTTTTTTTTTTGGACTTTCATGAGATTGACAAGCATCCTCTGCCACACGGAGTCTCTTTCCATTCCTCCCTTGCTAATACATCTGCACATAGATAAGTGTCGCCAAGGAAATCTTGATGAGGAAGCACAATGTGCATTAACACATTAATAATGTAAGGGGGAGGGAAGGATGGAGGGAGGGAGAGAGGGAGAGAGAGAGAGAGAGAGAGAGAGAGAGAGAGAGAGAAATTCAAGCTGCAAACTGATGGGAAATCATTCAGCCAATCAACCTCATTCTGCCCTTTGCCAGCCCCACCTGCCTGGCTTCTCTTACTTACAACCATTCCTGGGGACGACACTGCCTTCCAGCTTCCTCCTCCTTAGTCTCAACCCACATTCACATAAGATGTTTAAAGTACCATGATACAACTTCAAACAGTTATAGCTCCCCCCAAAGAATTCTGGGAGCTGTGGTTTATTCAGGGCACTGAGAGTGGTTAGGAGGCCTCCGTTTCCCTCACAGAGCTACAGTTCACAGTAGTGGTGGAGGAAGGGGGTGCGGTGGGGGTGGTCCGCCCCAGGTGTCACCACTTAGGGGTGAACATCCCTACCTGGCCTCCTTCCTCCTTTGTCATTGGCCTCCAGTCAGCTGAAAAGTTTTCAGAGTTAATTGACCCTAAGTCACTTTCAATGGGAAAGTGACCTTCACTTAAACCTAGCTGCAGCTTGAACTGAAACCCATGGCATGGATACCCACTTTTTGTTTTGTCTTGGTTAAGAAGAGCCTGTTGGATCAGGCCCATGGCCCAACTAGTGCAGCATCCTACTTTCACAGTGGCCAATCAAATGCCTGTGGGGAACCTGTAAGCAGGACCCAAACACAAGAGTGCTCTCCCATCCTGGAGTGTCCAGCAATTAGTATTCAGAAGAAGTACTGTCTCTAAGCATGGAAGCCGAGCCGAACCATCATGGCTAAGAGTAACTGATAGCCTTACCCTCCATTAATTTGCCCAGTTCTCTTTTAAAGCCATCCAGGTTGGTGGCCATCGCTGCCTCCTGTGAGAGTCAGTTCCATTGTTTAACTATGCACTGTGTAAAGAAATACTTTATTTTATCCTGACTCTTCCAACATTCAGCTTCATTGAATGTCCACGAATTCTAGTGTTATGAGAGAGAAAAACTTTGGTTTGCTGCCAGTCTTTGAGAGTCAAGGTATGGCCTGTGTCTCTAGCATGCACTGAGGATTCTTTTATTGAACTCGTTCTGTGCTGCAACCTACTCAAACATCTACTACCCAACGACAGATAAATCTGAGTTTATCAGCGCTGGAGCGTTTTTATGGCTCACTTAAAGGGGATGTAAAATTTCATGGCAGTGTGTGTGTGTAGGGGGGGCAGCATGGAATGTGGTGGCATTCCACAGGTGGCTCATGTCACAAGCCTTCTTGAAATTGGTGGGGTTAGCAATTTCCTGCCATTTCAGCAGGAAGCCTCTTCCCAGCAAGTTACGACCGACCCATCTTGGCATACCTTATAAGGCATGGAATGGAGAAAGAGAGATTGCATTGGGGGTGGGAGAAGAAGTCCATTGTGCAACTGGTTGAGAGGGGGTAGATAGAAGTTGAGGAAAGTGGCTTGCAACTTCCTGTCTGTGTGAATATGTGTGGGGGGGAGTATACCAATGTGGACACTTAGCTGCCTGATTTGCATGGCCTGGATAAACCAGTGTGCCAAATAGCCCCAGTCAAATTAGGAACTAACTATGGTTCAGTGATCTTAGGATGGTGTGTCCTCCCCTTTAATTCATTTTGCGTTTAAAGGCAAACTTACCCAATCCACACTTTCCAAAACAATGTGTGAACTGAAACAGAGCCACCCTTGAAAATTTGCAACTCTCCCAGTTTTTCAGAGTAGTTCTCCAACAAATAATGTGTATAAAAGAACATCCATGGGTAAACTGTGTGCTTCTTATAGGTATCTGGTTGGTCACTGTGAGAACAGAATCCTGGACAATTGGGCTATTCGCCTCAACCAGCAGGCTCTTATTATGCTATTATTTTCTTATCAAATCTCTCATCTTAAATTGCACGTCTGAGAACTGGATTGTGCACTATGTTAACTTGGACTGTATCCAACTAAGTTCCACTCATAATAGACCTATTGAAATTAATGAACCTAAATTAGTCATGCCCATTAATTTCAGTGGATTCAATGACTAATGTTGGATACAACCCTATTTATTTTATTGATTTTTTTAATCCAAGCATCACACCCTTCCCATTCCGTTCCTCCCCCCAGAAGAAATTCAAGGTGGCTGATGACCAAAAACAACAAAAATGAAATCTAAAACAAATCCACTAGTTCAACCAAATCATAAATCTTTTTTTCCCACGTGAGCAAAACCAAGGTCACAATAGCAGAGCCAAAACAGAAAGCTACCGGCGGGGGGGGGGGGAGAGGGGGAGGTCAGCAGAGTCCTATTGAGAGATTCCTCCATCAGAGCCAAAATGTCTTGGGCCAGACCTGGAGGCCTTGAGGATATTATGTGTGTGCAACCGATTAGAAACAAATGCTTGCTTGTAAACGGATAGGCATAGTTTGTGACCTGGATAGGCAAGGCCAGCCCTACCATTAGCCAGAGTGAGGTGGCTGCCTCAAGCAGCAGTTGGTGGGAGGGAAGGAATGGTGCCCCCCGTGTCATCTCAGCTTGCCTGCTACTCTCAGGAGGACAGTGTCTGAATCCTCAGTGTCTCAGGTTGCTAGAATCCCAGTCTCCAGATTTTCCTGCCCCCCCCCCCCAGTTGGTGGCAGGGAGAGGGCTTGAATCTGCAGGTAGGCAAAAGTGCATTCTCTGCCCAGGCTTCCTAAGCAGGTAGGAAGGAATGATCCCCCCACTTTAGATGGACACCCCCTTTTGCTAAGGCTTCTGTCTTAATTTCCTGCCAGACCTTGTGTCATTTGAATGACAAGCTCTCAGTGACTGTGGTTAATGCTTAATGTTTCATGCTTAATGACATCATTGGTGCCCGTCCCCTGTGGCATCATCATCAGGGGACCCCGTGAAAGCACCAGGACCAGCCCCTTGGTCTCAGGGCTGGGCCATGAAATCTTCTTCTGACCAAGCGACCCTACCAGTGTCAAAATAGGACTCAACTGCTAATCTCCTCAGCTTCTGTATGTGAAATAGGAATGCCTTCTTGTCCTTCCCCGTCAGGTGACAAAAAGAATTGGGACAGCACTGTAGATTGGTAAAGGGCTACCTCATCTCAAACAAACTCTGCCTCATATGCCTGGGTCTCCTAAGGGGTCCTGCCAGGGGTGTTGCTAAGTACCTAAAAGACCCCCGGCATAAATTTCCAAAGGCTACTTTATATGTATAGATGCAAATTTAGCCTGACTTTCAAAAAGGGAAAAACATGCTCTGGCTCCTGCAGTCAGTGTTTCTTCTGAGCTATGAGTGCAAACAGGATTTTCTGGCTTCACTGTAGGAATGCGCAAATCTGTCAGTTTTGGTTACTTTCAGTTTCTCGTTTTTTAGAGTCTTCAGTTCTCCGCATTTTCACAACCATTTCCCTATCAGTCCCTATCAGCATTTTTGTGTGTGAATTTCTCCTTACATGTATATGTTTGTATGCAGAAAAAGCCCACCCACCTTGCTACACCTACTTCTTCCTCTAGCTCCCCCACCCACCTCTGATATGCAGCCCCCAGAAGGGTATCAACAAGGAAAAAAGATTTCCCACCTCATATGGTCTAAGGCTTTTCAAAATGCCCATGGACTAAAACAAGTGCCAACATTTTTCTCTGTCCCAAATAATTAGGAGATGAAGCAAACAAACTTTGACAGAGGTGTAAATTCAAAATCAATTATCTGTTCACTTGAATTAATACCCACATTGAACTTGCTTGTGTTAAAGGGCAAATTCCCCCTTTCCAGCTCTCGGTTATAACAGTTAGTATCAGAGAGACAATTAATTCCATCTGTAACGTCAGATATATTTATAACCACTGTGACAGGACTCTGAGTTGGCCTGGACATGAGGTAGACCCTGGCCTCCCAGAAATTAAAAGGAAAGACATTTTATTTAACTAGAAAACTTAAACTGGCCCCAATTACCTAACGTTCAAAAGAATGAGATGTTGCGAAGCAATATTGACTATGACAGGGACACAGTTAAAACACCCAGATGGAGCTAACTCCCAAGATTTACTCCTTATACCACAGATTTTCAATGGATCAGAGAAGCCACATTCATTTTATTTGGTGCATGTCTTCAAAGTGACTGACAACATTAAAAAAACTCAATTAATACATTGAAGGCATATACTTTAAACACAGCAAAAGCAATCTTAGCTGGAGAAAATGAAATTTTGATTTAATTAAACAGTTTTAAAATAGAAATTAGACAACCATAATATGGACAATGAGCTATTTTAGAAAAATTAAGAGAGAATAATTTGGGTTCAATTGGATTCATTTTTTATTTTTTACTGAGTTAACACTTTAATGTTTTTTAACTCTGCGCGGAACATCTGAAGGGCTTTGTTGATTGGGTGGTCAACAAATGATCAAAAATAAATAGTACACAAATAAATGAATAAATTTCAGGGGTGTTACTATGATAATCAGTGGATAAACTGCCGTTCCAAACTTTTGTTCACTTATTTATCTGAATATTTCTATTCCAATAAATATTCCCACCCAGTTCCAGTGGGAACCTTAATGCATTAAATAATCACTATAGAAACAATAACCAAACAGCAGTGAAAATGGAAGACCAACAAAATGACAACGGCAGTGTTGAATTTGGGTAGAGGAGAAATTTTATTCATATTGCATTTAAAGGTGAACCTACCAAATCTGAACTTTCTCAACTTATGTGACTCCAAATACAGCCTTCCTTTGAAATTTGCACTTCTCCAAATTTTGCAAAACTGTTCTCTAGCCAAGCAATGTGTACAACAATGCATGTACTAGGGGTAAAATGTGCATAAACATGCATATATCAGTGAAAAGAGGATAAACAAATTATATGAGGGGAAATGTGTATATTAAGGAAAATTGCATACAAAAATACTGATGAATTTTCATGAGAATTTTGATGAAGAAATGCTAGCATATTCCTCCATCAGGCCCTGGGTTCAACCCTACCCAGCCCTGGAACCTGGGGTTCCCTTGGAGGAAAAATAGAGTATCTGGGTGCTCAGCAAACATCTGTGCTGAAAACAAAGCTGCAGACCCAGACATTCCAGCCACAGGAATGGGGTGCTCCAAAATGATTGCTCAGGTTCTCAGCCAGTCTCCGGCCCCTAACCTCTCTTGACATCACCACAGCCAAAGGAGCAGAGGAAATGATGTGCTGAAGCTACAGGCAAAATGTCTGACTAGCCACATATAAATTAAATTGAAAGGAGAAGGAGAAAGTTCATGTACCTGAGCACCTGCTCAGATCAGCACCTGGCAGAGAACCAGAAAGGGATGGAGTCTCTGACTCACATATAAGGTCTCTGTCTGAATTGAAGCACTGCTCTAGCATACAATGTTTCCTAAAGTGGGTCCCCTTCTCCTTCTAACTATTTTCAGGATCCGCCTCTTTATTTTCCAAAGGGTACCACCCTTATCTCCCAGGATCCTCCTTTTAAATCTCAAAATCTGCTCAGGTATGTGGTTCCATGTCAGTTTTGCTGTTGCTCAATCATAGATCTGCTCTAATCCATTGTTGCTTTTCCCATATGAAAAATTCACATGCAAGTTTTATGCATTTTGCTTGCACTCTTCCCATAAAATACACATTTTCAATATTTTACCGGCATTTCCCTCTGAAATACACATTTCATTTCCATTTTCTTTTGCACATCAGCTACATATTTTTGTGTGCACTTATGGGGACCAAAGCTTCATCACAAAATTATGCAGAAGTGCTGGTGCATAATCTGACCAAGAGTTGCATTCTGATCCACAAGCAAGTTCTGAAATGTTGAATTAGGTCTATCCACTGTAAAAAAAACTCCTGCCAACCTAGCAGTTCGAAAGCACGTCAAAAGTGCAAGTAGATAAATAGGTACTGCTCTGGCGGGAAGGTAAACGGTGTTTCCGTGCGCTGCTCTGGTTCGCCAGAAGCGGCTTAGTCATGCTAGCCGCATGACCTGGAAGCTGTACGCCGGCTCCCTCGGCCAGTAAAGCGAGATGAGCGCCACAACCCCAGAGTCGGTCATGACTGGACCTAATGGTCAGGGGTCCCTTTACCTTTTACTGTAAAAAAACAGATCAGGCATATTCCTCTCCACCATCCCTGGGATGGTCCCAATCATACCTGTTCTATGTTGCTTTCCATGTCTCAGAATAATTATCTTAGCAGGGACCCTCCAGCAGGCTTGTGGGGCAGGAAACATTCTGTTTGAGAGGCATAAATTTTAGAACTTTCTATTCAGACAAGCCGTATTGCTTTTAAAAGCCACCTTGCTGAATTATGATGAGGTGCCCTCTGCCCTCCGTCAGAACAGAAGTCACATCAAACAGATTTCTGTGGTGACCTTCAACAATTTCCTCATGAAGCTGTCAACCTGATTGTGCAGTTCCAAAATAACAGCCTTCTAGGGAAAACCCCCCCATCAAATTGCTTGTCAGGAACTCAGGCTGGGCCAGTGCACATATGGTTTCATAATATCCCTTAGATTTTCAAGGACCAACTGGAATTTTGGAATGATTTGGTTTACAGTTCCCTTAAGTAACATTATCTTGTTAAAGACATTAACCCCAGCCCTTTACTGTTATATATTTGCTTTGTTTTCATCCTAGGGAGCAACCTGTGGTGGAGACGCTCAACAGGAAGAGAGAGTTCAAAGGTCATGAAAACATTGATTTTCAAGATGGCTGAACTGCTGTCTTGGGAGCACAGTGCAATTATGAAAAACAGACATCTCTGTTTAACCTTCCTTTTTTATTAAAAAACAACAACATCCCTTGCGTGCACTTTAACAGTTAATAACTTCTGTATGAAAGCTTGTGCTATAATAAATTTGTTAGTCTTTAGGGTGCCATGAGACTCTGTTGTTTTTGCTGCAACACACTAAGATTGATATCCCTCTGAGAATTATAAATGTCATGTAATTGTTTCAATCATCTGATTTATGCAGTCAAATTTGTTTCACCTGTGAGTAAGATGGCTAAAATGATGGAAACTAGTAAGGTAAACAGCAGTTGCATATAATGCAGCAATTATTGCTTTTAATTAGAGTAGGAGTTTTGCAAATACATGTGTGATGATGCAGAGCACAAATCCTAAGGCTCATCCACACTTCTTCCATTTGCCCTGCCCCTCCCCCCTCCCCAGGAAAACCCGTCATTTAGTGCCGAATCGCAGCAAATGGAAATCAGGTTTTCAGCAAATTGCTCCCCCCCCCCACCCCGATTTATTGCTAAAGAGCAGGTTTTCCAAGGGAAAGTGGCAAGGGAAAGGCAAAACCACTCAGAACCATGCCTAAAAAGCACTGGGACCCGTGCTTTCTAGGCATGGGACAAGCAAATGTGTGGACGAGCCCTTGCAGGCATGGCCAAACTCAGCCCTCCAGCTGTTTTGGGACTACAACTCCCATCATCCCTAGTTAGCAGGATCAGTGGTCAGGGATGATGGGAGTTGTAGTCCCAAAACAGTTGGAGGGCCAAGTTTGGCCATGCCTGCCTTAGAGTATGTCAAGGCAGGAGCTTATTCTGGGATTGTACTCCCATGATCACAAGTGAAGTTTTTTGTAGTGTCCTCATGGTTACATGCCAGTGGGGGCTGGAGCAAGAGGCAAAAGTGGGCAGAGCAACTAATGTGAATTTTACCTTTGTGCAGCAGGCTACTTTCCGCCCTTGTCATTTATTTCAACCCAACACGCCCTCACCCCTACCTCCACTTCTGTCCTCCATCCAAGCAATCAAGAAGCATTATCAGTATTCAAGGACTCACTCTAGCCAGGCAAAGGCAACCATGGATGGTTCAAGGCAGGACTGGTGAGGGATGTGACCTGGAAGAGTCCCAGAGGCCAGAAAGGGAGGACTGAAGGGCTGCATTTGGCCTCCAGGTCTGAGGTTCTTCATCTCCAATCTAAAGAAAGGAGGACCATCAAGTGCAGAGTCCAATCCTATGCATTGAACAGAGATGGGGAACCATGTTCAGCTGAAAAGGTTTTCCCAACGCTGCTGTATATGAAAATAGGTCTTACTTCACTTGTTTCAAAATAAGATATACCAGCCCTATGGCATGGGGGGGGGGGACTTCTGCTGAATGGAGCTCTGGACTTTTGCCCAAATGTCCTAACCTTAATGCTACCAATAGACTAGAGACACATGTGGCTAAAGAGGACATTTGTGTGTAGCTAGCTGCTTAGTCAGAACGTACCTCTGGAAGAAAACAACCACCATAATCCCACACATTTGGAAAGGATATAAGGCATTGTGTTCCAGCCTTTGCTAGGAACCTTTAGCTCAGGCTTTAAGGAGCAATGACTTCAGTTCTGAGCAATCCACTAATTATTCACACCTGGGTCTCTTTCTGTGCTTCTGCACAGCACAATTTGGCTCCAGATTAGATCAGTGTATTGCCAAAATGGTATGTAGTGTTTTATTTAGTAACCACTGAGCAAATAGGGTCCTAGGTGGGGGACTAGGTAGTTAAGACCAGTAAAGACATTTGGTTTGGATTCTCACAACCATATGATCAATGACAGAATGCAAAACCAATGCACATTTGAAATGTAAGTAATTCTCTGAATTCAGCATTTTTGAGTTCAAATTAAAACTGAAGCAGGTGGCTGAAATGTTGAAGGTTTTGCTAATTAAACTTTTCCGTTCTTAACTAAAATTTGGGGCTTTCCTTTAAATAAAAAATGAATGAAGGGAGGCTCCACATTCACAGATTTGAGTGAAGAACTGGAAGATTAATAATGACTTGTGCAAAGCTGAATTTTGAGATGTTGAAAATAAGACGGGTTTGTTTTTCAAATGTGAGTTTTGCAACTTTTTTTATATAACTTTCCTCACACTTGTGTGTGTTGTAAACACTAGACAATTTTATTATTTATATGCCACCCATCTGTCTCAGTTGCCCCTAATGAGCTACCTAATCACTTCTTGTCAGCCACATGTTATTATTAATTTCAAGGTGGATAGGAGTGATTTGGGAGTGTTTTTCACATCCCTAAGTTGGATCACACCATTAACAAGGCATATCAAGTTTGATCAAAAACTCCCTAAAGCAGGCATGTCCAAAGTCCATTTCGGGGGCCCAATCCGGCCCACCGGTCGGTTTAATCCGACCCCTGTGGCAGTTTATTTCTTGGGGTAAAATCCTAAAAAAACAACACCTCAACAACTTTTGTTGGCCCTTTGGTTGGACCCCACGGCCCTTCACTTCATCAAATCTGGCCCTCTTTGAAAAAAGTTTGGACCACCACTGCTCTAAAGCATACTTTGCCAACCTGGTGCCGTCCAGATATTTCTAACTACAACTTCTATCCACCCCAGGCAGCATGTGGTGGAGGGTGCATTGAAGTGGCTTTTACATCGCCCAAAGTTTCATTCTGCTTCCTTCAGTTTTAGGGTAACTATGATTTCATTACAATGAATTCCTGCTGTCCAGCATTATTCATATTTTTATTCAAGTATTTTGCCCTCCCATCTCAAGGTCTGGTATTTCCACCCCTTCAGCTAAGCCTGCCCTCAGCTGTGTTGCTCACTGCCAGCCTATTATTGCCCATTTGCTCAAGGACACCAGTTTGCAGACTGATTACCCACAAAACACTACAGAAGGTTAATCAATTTCAATTTTGCTCAACTCAAAATGGTCTTCCCTCATGAGAGAAAACCTGCCTGCATCTATTATTCTGAAAGCTGTCGGGGTTCATCCTCTCAGAACAGGCAACCATTCCTGAAGATTGAATCCTTTTCTGGCAGAATCCCCCCCCCCCTTTCCCTTTTTTAGATTAATGAAGCCCTGCATTAAAATCCCGTAGATTTGTCTGAAATTTTTCAGGCTTAATCCACATTAGTGGAAGTCCTTTGCCTGCAAATTTCATCCACTTTGGGTGGGGGAGTTATAATCATTTTTTGACTCTCCATTACAGCAGCCAATGGGGGAAATAGAGCTTCATATTTAACAGTTCTGATACAGCTGAATTAGGAAGACACAGAATAATAATAATAATAATAATAATAATAATAATAATAATAATAATAATAATAATTTATTATTTATACCCCGCCCGCCCATCTGGCTGGGTTTCCCCAGCCACTCTGGGCGGCTTCCAAAAGAATATTAAAATACTGTGATACATCAAACATTAAAAGCTTCCCTAAACAGAGTGGATCTGAAACAAATTAAGTTTCTTCCTCATACTGTAGATCCATAGATGCTGAACCTTGTAGCTGACACATACCCCAATAAATATAAACATGAATCTATCTGGAGTTTATTTTGATCTTCAAGAAGAAAGAAAGAAAGAAAGAAAGAAAGAAAGAAAGAACCTTTCTTCCCATCAAATCTTCATTTGAAGTATTGGTTTGGAGTTCACTCCTGGTTTAGTGGAATTTTAGTGTTGATAGTCCCTCCAGGGTTTCAGGCAGGTTTTCAGACTTTCCCGTACCTAGAGATGCTGAGGACTGAAGCAGCGACTCTTTGCATGCTCTGCCACTGAGCTACAACCCCTGAATTATTTTGATTCAACTAAAAGAGCCAGTGTGGCGTAGTGGTTAAGAGCGGTAGACTCGTAATCTGATGAACCGGGTTAGATTCCCCGTTCCTCCACATGACCTTGGGCTAGTCACACTTCTCTGAAGTCTCTCAGCCCCACTCATCTCACAGAGTGTTTGTTGTGGGGGAGGAAGGGAAAGGAGATTGTTAGCCACTTTGAGACTCCTTAGGGTAGTGATAAAGCGGGATATCAAATCCAAACTCCTCTTCTTCACATTAAGTTTGCCAACATTTCATGCAGGGCGTCCCTGATCAATACAATCCACACTATACATTTTGACTTCAAATTACCCCTGAGTGGGGAGAGGGGAAAAGAAAAGGAGAGGAAATAATGATTCTTTCCCTTTTAAAATTTGGTCGAATCCCAATTCTGCTCAACAGGTGTTTGCTGTGTCTGAGGTTATGCTGTTGATATAACCCCTGCTCCATTTGGAAGAATGAAAAATCTCGCTCCGTTTTATTGTAAACAGACTTGGGTTCTACTAAACACAAAAAGAAAGGTTACTAGATTAGTCATACACTCCCGCCTTCTTCTCCCCCTTCCCTTTTAGCACATAGAAGCCAACAGATATTCTCGGTTGATATTTGTGTGTGTTTGCGATGACCTTCGTGGTGCTGAAAGGAGGGGGGGAGACCCCTCTCCTGAACTTTCAAGCCCAGCTCTCATGCAAACCATGTCGACAGTGTGGGGGGTCCTTGAGGGCTGACTGTATCGCTTTTCAAACATCAGCCTGGAAGAGCATCCAGGTTTTTAATCTGCTTTTGCTTGCCAACTATTTCCATTTTGATGGAGATACATTTCCCCTCCCCATTTTTTCTTTCTTTCTTTTGACAAACAGCCATGTGTGGAAGGCTGATTGTGGAAAGTCAATCTTTTATCATAACAGAAACAAAGCAATTAATGGATGTTTAAAAGGCCAGGAGGCTAGGTACGGATTCATACCCCCACCTTTCATTTTTGATGTCATCTAAGCCAGGGTTCTTGTCAGGGGGTGGTCCATGGGGCCTGATCCACCAGTGGGCTCCTTTGAGTGCCAGACTTCCTGCTACTTCCCCCCTCTCATTTCTTACAGGATGGCTTTCCCTCCAAAAGTCCCCCTTAATTTATATCTATATAAATATTAATTATCATATGCAAATTATGGGTCGTGGGTCTTTGCCTCAAATCTTTAATAACATAGGAATGCGCTTCATCTGGAAAAGGAAAAGAGCTCTTGCAAGCATATTTACTTCACTGGGAAGGTTGTAAGGAGAGAGAGTTGTGGGGTGGGGTGGGGGGTTATTTCAAGGCTGGACAGTGCCTTGACAGAGGACAAGTGCTAAAAGATGGATCTCTCGTCTCTCTCTTCTCCCCATCCAGCATAAAGATCTCCCCAACAAAGAAGTCTTCATAGTTACCGTAAATCAACTTAGTGGCTTCCTTATTTAAAGAAATGCATACATAAATATGTACCAGTAAGTCAATAAGGAGTCGTATTCAGTGTTAGTCCTACCCAGAGTAGACCCATTGAAATTAATGGTCATGACTAGTGTCAGATTGATAATTTCAATGGGTCTACTCTGAGCAGGACATAGTTGGACACAACCCTAGATGATATTATTATTACTTTATTTATTACCCATCCTTCACCCCAAGGTCCCAGGGCGGGTTACAGCATTAAAAACATCAAAACCATTTAAAAAAACTTACAACCATAAAAATAAGGTGGGTCCCAAAAGCATACAAGTATTCATCTTAGCTGGTGAAAACAAGTGTGATTGGCTAAAATATTATTAACAAAGCTCAGTGTTTATGGTAATAAATAAATAAATAAATAAATGGCTTTCAAACAGAAATTTCAGAAATCTAATGTATGTATTCCCCCCTCCCCCCCACCATACTTCTGAGAATATCAAATTTGAAATTATTCTGTGACAATGCTCCACCTCTACCTGGCTTTCAGCATACTTGTATACAAATATGTGTTCAGGGAGGAATTTGCACTAAAATGATGATAGAGCATCATGAGGGTGCTTTTTTAAAAAAAATTCAGAGAACTGAATTTAAGACTGGGGGGAAAGAGAAATGGAGAGAAATCAAAACTGACAGATTTGCCCATCCCTGATGATGATGATGATGATGATGATCTGCATCATCACCACAATTGTATCCCACCTTTTTCTCCAAGGAGCTCACGGTGGCATGCACAGTTCTTCCCATCCTTATTTAATCCCCACAACAACCTTGTGTGGTAGGTTAGGTTGAGAGGCAGTGACTGGGCCAATATAACCTTTTGAGCTTTGTGGCTGAGTTCGTATTTGAACCCTGGTCTCCCAGGTCCTAGTCTGACAGCCTAACCACTACATCACACTGGCTCTTTCATATTTGATGAAACCGACATGTGCCTGCATGCCCACAAGACACAGTGCTGTGGGCCCCAGAATCCATTCCTCTGTCCTTTGGTCTGGAATCATGCGTTGGTTTGAGGCGACCACCCTGCACCAGGTCAGACATGACTTCCTCCACACAGCTGGGGATGCTCTTTGCAGAGAGAGCAGGGTTTTGTTTTTTTCTAAATACATCTAAACCTGCCTACAGCAGAGGTTGGTATGCAATAAAGCACAGACCTAAAAATTAAAAAGGTGGAGTGGAGGAGACAAATGTGTTTATGCTTTCTGATTCCTGAAGCGACAAAATCCCACTCTGAGGACTCCAACCTGGCAAGCTGTCTGCTTGCTTGACAAAGCGAAGCGTTCAAAAGGGCTGGCTCAGGCCTAGCTGAGCGACGGTGCATAGCAACTGGGCTGCCCCCCTCCCCCTCCTTTGCTTTAACATAGTGCATACGTACTAGGATCATGCTATGAATCATCTGCTGGCTTCAAACAAGCTATTAAGGATCCACAGACAGCAAGAAAAAATTCCACCCTGGCTTGGGGAGTCAGGAAAGCAGGTGTTATTTTCCATAAACCAACCTCAGGCCTGGAAGCGAATGGCCATAAATTGCTATGGGGAGGGGCAGCTGCAGATGTTATGATCTCCTTGCCTTTCGTGAGAAATCCAGCTAGATAGATTTATTGCCGGTGGGGGCTGCAAAAGTAACTCTGGAGAGACGATCCTATCCATAGGAAGCTCCCCTAAACTTGGGCAAGGGGTGTAGCTCAGTGGGATCTGAGCATCTTCTTTGTGTGGAGAAGGTGCCTGGTTCAATCCTCAACATCTCCAGGTAGGACTGGGAAAGTGCCCAGCCTGAATCCCTGGAGTGCCTCTGCCAGTCAGTGTAGACATAACTGAGCTAGATGGACCTATTTATTTAGAGCAAACTAAGGCCCAGGGGCCAGATCCAGCCCAATCGCCCACAGATGGTCCAGGAATCAGGGTGTTTTTACATGAGTAGAATGTGTGCTTTTATTTAAAATGCATCTCTGGGTTATTTGTGGGGCATAGGAATTCGTTCATTCCCCCCCCCCCAAATATAGTCCGGCCCTCCACAAGGTCTGAGGGACAGTGGACCGCCCCCCTGCTGGAAAAGTTTGCTGACCCCTGATCTAGAGCCTCTGGGTGCATGTGGAGTGCATTTCTCTCATCAATACTGTGAAGCTCTCATATGTTCACATCATATGTTGTAATTGTAAAATAAATTAGTTGTTATGCGGCTTTGCTAAATATTCTTCATGTTCAATACTGAGTTAAAATCTAAAAAATGCTTACATTTTAAATACTATACGCCTTCCTCCCTTTTTATTTTCAATTATTGCTCCCCTATCTGTTGCTTTTGCCTCTTTCCTGGATGATCCCAACTAATTCAATATCATGTAGCAAACGGATGAAGAGCCAATCAGATTTGCTTGATCATACTGCTAAATGGCAACTGAGGTCAATTGAGACCAAAGGCAAGTAAGAACAATTTAAGTAAATAAGCTAACTTTTTTTAAAAAATTAAAAAATCCAAAAATAATTAATAATTGAATTTCGGAGACATCCTTTGGCCCTACCAAATATGTTCATTGAGAATAATAGTTTTAAGTCAGCTGTTATGATGGCAAATACACCATAAGTCTCTTGTGAGTTCTCCTCCGCAGAAAACTGACTTTGCAAATG
Organism: Podarcis tiliguerta; assembly: GCF_965153285.1. Lineage (NCBI taxonomy): Eukaryota > Metazoa > Chordata > Lepidosauria > Squamata > Lacertidae > Podarcis > Podarcis tiliguerta. The sequence goes on along the minus strand of NC_139541.1, from coordinate 37,354,518 downwards.
TTCAGAGCTTTCCATCCCATAGAGTAGTGGGAAAGAGAGGGTAATGAAACCAGACGCTCTTCTTTTTGCTTGTTTGAGGTGGCTTCTGGTGCATTTTTCGGACGTCTGTCATACTTCAGCTGAGGTTAAATCTGGATTTGAAAATGAGTACAGTCACCCCTTGGGGCAAGAAATCTTGGTGGCATACATCAACATGTGTTCTGCCTATACACACACACACACACACACTTTTCTTTCTCGTTTTTCTGTTCCATTCTACAAGTTGTGAGTAACTTTCTCTTCCCCCTCCTCCAAGCAACCATCAGTTGCAACACTGAGGACTGGGAAGACCACAACAAGGGTTCCAGTCCAGCTTGTGGTTTGCCCAAATCCAGCAACTCATCATTAAAGGCACCTCAACTCATGACTCACTTGTTGATGGAGTAATTTGCCCTCGCAGAGTTTTCATCACAAAAAAATGTTTAGAAGTAATTAACGCTCATCAATCCCAGACTGATTAGTCCAATCTACCTCATTAGGGAGCAAATCAGATATGGCAATTTAAACAGGGGCAGGGGGCAAGGGGGGGTGGGAGGCACTGCTGGAGAAGGGAAAATAGGAAGTGTTACTATATACCAGAAAGCCAGATTCCAGATTTAAAGCAGGAGAGAGAGAGAGAGAGAGAGAGAGAGAGAGAGAGAGAGAGAAACACATGCTGACAGATACACATGCAATCCGGCAAGGGCCACCCATGGAGTTTGCAGGGTGATCTCCGAAACACGACACGGGTGATTTTCAGAGAAATTCTGGAAGGGGTTTTCACTGATATCTCTTTTATGAAGAATTTCCACAGGGAACCGTTCTAGTCTTCCTCTCCCCAGCCTTTTCTGGGGAAGGCGGATGCAACATATCATATATATATATATATATATATATATATATATATATATATATATTCCTTTATGGTACAGTAAAAGCAATCAGGTTTACAAGGGAAGCTAAGTTGGATTACAGACCCATGTAACCTGAGATGCAGAGTCTTTTCCCCCCCAAGAAGGTTTCACTGGAACTGTGCTTATCAGTTTGCATGCAATAAAATTTGGAAAGAGAAGAGAATGGTGGAATTGGGGGGGGGGGAGTACGAGACAGGAGGAAAAAGTGACTCTTGGGATGCATCAGGGAAGGCAAAGAACAGAGCTTTGAGGCACTGGAGGACGTCTTACAAACATCACTGTGGGAAGAGACAACAGAGGCGGTTTGGGGAATGTTCCATGAAAACATGATGTGGCTTGTGGCGAGGACCAGGGCATGGCATTAGATGTCCACTTCAAAATGGCATGTGGCTTGGGGCGAGAACCAGGGCATGACATGAGATAGGTAGCTATCAATCCAGAATACAGTCTTAACAATGCGATCTGCTCACCAAGTCTAGGCGGCAAGGACACGTCATGGGAACCCAGTTTCCCAAACAGAAAAACATGTCCAAAGCTCCCTGTACTTTTGGAGTTCCAAAACACAGCTCAGGTGAAGCTGAATGTTGGAAGTGTCAGAACAGATAAAAGAAATTACTTCTTCACACAGGAGGCAGTGGTGGCCGCTGACTTAGAGGGCTTCAAAACAGGATTAGACCAATTCATGGCAGAGAAGGCTATCAGTGACTACTAGTCAATGCTTCTGAATACCATTTGCTGGGAACTACAGGAGGGGAGGCTGCTGGTGTGCTCGGGTGCTGCTTGTGTGTTTCCTACAGACATCTGGTTGACCACTGTGAGAACTGGATACTGGACTAGATGGGCCATTGGCCTGATCCAGCTGGAATGACTTTGCTAACAGCCCAGAAATAACCCTTAAGTTACAAACTGAATGATCCCTGCTGTTGCAGGTGAATTAACTTTCGTATTCTGGGATGAAACAAGAACAGATTCAGTTATGGAGTCAGATCATTGGCCCATTTGGCTCAGTACTGTCAACTCTGTTTGGCAGCACCTCTCCACGTTTTTAGAGAGCAACATTCCCTTTCCTACCTGGAGATGCAAGGAATTGAAACAGGGACCATCTGCATGCAAAGCAGATGCTCTGCTATGGAGCTATTGGCCCTTCCCAGTTGCTACAGGAATTCAAAAGATGCTCCACTCCGCCCCAGGACTTGGGTCACTATCCGAAAGAGCACATTCCTCAGTGCAGAGCTGCTGATGAAGCAGTGGGGTTTGCCAGTAGGATTTGCTTCAAAGTCTTCTCAGCCTTAATGCTGTATGACATATTGGAGGGCAAATATGGCTCGGCTAATCATATTCTAATAGCTCTTCCCTTACAATTGGACTGGCTCAGAGTGTACCCAGTAATATTTTAATTTCTTTGCTCTGATGAGCTTAATTCTGAGCAGGTATTCAGTTTCTGCACTTACAAACAGGGATCCCAGATGTTTGAGACCAATGGGCTCGAAGGAGCAACGATACAAATATAATATTTAATACGAAATGTCAGTTTGGGTGTTCCACTCAATTTCCTGGAGAAAGCTTGAAAAACCTTCTTATTTAGGTTGAAGACCGAATCAGTTCCATACCTCGGCCCCTGCCCAGTTGCTATGTAATTCCACATAACTGAATTCTCTAATTTCTGAAATGCAAATATGGAGCAGATGTAGGTAAAAGGGGAGGGGGCAGGGGAGAAAAAGGTTCCTTTCTTGCCGTGCAGCAGCCTATTGCTACAAATTTGTCTACCAGAGGTTAAAAGCAAGACCTAACTTTTATGGAGAAATATACAAGAGAGCAGGCTTAAAGCACCCAACTTTAATGGCAGCTCCCCAGGGCATACAAACTTTTGTTTTTACATTGGGAAACAGACATTTGTGGGCTTAGTCTCCTGAATGAGAAAGAGCCTGCTGAAATTGCCTTGTTAAATGCTTTAATAGTTGAATGGGTAATTTTGTCCTCTGACTGACAAAGCTACAGCACCAGCCCTTTACACTTGAACATTTGGTTTTCTTTGAAGTGTTGCAGCGTGCTTGTTTCCAGAAAGGATGCAAGTTTATGCTTGCTTGAGGAATGCTTTGGTTGTACACTGACATGCCAGTTCTCTTCTCTTCCTAACTTGGTGGATTGATGGAAACCGCTATTGGGAGGAGACAACAAAAGTTAGGACAATGGGCAGTTAAGGACAACCGGAATCCTCCTTTCTCACACAGCACTTTGGGAATGTGTGTTACTGTTATTCATTTCTATACCACAACTATATATATATATAAGCAGTGCCCAAAACCAAAGCAAGATAACAACGAAGTCAAAACAAAATGCATTAAAGAAGCAGAAGTACAGAATAGGTCATCTGATAAGGTTCTAAAAACAGTAAATCATTTTCATAAAAAGGCTTGGTGAAATAACTAAGTCTTAAGTTGGCTCCTAAAACCCATTAAATATGTTGTCAGCTTGATTTAATTAGGTAGAGAGTTCTATTAGGTGGATAGCTTGTTCTGGGAGATCTGATGAAATTAACCAATTTGGAGTTTACTGTGGGCTGATTTGGAAGCTGATGGTGCGATGCTACATGGGAATCAGTACTGCCTAGGTACTTGCTCTGTGCCTTGCAATACCTACTCAGTCTATACATTGATAAGGAAACAGATGATTACAAAGGCACTGTAACTTCCCAGGAACCAGACCTTGAGCTCCTTGAAGGAAAGATGGGATATAAAGTAAGTAAGTAAGTAAGTAAGTGCCAACATCAGCTTCCAGGCAGGACAAAATGGGGGAAAGAGCAAAACGAAGCCGTGGTTAGCAGGTCGGTGGTGCTTACCTGATCTCCTGTCACTATCACTTTGGCTTATTGGGAAGAGGGTGCCAATGTGTAGCCAGTGTGGTTGTAGCAGTTAAGAATGGGAGACTTGTAATCTGGTGAGCCGGGTTTGCATCTCCGCTCCTCCACATGCAGCTGCTGGGTGACCTTGGGCTAGTCACATTTCTCTGAAGTCTCTCAGCCCCACTCACCTCACAGAGTGTTTGTTGTGGGGGATGAAGGGAAAGGAGAATGTTAGCCGCTTTGAGACTCCAGGTAGTGATAAAGTGGGATATCAAATCCAAACTCCTCCTCCTCCTCCTCCTCTTCTTCTTCAATGTTTTTGCACCACAATGACTTCTCCCCTCCCTCTTTCCTACCTGATAAGCCACAGAGAAGACAGTGGCAGGAGGTCAAGTAAGCACACACACCCTCCCTGCTGACCACTACTGACCAAAAGGCAAGGTCTGTGGAGCCTGTCTTCTGGGGAACATTTGGACACACTGAAACTCAGCTCATGAAATATTTCCTCATGAAAATCCAGCTGAACTTTGAAGCATAAGACAGAACCACACTCTATAGTTAAATAATATTCAGTGCACATTTGAAGCACGAGACTTCCCCTAAAGAATCATGGGGACTGTAGCTTCTCCTCAAAAAGCTACTACAGTATTTGCCAGCACCCTTGGCAAACCACATTTCCCAGGATTCATTTGGGGAAGATATGGGCAGTGTGGATCTGCCCATATTTTTAGAAGTCCACCTTTGATATTAACTGACGTGATTCTTTTAATGGAAGCATTTATATTCCAGCACAGACCACCTACTTCTTCCTAAAATGGGACACCTTCTGAAGTCTGCCTCAAACTCCTGGCAAGTGGGGGGAGGTAAGCTCTCTCTCAAAAAAAGTAATAAATAAATAAATCCTCCCTTATGGGAATGCCACTTCAGCTGTGGGTGCAGTCCCCCACATGAAAGTTGTTTTTCTGCCCTCGTTTGTGGCTACCCTGATTACAAAGCCTCAGAGATCTTTAATTAATTTGGTTGGGCTTTGTGTATTCCTTTCAAAGGAAACCATCAAAATAGCATTTGAAACTCATTAGCGTTTTGACAGTGATGCTCTCATACTTGCCATGATGTAACGTTGCCCATTTTGATCAAAACAGGGCATGACTGAAGCCACTTGAACTCTCCGGACGTATTTTCCAAAGCCACACATGCACAGGATTTGCAAGCAGCCAGGGCGCCTGCAAAATCCAGGATGCTGAGAATTAAAGCTTACATTCAAAATGACAGAACAAGCTTCTAGTCCTCAGGATACAGCACGGGACGAAACAGGGAGATAGGAAACTGCCTCATACCAAGACAGATCTTTGGTTTGCTTAGCTCAGTACTGCACTACCTACACTCACTGGCATTGGCTCTGCAGAGTTTCAGACAGGAGTCTCTCCCACCACTACCTGGTGTTGCCAGGATGGAACCTGGGACACTTTCTGCATGCAAAGCTGTACCACTGAGCTAGGGCCACTTCATTGGCACAGATGAGAGACAGCAACTTTTGTTGCCTCCTCTCCTGGAATTTTTTTCTAGCCCAGCTGCTCATAAGACGACTTTGTAACTAGGGATGGGGGAGAGATTTGATTCAGTTCACATTTAAAGGCAAAGCTACATAGTACTTTCTGAAATGATACATAAACAGAAACACAGCCATCTTTCACAATTCACACTTCTCTGAATTATGCAATGCACTTCTCCAGCCAAATCATGTGTACAAAAATACAAGCAGTGGGCTAAAGTGTGCATTAAAATGCATCAGATAAGGGGAAACTGCTTTGCAAAAAATGTGTACATCAGGCAAAGCTGAATACGGGGGGCGGGGGGGGAGTATGAGGAGAAATTCACACAAAAATGCTGGTGAATTTTCATGAAGACATTCTCTTTTTTAAAATGGAAAACTGATGTGGAAGCATGGCAAACCGACCTTAAAGCAGGCAAATGAGAAACGTCAAAATTGACAGAATTGCCCATCCCAACATTTTATATGCTGCTTCAAGAGTCCATTAGACAAAGAATATCCATTTTTCAATAAACAGGATATCCATTTTTCAGTAAACAGCCTTTAAATAGCAATGCATGTTTCTTGAGAGCCTTCATCTTCAGATGTAGGATAATTCTCAGCAGCAGGTACTGGGGTCAAGCCACTGTTACCTTGCAAGTTTTCCAGGGACGTTAGACCAGACACCAGATTAGACAGACATTGGGTGTGAATCTCTACCTACTGACCATAGTGGTTGGTGCCAGTGGGAGTTGTAGTTAGCTACTGCTGGTGACAGACTGCTCATCTCTGGGCCAATCAACATCTCTCAGCCTAACCCACCTCACAGGGTTCCTGGGAAGATGAGAAGAAGGGGGAAAATAATAACAGAATCCAGAACAATCCCTTTCTCCTCTTCCTCATTCTCTCTCTTTATTAAAGTTTCATTCTATATTTCTTATGTGGTTTCCTTCGTCCTTTGAAACAGCTGCAACGATCTGAAGTCTCCCAACTTTCTCCATGTCCTATTTTGAATAGTCAAAGCCACACGCCTCTGCAGAATGAGAAGTGACAGACAAGGCATAATCAGTTTCAGGCCATTTATTTTTACTGGTGTGTGTAAACACCATGTTGAAATTGTCGCTCTAATTTAGAAAGGATTGGATTTTTTTTGCCAGTTAGTTCCCTGCTGTCCCCATTTGCTAAACATGCCTTCTCCTTTCTTTCGAACTCCAAGACTCCCCTGTGAAAAATAAACTGGACACGATGCATTTTCAACAAGCTCCTCATCCCCTAATTGAGAAGGTATTTGCAGGATAAACACAGTGAGCCCCATATATGCTCTGATGGGAGCATGGTGCTCTTAGGTTGGAACCCAAATAACTACCTAGTGTGGTTTTGTCAACTTGCATAATACCAGGTAAGCCTGTTTATCCATTTTGCACAGAAAAAAGTGGATGAGTAGATATTTTTATTCCTCTCCTATAATACTAGAACAGACATAGACAAACTCCGGCCCTCCAAATGTTTGGGACTACAGTTCCCATCATCCCTGACCACTAGTCCTGTTAGCTAAGGATGGTGGGAATTATAGTCCCAAACATCTGGAGGGCCGGAGTTTGCCTGTGCCTGTACTAGAACTTTGGGCCATCCAATGAAACTGCAGATTGGAAGATTATGGATGGGCAAAATAAAGTACTCAGTTCCTGTTGTGGCACAAGCATCAGGTTGACCACTGTGAGAATAGAGGGGCTTTCTTAGGTTTCTATGGAGGGATTCCCACCCTGGTGTCAGAGCTGAGCCAGGAATAGTCAAAGTTGAGCTAGGAGTGGGTCAGAGCAGAGGTGAGCCAGGAAGACTCTGGGATGCTGAGGCAAAGTTGCAGCCTAAGTAAGAAACCTTTAAAGCCCCTTCCTGACGAAGAGGGCCCAATCATGGCCAGTCAGGATGGGCATGACCATTTCAGAATCTGGGAATACTTCACTGTTCAATAAGATGCTCCAAGCTGCAATTCTGACAGCCCACCACATGGGACAGCCACACACAGAAACAAAGGATGCTTCCTGGCACTGGCCCTGGCAGCTTCTGACCCCTGACACATTTGTTTGTGTGGATTGCACTGATATAAATGGGACACCTCCACTGGATTTCTATGTGCCTGTCAAAGCGCCCACACCCATAAGAAATCCCCAGACCGAGGCTGTGTTTTGCAGAAACACAGGCCTCGCATTCCAACAGAGGAGCAGGTGATCGTAAAACAATGAGAAGGCCGCTTTGTCCTTTCCTGGGAAGCGTTTTGCACGCTGAAAATAGAAGCATCGTTTAAGAGTAGGCATCTCAGAGGGACATAATGACCCTAAGGCAGATGAAATCACTTAAAATTTTTGAAACTGGCAGTGTCTTCTATTTTAATTACATGGCGTAACCCTATTCTGCGGGAAGCAATTATGTAGTCGTTCTTCCCACACACAGCCTGTGCCCACTGGTGCTTCACAAAGACCGAATGAATCAGAGAATTGAAAGAAAGAAAGAAAGAAAGAAAGAAAGAAAGAAAGAAAGAAAGAAAGAAAGAAAGAAAGAATCTGGATTTTGAGAAGACAGGATGGTACCATTTTGAAAGGGAGTTTCAGGAAGGATCAGAAGACATAAGGGCAAGCTAAGAGATCGAGAGGGTGGAATGCCTTCCTCCAGCTAAGTCATTCTAGACCAGGTGTGAGTCCCAATTTGGCCCATGAGGCTTCCCACCCCCCCAACCCACTGCCCTTCACCTGACGCCATAAAGTGAACTCCTGGTTGTTCTTCTGCAAGCAGGGCTCACTGTCAATGCCTATCAGCAACAATGAGTCCTGCTTGCAATGGAGCAAGAATATGACAGCTCAGGCTCATCCAAAGGAATTTATTTCCTGTCCATCCAGGATAGATAAAAGAAAACACAGAACGTAAGAAGAGCTCTGCTGGGTCAGACCAAAGGACCAGCTAGTTCAGTATCCTGGTTCCTACAGCGGCCAACCAGACACTTTTCGGGAAGCCCGCAAGCAGAACATGAGTGAAATAACCCCATCCTGCTCATGCCCCCAGCAACTGGTATTCAGAGGCATTTGGTATTGGGAACCTTATCTTTCATAGATTTGTCTAATCCCATCAAAGTTGGTGGCCATCTTCACATCTTGAGGCAGCAAATTCCATAGCTTAACTATACACTGTGTAAAGAAGTCCTTATTTTGTTTGTCCTTAGCCTCTACCCCTTCAGCTTCATTGGATGACTCCAGATTCTAGTATTATAAGAGGGAGAAAACCATCTCTCTATCCACTTTCTCCACTCCAGTCCATGCATGGTGTTATACACTTTGACCACGTTCTCCTTTACTTGCCTTTCCCCACTAGACCAAACTAAATGGGGAGAGCATATGTTTGCATGTAGAAATTCCCGGGTTCTGTGTCATTCCAGGGCTGGGAGGGAAGAAAAGACCTCTGAGGACCAGGCTAAATGGACTCAGTGTTTAGATTCTGTTGTGTAAGCCAATTTTGCCATGTTCATAGAAGAGAGCTGATGAACTCAGGTCTTCACATGGTAGGTGACTCTCTATGACTTGGCCATTTGCTATGATGACTTTGCCTCCCCCCCAAAAAATATGCCTTCCTTTCCCCAGTCTATTTCCACTGCATTCTTAAGTGTCCTGTTTCCAGAAAAGATACCCCTGTTCAGAATCAACTAGGCAATTTCATTCGAGATGCAGTGAGGGGAGGGGGGGGACACACTCCCCAGCCCACAGAAGGTCTTTCCCCTGGTGGAAAGTGCCTGCTAGTCTCCTAAACTGCGGTTGAAGTCCTGATCCCGATCCACACTTGCCCTGCCTTCAAAATTAGCCCATATGAATGGGCTCCTTTGTGGTAAGGAGGCAGGGATTACAATGGTCCCCTTCTCAGTTCGCCAAGCTATCACTTACTAGGGAGTCAACAAGCCGCCCTGGTGCTACTCGAGAAGGAAGACAGCAATTTCTTAGTGGTTTCTTTGGCATATTTGAAGCGATCATGCAACTCAGACCTTGCGCTTCAGACCAGCTTCTTCCCAGCCATTCCGCCTCTCCCCCTTCACAGCTCTGAAGAAATGCAGGACCTCAGGCTGATTCCATAGCCAACCAATGGACAGATCCTGGGTTATAATCTTTCAAGAAAGACCTCTTGTTCATTTTAGTTTCCGTAGCAAGAAACCTGCCACAGTGGTTTTTACCCACCTACATCCTTCCCATTCAGGCGAAGCTGCAGATTTTGTGTCTGCAATGCGATGCAAGGTGATCCCCAGTGCTGAGAAAAAGCTGAAATGTGTGGCCGGTATATATTGTGCAAACAAAGCAACTTTTCCTAGGTTTCCTTAACTTGCAGAATTTCTTCCACCTTGCTGTGGTAAATCATACGACGGTAGGGATTAGGTAAAGAGCAACTCTCAGCCTCCCAACAGTGAGAAAAAATGATTTGATTTTTTCTTTTTTTAATCATGAAACTGACTCATTCATTCAGTTCTGCAAACTAACTCACCCTAAAGTTTCAAGATTCAGGTAGGTAGCTGTGTTGGTCTGACACAGCTGAAATAAATTAAAAAATTGTCCAGTAGCACCTTAGAGACCAACTAAGTTTGTTCTGGGTATAAGCTTTTGTGTGCATGCACGAAAAGGTATCTGAAGAAGTGTGCATCCACACGAAAGCTTATACCCAGAACAAACTTAGTTAGTCTCTAAGGTGCTACTGGACAATTTTTTTATTATTTTTTTATTCCTAAAGTTCGAAGTGTGTTTTGCAGAATCGTTTCACTGATTCCTCAACAACTTCACTTCCTATTAGATATGCGTAGGATTGCATTGTTAAATATCTGATTCCCACTCCACCCTCCTCAAAAAAGAGATGGCATAAGATGCCTTGAAGGCTCCTACTTTGAATAAAGCATCTTTGGATTTTTGAAAGACATTTTTATTTAAAAGGGGAGTTCCCCCCACCCCAGTCTTTCAGAATTAAAAGCAGGGTTTAATGGCATGACACACAGTGTGTCTATATATTGATACACACCGCTCCAATCTCCAAGCGGTGAGAGACTCCAGAGGTACCTGTGCTTTACACAGGGTTTGGTTTCCTTTGAATGAAGGTCAGCAGTGAATGTGCCGTCTTTAGGATATTTTATTTATTTGTATGTATACAACAGGAACATAGGATGGAGCAGCTCACAGCAATAACACCACAACCGTTCTTGCTTCCCCTTTAGGTTTACAGGGAATCCCCAAAGTCCAGCACAGAGCAAACACTTTTCTGTGTCCCCAGCTTCCAGCTCAACTAACACAACAACTCTGGCTATTGTTCTCCTGCATAGCAGCTGGGTGAGGGGGTGCCATTAGTTCTATGGCACAGACTTCTTTGGTTATGCTAAATCATGGTACTCTTGCATCTTCTGTGCTAGACTGTCACAAATCAACTTGAAAGCTCCATTATCACCTTACTCACCTGCCAGAGCAAGGAACTTGTGTCAATCACCCTGGTGCTCTGGAATATGATATCATTGCTCTTGCTCTGAAAAAAGTTCCAGACTTTGCTATGTTCCCCCTCCACTACACCACTGGGAAACAACAGTGGACAGCACCACTGGTTGTTGTTGTTGCTTACCTGGAGTAAAAGTGGGAGGGGTAAATGTTGGAGCAGGGAGGTTTCTGCAGTGATACATTTGCAATGTGCTCACCTTGCCTTCCACTCCCTGCTGCCTTTCTGAGTAAGCAGCAGTGCGACTGGCCAGAGGTCAGGTGAGCCATGGCATCCCACCCCATTCCACCATCTTCTACTTCTGACAACTTCTGCATGATTCTCATTGAAAGGGAAATGGTGATGTGTATGGGAGAGCAATTATTTTGCTCCTCTTGTGCAGATGTGGGGGACCTTTGATCCTCCAGATGTTGCTGAACTACAACTTCCATCATCCCTGGCCATTGGCCATGCTTGCTGGGGCTGATGGGAATTGTAGTTCAGCAACATCTGGAGATCCAAAGGTTTCTCACACCTGCTGTTGTGGAAGTAGATGGGGTTGATATTGCAAGAGCAGTTCCAGGTGGGCTTGTGCCCAGGGCCAGCCCTGGACTGAGGCACAGAACAAGATGAAACCCTTCCTTCTGTGTCTACTGAAGTCAACTAGACTGGTAGTTAGATCTTAGTTCAACTAAGCTGTGAGATCTTAGCTGTGGGACAGCATTCTCTACCACACCTGAGGGCAGCATGCAAGTTTAATGGGCCAAGGGACATACACAGCACTTAAAACACACACTGAACATCTACCACCTGAGGCAGCTTCCCCAAGCTGCTAATGGTAGGACCAGCCCTGTTTGTGCCTCATCTTTCTAAAGGGATCATTGACGCCATTTCATGTGAATGGAAGACTGTAGAAGAGGACATGGGATTGATCATCCAGGACTTGGTGAGCTGAGACTTTAATTTATTTTTCTTTCCTCGGGTTTGCAACAGGGAGAGAGGAAGGGAAGGTTTGTTCTTCCAGAAGATTTATTTCATTACATCTGCAACAAGTCAGGAAGAGATCAGAGTAGAAAGCTTTTTCTTTTTCTTGTTCTTTCCTTCTCTCTCTCTCTCCCCCTCCCCCTCCTTTTCCCTTTTGGTTTGAGGCCTACTTAGAACAAAGCTTGGTTACTTGAGATAAACAAAGGAGAAAGAAGAAATTATCAAAGAGCAAGCTGGCCACAGACTATATTATATGAATTTTCTTGGTAACATGGACAGCTTAGACCAAATTCAAACCAGATTGACCTCTGCTGGATAAGTGTACACAGGGGAAGTGAGAACATTGTCAGGCCTGTAGAGGCAGAATCTGGGACTGACCAATGGCTTATACAGAGAGTGCCAACCTTTTTAGGCCAGTGGGCATATCTAGATTTTTGTGGAAGTTATGTGAATGCCATCCCCTCTGGTCAATTTTCCCCCTCTCCCAGATCTGCCCCCACTGAGAGAGGGGGAGAGAGAGAACACATATTTTGCTTTGCCAAGTGCTGTAAGTTGGATCCAACAGAATTAATCTGACCCTTGAAAAGCACACAGAGCTGGAAGAGGAAATGGGAATGAACCTTGCTCTTCCAACTTCTTCCTTCAGCTCTAGGTACTTTCCAAGAAAAAGGATGGCAATGACTCTCACCACTTCACGACAAAGGTGGTAGTCAGGAGGCTTTTATGGGCACCAATAAGAGAAGACCTCAAGAGGGACACTGCATCCATGGGTGCCAGGTTGGTGAGCCCTAGCTTATGAAAATTTGGGCTTTCGGGATTGTTAAAAGAAAAAGTGCTTAGATGTTATTATAAACTGGCAATGAATACATAGCTAATATAAGCATGCATGCATGCAGAATTCTGCACTGAAGGTCCCACAACAGATTCTGTAATCAAACAACAGCAGTTATTTGACTAGAATAAATTGTGCAATGTGTGTGGGCTTTGTTTCCATTTATTTGCTGTATACAGTGAATAGTGGTAGAATACCCCCCTCACTTTACAGTATTTGGCATTTCCCAGAGAGTGGGATGGAAGGAACAACAGAATAATGGGGTGCATAGATCATTTGGGAGGACAGTCAGACACAGACTTAGGGATGGAATCTAGATCTGTTAGGAAGATGCTGAGGCTGTGGGAAATGAAAACTTCTTGTGGCCTCTGTACACTAGAAATCTAATCAAGATCCACTCTGAATTTGGGGAATGTAGAAGAAATGGCCACCTGTCTATCTTCAATATGAGGACTAGAAACATGTGTCATAAAAATTACTAAAGCTGCCATTATTCTGGAATAGGAAGGAAGATGTGGTGTATAGTGTGATTATAACAATCCAAACTGTAAACTGTCATTTGATGCTGCACAGTGTAGTATATATAATACTGAAAAGGGCAACCAGAATGTTCAGGAGAAAATGTTAGGGGATTTCTAACATTTTGCATGGTGCAAAGGAGCTGGAATGAGGGAACCAGTTCTGCTCCTCTTGTAATCATCCCACAAAACCACTTGGCAGCAAATTCAGGACATACAAAAGCCAACACAGTTGCACACAATGTATCATTGCTGTAAGGGATTCATTGCCACAAGATGTGGAGATGCCCACTAGCAAGGCCATCTAAGGTGGCTTGCACACAATACATTTGCTTTTCAAAACTAAGTATTTGTTCTCCTTAAAGTGATACACCTTTTCATTCTGTTGTTGTTTGTTGTTAAACTTTGGAGGGGAAATACTGATGTTTTAAAAAAAGTTGCACCATTGAAAAACTTACCAACGTTTTGCATGATTGTTACAACTAACAATATATGTAATCATAAAAATTGACAATTCCTCTAGTGATGACGTGGAGACAATACTTGAGAGCAACATGACATCCTGCATGCAGTCAGTCTTCACATAGCTAATGAACCATGAAACTGAAAGCAATGTAAATGAACAGAGTAGGATTTGCTCAATTAAACGACAGTAATCCACAATGTAGAGAATGTAGAGCATTATTTAGCCTCCTCTTGCTAAATAGGGGTGTCCAGTTAACTGAGTTGCAGTAGAATGGGAGGGTGTTTGTTCCTGCAATTTTCCTTGCAACAATGCATTAATTTTATTTTGCTTTGACTCTGAAATCATAACCAACAGTTGCCAAAAACAAGCATGTGGGAGAAATTTTTAAGTTCACATTGAAAAGTGAACCTACCTAAGTTTCACTTCCTGAAACACACCCATCATTTTCAAATTTGTTCTTCTCTGAAGTTTGCGATGCAGCTCTCCATCTGAGACATGTGGAGGGAGAACATAACCATCGTGACTACTAGCCACTGGTGGCTTTATCCTCCAAGAATTTGTCTTACCCTCTTAGACATCCAAGTTGGTGGTCATCCCTGCTTCTTGTGGGAGTAAACTCCATAGGTTGCCTAGGCAGTGTTTGAACAACTTCCTTTTGTCTGTCCTGAATCTGAACCTTCACTGGATGATCCCATTGGATTCTACTGTTGTGAGAGTTTTTCAATGTTTGGCTGCATTTTTATAATCTGAAAAATCTGCTTGACCAGAGACCATTCTGACACAAAAATGAACAATTGCAAACCCAGCTTTATTCTTTGTTCTAGTCCCTGAAAATTCTAATCTAAAATGCTGTTGTTGATGGTGATGATAATAATATAATATAATATAATATAATATAATATAATATAATATAGTATAGTATCTATAAAATACTATATATGGGTCTGCACAAAGTAACATAACAGAAACAGATCTCTGTCATCAAGGAATTTACAATCTAAAGGACTGTCTTTTCCCATATATTTGTCTGCCTGTCTTAAGATCTGCTGGAAAGATTCTGCTCCCTGTCCCTCTATTATACAGGGGTGGTAAAAGCCCACTTTGATACCTTTGGAATTCCCTTCCCAGGTAGACTCACAGAGTAGATTCTCTTCTCTGACTCAGAAGGTTACCTTTGACAATCTCTTATTTTTCCCTTTTAGAATTTTGGAAGGCCAATAAAGTGATTTCAATATGCTGCTCTTGGTTTTAAGGCTTTGTGACAGCAAGAAGAAAACGAAGTTGATGATTCAGCCTGAAGAGTTAACACGCTTGCTTGGCCGATTTTGTTAAAAACTGCGCCAAACGTTACAGCATGAAATAACAGTGCTTGAAAGATCGGTCCTCACAACACAATAATTTTAATCTTCCACTCAATACAACTGGTACTTTATGGCTAAATAAAGAACTGTAATGGAGGACTCGCTGATAGCGTAGCCAGAGAAATATTTGACCCCGGCTTTAATTGCAGGATGAAACTGCTTAAGGTTTATCGTGTGGTTCCTGGGGTTCAATGTTTAGGTAGAGAGAACTTTTTTTCTGTTTCAGGGTTTACTAAGACAGTCAATGCTGAAAGCCTTTATTGCTTTTGTTGCATGGATCTCCAAAGTTGGGTCTTGACTGTGGTGTGGATGCCTTTCAGAGGAGAGTCCATCTTTAAGGTACAATGCTCAAAATATGGGTTGCAATCACTCATCTACCTGAAGAGACTTTGTTTTGAAATATGTAACAGAAGGTGGGGTGGGGTTTTGTTTTTTTGTTTAGACTTAATGATATGTTGGAGGAAAGGGCAGAAGGGGAAGTTGCAGGCTGGATGAGATCTGGCCTGTGGCTCACTGGTTTCCCCTCCTCACCTTACCTGCTGAAATACGCCTACCTTGTGTTTCTATATTTGTCATTCTTCCGGATATAAGGAATCAAGTCAAGAGCAAGGAATCATTCAGAGACCTAATGGATGACCTCCTCTGAGGTCAAGTGCTTTGGGCACATAGGAGCCTTTGATTATTATTTCTAAATTTCATTTATCATGCACACTGGACTGCCCTGGCACAGAATTTGGGAATTAATTATATATAGAATGTTAGCATCTACCACTAGAATCCTCTGACTCACTTGTCCAGAAGGTCAATCTTAATCATACTTTTCACATTTCTGAATGAATTTTCTCTCTCAGATTCTAGTATATGTTAGATTTATTTTAAATGTGTGTGAGCCAACTTCTAAATTATTGTGATGTGTCATAGCCTGAGTTGTGGTATCCACACACACACACACACACACACACACACACACACTACCCCAAATAAAAATTAAATATTAATAAAAGTGGTTTCCTAGGCATAAATAACAAAGTTCCAGATATTGGAAAGACAATAAAATATGACCAATTAATGAATGGCCAAATTCATTTTGGGAATATACAATAATGGTCCAAAAATAATGAACTACAAAGGAGGAAAGGGAGAAAGCAGAGATATCTTTGATCAAAACTGTGACATGTTTATTGATGTTTGTAAAGGAGAGGTATGTGATATTTATATGATTAAAGGAAACTTGCATTTTATGAGTTTGGTTTTCATGTTTGTGTAATTGTTTTAAGATTGCAATGCAAATATTGCAGCCGAATGCATGTCTTCTCAGAAGTAGGTGTGATTGAGTTCAATGGGATTTATGTCCAGGAAAGTGTGCATTGCAGTCTAAGTGCAAAAAATATCAATTCTCTCTCTGCTTATATATCAAATATTCTTGGGAAGCATAAAGGGTAACATTATGAGCTCTGATGAGAAAGGGCTACTTACTGTTCCTGAAATGTATCTGAGAAGATCAGTATTTACTCATTTTAAAGTATAAATTCACGTTGCTCTCTAGTACACAGCTGAGGGACACAGACCAGGGGCTAAATAGACTCCCAGACCTCTCTATTTGCCCCTCGACTATCTTATCAGGCCACACACCCTTCTTCCAAGGCCACACCCTTCACCAGCCCTGCTCTGCACCCTCCTTGAGTGTTTCTGCCTGTCTGGAATGTGTCACTGAACAGTAAGAATGCCTCTTCCTTCCCTGGCTAGAGATGTGTGTGTGTGTGGCCCTCCAGGCCTCTCTAGCTGGCCCCCAGAACTCTCCCCAGGCCCTCACTGACCCTGCATCGCACTCCAAGTGTTTTTTGCCTGGCTGGAATCTGTCCTTGAACTCTGACTGTGCCTCTTGCTTGTCTGGATGGAGGCCGGGAGCAGTGTGTGGATGCATGTAGAAACAATCCTGTTGCACAAAGATAAAATTTTCATTTGTTGCTCCTCCCACTTTTGCTTCCATCCCTGCCCGCCACTAGCATGAGCCCTAGACAGACAAATTCAGGTGTGGAGAGAAGGGCTATCACTGATCTTCCTGTGGGCTTGCTGGTTTCTGGGAATCCACTGAAGGATACTGACCTATCCCAACCTCAGCCTGATCCACCAAAGACATTCCTTCCTTATGTTGCTAAGCAAGAGTGCAAACTCAAGCTTGCCTAACACAGATTAGTTGTAACTGTTCAGGCACCTTGAGCATTAACCCTTACTTCGGAGGCTAAGCACACATCCTGGGGCTGCGATTATTCACATTTTGCTTTTAAAAAGTCATATTCATCATTATCCATTTATTTATTTATTTGTATGCTGCTACAATAGTGCTTAAAGTGGCTCACAACATACCAGATAAACAACAACAAATAAATATAACAAGTTTAAAAAAGTAAGAACAATTAGAAATAATCATAATGCAAATAAATATAGAATATAAATCTATACAAAAGCAATATAAATAAGCTAACATAAAGCTAAACAGAGCATGAGACTCCTAATTTCAGGGACATGGGTTCAAATGATTCCTGCATTGCAAGGGGTTGGACTAGATGACTCCTTTGGTCCCTTCCAGTTCTACAATTCTATGATTCTACCGTAATTGCGAGAATAATATCCACAAAGGAAACAAAGTGGTAGCATCCAAAATTGGTGGGGTCACTAGTCCCAAAGGACATTCCACATATGCCCACCAAATTAACTTGCTGTGTGGTAGCCCAGCTCTCACCTGGGTCTCCTTTATCAATCCTTTCCCCATCCCTCACCTGGGGAGATAAAGATTGGCTGTCCTTCAAGCCCCACATAACCTCACAGTTCAATATCCAATCTGAGTAGATTGGAAGGGGATCCTTTCCTATGCATGAATCACTGCTGCTCCAAAGATAAGCAGTGTGTTGCCTGCAAACCATCCCACCTCTTCTGCCATTCTACAGCCTCCCCTTGATGGTTCCAGCAGTCTTTCCCCTGTAGCAATCATTGCCCCAAATACAGCTCTCCTCCTGATAAGGATCTCAGGCAATGGGGTGGGGAAGGCAGGTGGAAATACATGCCCGTTGAGATTTCCAGAAGCAGCCTCTCTTCTGTAGTGAGACAAAACCAAGAAATGTAGACCATGTAAGACTAAACTAAAGCAGTGGGTTGTATTAGATGACCTTGGAAGGTCCCTTCTGGCTCTGGTTTTATGAACTCAGCTCAATCTGGATTAAACAATATCTTGGCTGCCCCTCCACCCTCACCCACCACCCCAGGGAAAACAGGCAGGAATTGAACGAACTGGAGAAAATGTCACCACCATCTAAAAGAGAAGATAAAAGCAGAGGGGAGCAAAGAAGTGGGGGAGAGGAGGGAGGCAGGAGGAGGTGGCGGAAGCATGAAGCACCTGCTGAAGGCTATTTAAGGATTAGCCAAGTGCTGACAGACAAATGGTGAGATGAATCAGCCTCAGCAAGGCTGTGTGGGCCACGGTTGTCAGCTGATGGGTCGTGCCATGTCGCTTTCATCTCTGGAGACCAGAGCATCCTTCGAGTTTTTAGGGGTGAAGACATGTGTGTGTGGCATTAATGGTGGCTGGTGCCCCTTAGGACTGCGATGGCAGAAGACAGGGAGACGAGCAGAAAGTGGAGCTAGAGACAATGACAGGCAGAGCCAACTAATTCTGCTTTTGCCATTAGTTGCAGGTCATGTTGTCAGTGGGTCTTTCCCACTGCTCCACCTCCTCTTCCTGCACCTTCAAGTAAATGGGACACCTTTGATTAGCATGGCTGACTAGGCATTAGAAGACCTCTCCTCCTCCATTCTGTATAATCCTCTTTTGTAAGAAGAGCATGGCATTTCTTAAAGGTAGAAAGAAGCCCCCACCCCATGGGCATAGCCAAGGAGGGGCAGGGGGCAGCTGCCCCCCTAAAACAAGTAAATAAATAAATATATTTAACTAACTGACCAATTGCATTGCAGATAGCTCAGTTCTGCCCTCCCTAACATTGATCCTGCCCCCCCCATCAATCCTGGCTATGCCCATGCCCCACCCCTGAAACACACTCATCATTTGCACCTCAGGGAGGCATATATTTGCTCTGTGCTGGATCCAAAGATGCGACTAGTGGAGAAGAAAGATCTATGGGGGTGTTAATGCTGTGAGTCCCTCCATCCTGTGCAAATAAAACCATACACCCTAAAGACACCACAGTCTCCTCCTACCTTCATTCCCAGGAAACCAAACCTCTAGGCAACACCCTTGGCACCTCTGGAATCTTTTACTGTTCAGAGATTGGGATGTCGTGTAATGAATTTTATTGGTGTGTGTGTGTGTGTGAATTGCACCTATCTTTCCTGAACATATTTCTTACCAGATGTTCTGTACCATGGATGCCACACACACGCCACCCCATAGAGAGCTCTAAATTAACCAGGTGGCACATAATTGAGGAGTGCCAGGGTTTTTCTTTTCACTAGCTACACTAGCTAATTTGTTTGTTTTACTTTAGGGAAACATCTGAAACATCTATTTAGGACCCATCCTAATCTCTCGACTGTAATTTGTTTTAACTGATTTCAATCCTGTATTTTACATCGTTGTAACCTGCCAGGGGACCTCAAGGTGCAGGGCAGGCAAGATGATGATGGTGATGATGATGATGATGATACTAGATGGGACAAAGCGAGAACTTGACTGGTTTGCCTCAAAATCCCGAATGTTGATTCAACGTCTCGCCACCCCTTTCTAGAAATTAAAATACGGTAATTTCACTGGGCACTAGGGACACCTTGGAAGCACCCAAAAACCGGTGTAAATAAAACTCCTGTTATCGAGAATTAAGGGATGCAAATGCAAAGCGATCTGGGAGACTCTAGTATGGGCACGATCCCGGCGGTAGCTTCTGCTATGGAGCTGCGTTTTGGCGCAGCACTTTCCGATTCACTGCAATGGGACTTCCAAAGCTGCCCCTCTCTAAGGAGAAATACCATCCCGGTTCTGCAATCGGGGGATGTAAAAGACTGCTTCGAGGAAGAACGTTGAAGGCACAATCCAGCGGGTCGTTCTCCTGCGCAATTTCCATTGAAGAGCGCAGCCCAACCTGCGCAATCCCCGCAGGAGGATATTGCGTTAGTCTTCTTCAATAGGAACAAGGGCAGGAGCAGAAGAAGGTACAGAGGGAACTATCTGTGCTATTTGCAGGAGTTCACCAAGGATTTTGGACTCCCAGTTGTTTAACCACAGCAACTCCCCACCCCCAAATGTATCTGCTGAAACGAAGAAAGCTGGAGAGGGGGAACGAGAAATGGATTGGGGGGGGGTAGGTCTGTGGGCTTGAGTCTGGTTCTGGACACAAATTCAGAGGTGGTCTTTCCTCTGTTGAAATTGACTTCAGTCTACCTAAGCCATAATAAAATGTAGAATCTTTAAGATCCCACAAGTCTCTTCGCTGACTCAGAAGTGTCCCGGTTCTTTCGTTCTAACTGTATGCCTTCTTTCTAAACCACTATTTGGCACTTAATTCCAAATCCAATGAATGGACCTAAATTAGTCTATTAATCTCAAGGGGTCTACTCCGAGTAAACTAATATTGGCTCCGACACGAAGTAGAACCCGCAAGCTTGAAGTCCGCTCATCCTTTTTTTATGATCCATATCTCTCTCCACCAATACGTTTCACTTATGCTAAAGCGAAGTAAAATACTTTTCATTCTTCTCCAGGATTAGAATTGCTTATTTATTTAAATTGATATCCCAGCATCTGGAATGCGGAAGGGTATGAGAGAATCGCAGTACCCTGAGCCTAGGTTATAAAATGTTTTTATTTAAAATAGTTTTTTAAAAAAAGATACAGAAGCCCACCGGTTTTGTTGAAATCCAATTTACTGTGAAAAACAGTAACCCTTTTACCCACTTACCGGGGAGCAAATCCTATTTAACTGAATGGGACTTACTTCTGTTTAGGCATTGGCAGGATTACCCTGTAACGCTGTAACCCTAAATACAGTGAATAGTTACAATCCTGTACATATCTGCTCAGAAGTAAAATCTACTCTCAGGTAAATAGGTATAGGATTGCAGGTGTTCTAGAAAGTGAGCCCCATTGAATACACCAAATAGGAGCTCCGTGTCTTCTTTGGGAAGGAATTCGGGCGTCTTTCTGCTTCTTGGGCAAATCTACCCTCACCTCAGACCTCACTAATAACCCAGTCCTAATGCTTGTTTGCTTGAATTCAGTGGAGATTATTCTTAGAAAAGAGAGCATAGGATTGCAGCCTCAGCCACACTCTCAGCGCTCCCTCTTCAACATGGACATAATAATACTGACCTATTTTACAGGGTGGTTGTACGGAAGACTGAGATCATGTATGCGGCTCCCCCCCCCCCCCCCCGCGCGCTTGCTTATTACTGAGTTTCTTCCCATGCCTGATCTGTGACTCGTACCAAATGATTGTTTATAGATCATAATGGATTGAAAATGAATATATTGTTACGCAATAACAATTCGTTTGCTGTTTATAGAAATTACTTTGAAATGAAATGGGTAAGACTTTTCCAGGGGAATATATTTTAAAGTCAATATTTTTTTTAACAAGAAAAAAGGAACAGGGTTGTATAGATGGCTTTCTGGTAAATACTAATTGCTTTGTTTCTATGCCAGTACTGATCATTTATTTAAAATAATCATACCCTCCCCTCTCTGTCCTAAAAGGGACTTTCTCTTTGAAATACTTTTTTAAAGTGTATAAAAACCCACTCAAAACGAATCAACCAATATTAGATTTCTATGTTGCCTTAGAACGCTCTGTTGTATTCAACAAATTTCTATTCAGAGCAGAGCCATTGAAATGAGTGGACCTAAGTTAGGCTTGCCCATTATTTTCTATGGGTCTACTCTGCGCAGAATTTAGTTGGATACAACCCAAAGCATTGGATTTTACATATGTTTTCTTATTCACAGCCATAAATCTTTTAATTGCCTTAATAACGTTTGTGGTTGTCTTGGCTTTGTAAATGGGGATTTACAATGTGCGGGGGGTAGTCCTGCCCATTTTTTCCCTTAATCACTCAAAAGACACTGGTACACCTCTCACTCGTTCAAGAATCCAAGCTGTGCAATACAGAACGCAGTGCTATTTTTGGTACCTAAAGATGCACATCTAAGGAGGCTTAGGGAAAACGGATACAACTGTATTTGGAAGCGGTGCCCTATACGGGCGCGGGATTGTTTCAGATGTTTGCGTTCTCGCCAGTGATCGCACCAAAACCAGCCACATCTTAGCGTGGGGGGAGGCAGGGGAAACCCTCGTTGCTTGTGCCGCAAGACTTTCCCCGGATCCTGAAGTTTCAATAAATGTCCTCCACAGCCCGCCCCGCCCCCCCTCAGGGAAACGTTGCCACTACTTTCTTTAAGTGACAAAAGAAAGCCTTGAAATGATCGACAGCTTAGACTTATTTGAAGGTCCAGCGTGGAAAGGATGGGGGCGGGCAGGAAACGTGATCATTATAAAATTTGGAGATGAAATAGTAATAATAATAGTAATTATCATAATAAGTGATAGCAGATGCTGGTCCTACTCAGAGTAGACCCATTGGGTTTAATGGACACGGCCAACTTAGGTACATTAATTTTAGTGGGTGTAATGTCATGGTGGATAATAATAATAATAATAATAATAATAATAATAATAATGTCTAACAGAACTGTCAGGAGCCATTTCCAACTATAGACGAAGTTAAACATCGAGGTCTCACTTTTTTTCATGGGAGACAGACAAGTGCTTAATTTCTCAAGTGACATGGGTGTGTCTTTAATAGCACAATCCGGACCTACTCCTACAAAAGTGTATATCGGATTGTAGTGTAAAGGGCAAAACGGTGTGTGATTCAGCTCAGTGGTCTCATCCAGACATCCTTGCTGCGATCCTCAAGCCTCTTCTGCCTTCACTCTCTTCTGAAAGAGGAAAAAAGCAACAAATCAAACAGTCCAAAAATCCCTGTGCGTCTCTTCCTCTTTATAGCAACAGATTAGATATACACTATCTCCAGAGGAAACACAATCAATATTCCCTTGGTTGTTTTTTTAATTGAAAATGTCGGTTTTGGGGAGGGGGGATGCCGGGCGGCGGCGAGAGAGGTCTTCGAGGCAACAGTCATTTTCGCTCTCCGAAACTGATTAGTCTGGAAATATACAGTTTAGACGAACCCAGCAGCGACAGAAATCAGGGCATGCCGTGGTCTGTTTGTAATCTTATCTCCCCCTTTTTCATTAACATAAACACGACATTAACCCAAATATACAGGGCCACCTACCAAGCTAGTCAAGTGAAGAGAGAGAGAAAGAGACCATTTCGCCGCTTGGCTTCGTGATTGCGCGGAGTACAGAGATAGATGGAGGGAGCGATGGATGGATAGAGGAAATTGGGAATCGAACAGCATATAAATTGGCAAACTGGGAAGGAAGGAGGGTTGGGATTATAAAGAGGAAGGGAACTGAACTGTGGATCGCCACTCAACGTTTGCACTACAATTCTAGGTCTCGTAGTGGCTTTTGGCAGAGTTTTCCCCTTACCCTAAAAAATCTGGGCTCCCCAAGAATTCACATGTAAAGTGTGAGATACTTAGTGCATATATTTAGGATGGAGTGGGGGCGGGGAGGACAGGTGAGAGTCCTCAGTCAATGGATCTGAGCAAGACTACATTTGGCCCAAAGAGCTTCTCCCCGGAATCTCTTTTAATGTCCGGGTTTTGCTCACATGATGGAGAGGAGACGTCCTCTGAGCATGAGCAGAGAAGCGTCCCACTGGGCAGCCATCACCACCCTTCCAGCTTTATGTTTTAGGAGAGAGGGCAAGAAGGCCGCTGGTCATCTATTAATCACTGGATGGCTGGAAAAACAAGAGCAGTATGCATCTAGAACAGGATGTGTGAAGTGCAAGAACATAACCGGCTGTTTCAGCTCAGAGGCCCACCTACCTCGGCATTGCACTGTCTAATCCCGCTTTCAAGACGACGGGAAAATGGGACATCGCCACATCTTGAGGCAGGGAGTTCCATAAACTAACTGTGCACTGTGTACAGAAGCATTGTCTTTTGTCTGTCCTCCTGGTATGTGTGTGCGCATGAGAACAGTTCCACAACTAGATTATGTGTATTTAATACAGTATGTATACATAACTCTCTTTCTGTGTCATTTTATTGTGGGTGGGTGGAGCTATGATGGTATAGACACATATGAATCTCCATACACAGGATATATGTAATGTGTGTCGCTGTGACCATGGAGTGTGTATCAAGAAACCTTATTTATTTATTTTTATGTATTATAGCTTGCCTTTCTCCCAAGCTGGGATTCAAGGCGGCTTACAACATTCAAAAGCAACAGTATACTGTACAAAACAAACTAATCAAAGCAAAATAATTAAAAACAATAATTAAAATACACCAGGACACATTTAGAGCCGGAAGTTTAAAAACTGGTTGCCCTGACAGCAGCCCACGGATCAAGCATCGTCTGCACCTTTGTTTTCAAAGACCTGTCTGAACAGGAAGGTCTCCACACCGTACCTTTAAAGCACATCCAGCGCACCTTTAAAGCACCTGAACTTTAGTTACCCCCTCACAGAGCTACAATTTCCAGCCCCCTTAACAAACTATGCTTCCCATAATTCCCTGGGGCGAAGTAATGTTGTTTCGAGGTGCATTGGATGCGCTTTAAATGTGCGGTGTGGATCTGCGCTTTTGGGTTACGCTCAGGGGATACTGACAGGCCGATGTAAAGATCCCCTTTCTGAAACACGCCTGTCTCCCCTTCTCTTAAGTCTCCTCCCACCCCCGCCCGAATTGCTGAGAGTCTCCCCCTCCCCGCACGCCCCTCCTTCCACCACTTGACTCAAGCCTCGGGTTCAACGCCATCCTGGGGCTTTTAATCTCTTGCTGACAGCTCTTGAATAGGCGACCTCTCTCTCCCCCCTTGGGCTTTGCTGGGCTGTTTAGTCAAAGAGTGTTAAATGTGAAGCTGGACGGTTTTGAATCCACTTGCTCTGGAGAAGCCACGCAGGCTTCAACCAGGGCGATTCTGGAGCATCTGTGAATGAAGTCTCTACATTCCGCGAGGTCATCGCTGTGGAATAATTGCTACTCCCTCGTTTCCTAGCATGAGCCAGTGCTTAAAGAAAGAGAGAGAGAGAGAGAGAGAGAGAGAGAGAGAGAGAGAGAGAGAGAAGCTAGTTCTCCTCCTCCGCCTCCTCATTTTATCCTCCTAACAACCCTGTGAGGCAGGGGTGCCAACTCGAATAAAAAATTGTGGGGGGCCCAGGTAAGCCCCGCCCCGCATAATCGATCACATGACACACAATATTTGAATGGGAATGCCCATCAGCTTTGTGGAGGACCCCTTACCCCATGGCCCCTAGGAGTTGGTTCCTATGCTGTGAGGTAGGTTAGACTGAAAGTGAATGAATGGCCCAAAATCACCCAGTAACTTCATGCCTTCATTTGAACCCTGGTCTCCCAGGTCCTAGTCCGACACTCTAACCACTACACCACGCTTCACCCATAGGAGCCCACTGAATAAAAGACAGAGAAATATGCAATTTAACCACTGTGAGCACGGGAATAATCTTCTTCTTTTTTAGTAACTAACGTGCACTAAGTAATCTTGAGTATACTCTCTTCCAGAGCCGTAAACGCGTAAGCTTAAATTTATCTCTTTGGAATATCCTTACCATAAAACCCAACGAACATTTAAAGCACATTACTTCCCCAAAATAATCCTGGAAACTATAGTTTTCCCTCTCCCACAGCTATAGTCCCAATGATCATCCTTATCAGACTATAGTTCCCATGATTTGCCCGGGGGGAGGGGAACAATGTGTTTTAAATGAGCTTTGGAGGTGCATTAAATGTGTCGTGTGGGTCTTCTGTCTATGATGATGGAAATAAGCGCAGGCTTTGAGGCTATGCTGAACTCCGCAAACAACAGCAAACCAATCAGAAAGAAAGCAACTCCACGCAGGAGTGATCTGTGCGTTGTTGTGCGACCCCTGAGAAGCGCAACGGTGTTTGTGGCTGTTCCCTAATTCTGCAGACGATGAAACTGGGCGCTCTCTATCCATTGTGTCTCGTTTTCCTACCACAGAGCTGTGGGAGAAACAGCTCAGAGGTAAAATACACGCTTTCTATTCAGAAATTCAACCCTCCCACCCTTTTGAATCTCTGCTGCCAGTCAGTGTTCTGTGATAGACGGAGGATCCGTCATTCAGCTCGAAAGAAGGCCGTTTCCTCTGTTCTCAACTCGTTTCCCGAAAGGGGATTATACACTTGTGGATTATACATTTAAACCTTCCGGATATTGTAACGAAAGCCAGGATATTATCATTATTTTCTTAAGATAGAAAGTAGGCAAGACCCTTACACATACTTACTTAGAAATCAAGTAGTCCATGAGGGCTTACTCCAGAGTAGCTCTATACAGAACTGCGCTGCGCGTAAGTAAATAAGCCAGCAGAGGCTCTATGCGTAACTGCTGGCGTTCTTCACAGCAGAAGCATCACTGAAATTAGCATTTTGCCTATTATTCCCCGGGATGGGTTTCAGGACAGGAATCCCGCGGTTCCGCTGTCTGAAATCCGCCTTCCGACACTTCCCCCACCCGCCCCAACTTCTACTATTTCTGCCGCCGCCGCCAGGCTCTCCGGCTTGGGCTTCATAACTGGCCGCGTGTATTTGTTTTCCAACCTCGTCCGAGTCTCCTTTTCAGCGTTCTCAATGGTTGGGCGGCAGATCTGACGCGCGCTCTCCCCAGATGCCTTAACAATACATACAAACGAGACGAAGGGGTTCTAATTGGTTTTGGAATGGCTCCTTTAAGCACTGACAAAGCTCTTCTCGTTTGCTTTAGGGGGGAAGAGGGAGGAACTGAGGTGGGGTAGGAGAAATGGGAAACAGAAGTGGATTTCCCCCTTTTCTTAAAAGCTAGTTTTGCCCTTCCTGTCATTTCGGATTCTGTTTCTGGGGGGAAATTCAGAAATGGATCTGCAAGCATTCACCGCTTAATCGGTGCAGATCTTAATGGGCTTTTCACCAAGTCTGTCGTCTCCAGCGCGCCTCTTTGCCCGCGCTACTTAATCCTAAACGCAACATACTGCCGCCGCCCTCCTCCTTCTCATCCATATTTATTTTGGTTCCAGCGTGTGCTAGGCTCTGTCCGGAACGTGCAAGTGCCCCTAACCAGAGAGTCCTCACAGTTTGCCTTACTCCCTTTTCTCCAGAACAGTCCCGCTGAGCTTAAACCAAGCGAACACGCAAGTAGTTTAACCAGGATCTGCCACCTTTGGAAGTTGTCTTTTGACAGCCTGTCTGTCTCTTAGCTTTCCTTGGTGTTTACGGAGAAAGCGCGAGCTCTAAGCCGCCTTTGTGATGATTGCGACTGTAGAACCAAGGGTGATAGTGGAGTGACTACGAATTCAAGGGAAAGCCCTGATTTTGTGGCAAAAGATGGTTCTGAAGTAAAGGAAACCACTGCTGCGTGTTGTCAGCAGAATGCGTGTAGCACCCGAATGTGAAGTCTCATAGATTTAACGACGCGTCAGTGCAATAGGGTTGTGTGAATTTACATGTTTGGGCTTAACTAGGTTGTGGGTGGGAGCTGTTTAAATTCCTCCTCGCCAGCGAGGGACTCTCCAGACCGGAGATATTAGTTTTCAGAAGGCTCAGCACCCCCATCTGTCAGATAATATTTCACCTCTAACATGTAGAGGTATTTTTCCCTTTGCATAAGAATATCCAGAATGCAAGAAAAATAAGCTTCAGCTGGAAAACGTTTCTTGTCTGTTTCATTCAGGATTCTCAGAACTGGATAATATACCTGTACCTAGGTTCTCTCTCGGTCTCTCTCCTTGTCTCCCCCACGTGTATTTCCCAATTTCTCTTTCTTCTTAAGACAACAGCAAATAACATGAGTCCTTAACGTCCATAGCTGCAATGTTTAATCGATTAATCAGCTAGTTTAATCGATTAAACATTTCAGCAGTAGATAGTATGTTCTCTAATGTTGTCCCAAGCAGAATCCACTAAAAACTTGTTCTCAATTACTGGAGCATTACTTTTTTGTTCGTTTAAAGAAAAATATTGGTTTAAATAAAAATAAAAATACTGAACTAATGGTGACAAGCCCTATCTAAATGGAGACATTCCCACCTTCCTCTCATAAGAGGCAATGCCTCTTTTGAGAATATGCCAGATACGCCAGATATGTGCATCACCTAAAAAGAGAAGGATGCTTCGGAAACATTGCCTTAGCCATTCACTTTGTCGATTAATCGACTAAAAGGTATATGATTCACTGTCAAAAATGCCTTTAGTTCAGTTGCAACCCTACTCATTTCTAAGAGAGGTGTCCACTTGTTCTGAGAAGTCCGTCTCCTTCATCTTAGAGACAGGATAAAGTCAACCTGGTGAGGCGAAGAAGCCGAAGTTCAGTTGCGGCGCATCTGCTTTGCATGCAGAAAGTCCCTGGGTTCAATCCTTGGCATCTCCAGGTAGCGCTGGAAAAGACTCTAGAGAGCCCCTGCCAGCCAGTGTGTAGACACTACTGAGTTAGATAAAGGCAACTTCCTGTTTTTCTATGAAGACACTCTGCACAAGACTCAGAGACCCCTTTCTAAAAAAAAAATACTTATCTATTTTTCATGGTACAGAAGATAAATTTTGAGAAAGCAATTGTTACAACAGTAAACAACAAGTAACTTGTCCTGATAAAACTACAGACTTTTATCATGCCAGAGACCCCTTTCTTGATTGCTATTATTTCACCCCATGTTTCTGGAAGAATTGCCCCGAGCGTTCTGGATATCAACTTTGGAGAGGTTTGGCACAAATTAAGCCCTCCTCAGAGAAACTAGAAGGTTGGTAGAACCTGCCTTTGAGGTTGCTAACAACAAGAACAACAACCCAAAACTATAAAATTATAAATTCAGCTTTTTGGAAGAAAAAAAAGAACGAGAAAATATTCAAGGAGAAAGAGGGAGATTATGGGAAGCAGTTTCATATCACGGGTTATTAATATGGTTTGCTTGTCTCTCTACCTCGCCCCCACCTCGCCCCACTTCAGGACAAAGGTAAACATGGAAGAATCCTGTCATTTGACTGAAAACCGAGAGAGTAACTTCCCTTTCCCCTTGAAAAGAACGAAACTCTCCAGTCATTAATATAATTGCAGTTTCTAAAATGAGAGATCTGTCAATATTTTGCTCCTAAACGGTGTGGTTTTCTTCGTCCCGTTACTTCACACACACACGCAAGCACGCGCACACACACCCCACACTCGCAGGGCACGGTCTAGACCACGTTCCGCATGTTTTACAGCGCGATCCTAACCATGTCTCCTCAGAAGTAAATATCAGTGTGTTAAAAGGGACTTGAATCTCCCTAAGAGGTGAATATAGGATCGCAGCTTTAAGCCCCATTGGCTTCAATAGGAAGTGAGCGGCGCAGGTGTTCAAGTCCCCATTGAAAACAATGGGATGCAAAGGGGCTTCGCTTTGGCTCCTGGCTGTCATGTTTTAAATAACTTCAAGGCGAAATAAATTGGGGGCCTTTTGCTTTCCCCAAACCTGGGAACAGGTTTGTACCCAGACCTGTGGAATGATTTGAATTGGGGAGGACATCAGGTTAATGGTCCAGGTTTTTTCACGTCGAGGTTTTTATAGAACAAAAATGCTTTTGTTGGTTACTTGTTCAAGGGAGAAAGGAATGTAGCTGGCCGCATTATTTGTGAGGGGAAGACTCGCTAAAGAACAGAAAATACAGAAAAAGTTGAAGAGAAAGAGACAAGATTTGTAAACAATCAGACTCACCTAGGACAAACGTATTTCCCTGGTTACTAATATTATAATAGAAAGAGGAAGCAGATATCTATCTATCTATATCTATCATCTATCTATATCATTCATCTATCTATCTATCTATCTATCTATCTATCTATCTATATCTATCATCTATCTATCTATCTATCTATCTATCTATCTATCATCTATCATCTATCTATATCTATCTATCTATATCTATATCTATATCTATATCTATATCTATCTATCTATCTATCTATCTATCTATCATCTATCTATCTATCATCTATCGTCTATCTATCTATCTATCTATCTATCTATCATCTATCTATCATCTATCTATCTATCTATCTATCTATCTATCTATCTATCATCTATCTATCTATCTATCATCTATCTATATCATCTATTATCTATCATCTATCTATCTATCTATCATCTATCTATCTATCTATCTATCTATCATCTATCTATCTATCATCTATCTATCTATCATCTATCATCTATCATCTATCTATTATCAGCTAGTATCAAAGATCCTGCCAAGATCCAGAGGAAGCTGAAAAGCACAGGGCAATACTGCACATGCTTAGGAACTTGGGAGCTGCCTTAAAATGAGCCAGACCATTGGTCCATCTAGCTCAGTATTGTCTACACTGACTGGCAGCGACTCTTCAGGGTTTCAGACAAGGATCTCTTCCATCCCTACATGGAGATGCCAGGGATTGAATCTGGGACTTTCTGCATGCAAGGCAGATGCTTTGCCACTGACCCTTTCCTTGGTCTTGGAAGTAAGCCCTGCTATACTCAATGGGACTTATTCCCAAGCAAATGTTGTATTGCAGCCTGGATGCGCAAACTTTCTGAATACACAAAACTGGGGGAAGAGCTTAACCTCTGCTGGTTTGAAGACTCAGATTCATTTAACACTAATGATCAGTTCCCATTTCAATATGCCTTGAGAGTACGAAAAGAACTTCAGGATGTCTCCTGCACGCATTACGAGCCGGCCAGGTAGCCCTCTTCTACCCAATATATGGATGTGGAGTTGAATTGGTCAAGGTGAGCTCAGGAATTAGAAACTCTCTGGCTTGGCCCATGGTACTTCCCTCAACCCTGGAATTAATCCTTTGTGTTGCAGGTTCACAACCGGTTCCGTTATGAACACAACCTGCAACATCATGAATATATCAACGCTTCTTTGCCGGACTACTACGTTCCGTAAGAGTTTGTCTGATGTTTTGGTTCACATATCTCCCTGTGCAACGCAGTATTATATCGTTTTTTAAAAGAAAGCTGAGTGTGCAAAGTTCTTCTTTCTTTCTCTCAAGATAAGCAAAGAGCTTTGTTTTCTTAAACACACGCACCCCAATCTCCACCACCACACACAGACTTGGAGAGCGAAGTGACACGTTTTATTAACACCTTCCATGGCTCGAATATTTTCAGATTTGCCCTTTCTGTAGTTGCGTGTGGCAAGAAAAACGGGGGAGGAAAGGAGGACGAGGAAGTGGGGGGCGGAATCTCGAGTCTTAATGGACTCCGAATAATTATTATTTTTGGATTCGTGAATTTGCACTTGCTTGTCTCAGAGTTGGCTAAGCCATCTAGCCCTCTCGCTTTCATTCCCGAGAAGGGTGGGCGGCAGTCCAGTAATATTTGCTCAGAGTAGGCCCATTGAAATAAATAGACTTAACGGAGTCGTGCTTGAAATCTAAACAATTTCCGTACCCTCCTGCCCCCACCCCCCAAGAACCAGCAAGAAAGGGATTCGACCTCTCAGCCCGAGATATATTTACGTGGAAGGTTAAGTCCAGCTGATTTGTTACCAATTTGTTTCCACTTAACTTTTGTTGAGAGAAGAATCTCAGTTTAATTGCTGCTCTCTAATACGAGCAACCTATTAACAATTAAGAGTGCCCCAGCACTCAGGACGTTTTTGAGGAGCTTTTAACGAAAAATACGAACCCGATTAAAGAGATTAAATAGATTATTTTTTTTAATGACCGAGTAAAAAATGTGTTATCAGCGGCGGACCCTGACCCACAAGAGTTGCCCCTATGAAATCCAATTTAATATGTGATTTGGCGAATTAACTGATACTTTGTAAGGATTAATTTATTATTACTTTGAGCATTGGAAAGTGGTATTGCTACTTAAAAATCTGGAAATCGATTCTTTTTTTCTTTTAGTAGCCAGCCCACCAATATCACGGGAGATATTTATAGAATGTTTAGACTTCTTTAGAATGTTTCGATAGACCGTTAGGTGTCAGCTAAGGAGGAGCAAGATCTGAACATCATTGTACCCGAACACAGGTCGTTTTATACATTACAGGGTGTTACCTCGTTCCTTCAAGGAAATAAATCTCCATATTTGGGTATGCACCGTCTAACTCACCCCACCCCCTTAAATGCATTTAACACCTGGATTTGGGTGAATTTCTCTGGGAATAATTCTCAAAGATTGCGAGGGACTTTTAAAATAATGCAGAAGGTTACACCCGTAGGTTTCAAAGCTCCAAAGATCCAAAACAGAGATCCAAAATATGGTTTAAACAGAAAGTACATAAAAATATGTACATAAAAATATTTCTCGCCCCTCTATTTTATTCATCCAACGCCCCCCCCCTTTTGTTGTAGTTTTCAAAGCATAAATAAAAATAGAACTGTATTCTTCACCAAAACGGCGCAGGTTGTTTTTCCAGAGCAGGTGCCTTCACAGATTTGGCACAACTGACTTGATGAAACAGCAGAGCGTCTACAAACAAGCCATATTCTATAAGGATCTTTTGCAAGCTTCTTCCAACCATTTTCTTCTACTATCCTCAATATAGTTAGTATATTTTGCATAATTTTTTTACGCACGCATACAGCTTACCATGCTGCCATTGCTGTAAAACTATGCTTAATTTATTCTCTGGATACCTAACGGTGCTGATGGAGAAGGAGAATTACATAACCCCCCTGTCAATCTACACTTAAATCCTACCATTTTCAGGAACGACAAAAAGGAAACTGCTGCTGGACAAAGTATGCCCTAGATACCTTACGTATTTTTCCTGAAGGTCTATATTATTTAAATAATCGTATCAGTGTTTGAAGTATATTAGTGATATTTCCCCCCCATCAAACAGAGATGCGGGGGCGGGGAAACCCGAATGCCCTTACAATCTACAGATGCAGAGAAGAAAGGCGCAAGGCGAGGATCGAGGTGTTTGTTGTAAGCAGTGGCAATCAGACCACTTTGTCAGATTCATGGCGTGCAATCAGATTTCCCGCCCCGGTTCAGAAACCAAGCAACGAAGGTGCGTTACGCTTTATAAAGTGAAAAGGACTTGGGTGTGTGAGAGAGGAGGATGGAGTTTATTTAGCTGTCAGGCAGAACACGAAATGGTTCCCTTTGTTCTCTTCAACACCAGCTGAAAATCGACCTCTTGAGGCAAATACATTTCGACTCTCTCATTAGAAGAGGCCGATATGACCTGACACTAGGCAGAAAACAAACCATCCGATCCCTCCAAAATAACTCCGGAACGAGAAAGTACAGTTTTATTTGCAAACTTTACTTTAAAATAAATAAATAAATGCCGGTCCTTATTTTGCCTGAATGAATGTCCATTTAGCCGGCGCCTTGCTATCCTAGACCAAGCCTTCAGACGCGCACACCGCGGAAGATAAAATAAAAAATATATAAATCCTTGTTGAAATCATTTCCAACACACAAGAAAGAAGCCGACGGTTTCCTCTTAGACAATCAAAGGAGGGTTGGGACGTAAAGGTTTGCTTCCAAGTTGCAGGCCACACTTCTGAGATGTGTTTCTGTCCCTTTCTCATGAGGTAAAGCGGAGCAGATTTCTGATTTCCCTTCCTATCCCCCTCTTACAGGGTTCTAGCGAGAAAACCTACTGCCCACCGCTGCGTTAAGCTGAAACCTCAAGGCATGCGCCCGTTGACCTCACGCAAATATCTTTTCTAAGTAAGTATGCTTACTTTGGGGGATTTCAGAGTTAAATCTACATACACACGAATGCAATGAATCATTCACGTGTACTCACGCACATGGGCTGCTTTCTTCGGGGTGTGCAGAATAGATAGATGATAGATGATAGATAGACAGATATAGATATAGATAGATAGATGATAGATAGATAGATGATAGATAGATAGATAGATGATAGATAGATAGATAGATAGATAGATAGATATAGATAGATAGATATAGATATAGATATATGATAGATAGATAGATATAGATAGATAGATATAGATAATCCTTTTAATGTCTCTTCATTTATTTATGCTTAAGCTAAAGTACCAGCCCAATCCACAACCCATTTCATACAAAATACGTGTGTTTCACACTAATGAATATCCCTCCAATCTTAAACCTGTTCGCTGATGCCCCACGCACATATGAAGAAAATTGATTTAGTATCCCCCCGCACGCGTCACAAAACCCCACACAGACACACAACAGATTGCTCCAAATATATTCACATCATAGATTTAGGGTTTCTGGTGATAAGGACGAGGGGGTGAATCCAGAGCATCAGTTGAAACCCCTTGTCTTCTATTGATTGGTGGAAGGAGGTGAACACGTGTTTGTTTGTGTGAAGGAATTCTATGGGTTCGAGTGCAGAATAGAAAAAATTGGGGGGGGGGGGCTTATTCTAAGATGCGGAGAAAAGTCTAGGAAGAACCGAGAGTGAAGAAGGAAACATAATAGGAACTGGAAAATGTATAAATAGATCATCAAACACCATGGAGAATACAGCCTTGAGAGGATTTGTTTTATGAACTTTAAGCCAATAAATAAGGCTGCTGCGATTCTATATACACACAAGCATATTGCAAAATGCGACCCAATGCATGCCTACTCAGAAGGGAATCCACTGATCACTTGCTCTGAAACAGAACACACTGAAGAAAGGAAGTCTGCGCCCTGAGAGGAATAGCCTAATGAATGAAAAGGGAGGCTGCAATCCTATGCGCACTTGCGTGGGCGCAAGCGCGTTTGAATCAAACAGGCAGGTTTCCTTCTGAATAGCATTGTGCTGCAGTTCTAGACACTCTTCCTGTAACAGCACAATCCTATGTAGGTCTACTTAGAACAAAGCCCCGCTGGGGTCAATGACACTCGATCCCAGGTCTATAGGATTGCAGCTTCAGTAAGTAATTCATATCCTTCGCTTTTCCGCCCACGAGCCCCATTCAAAGAGGCGTCACAGCAAGTGAAATACAATTCAGAAAATCCCAGAGGCTCAATACATAAACAGATTCCTTTTTCTACGAAGCTCTCTTCTCAGAGTTGACCTGCCACGCATATAAAGCATAGAATCGGTAAGGTGAGTCCATTCGCTGCACTGCATTCTTTTAAAACAAATCTATATCCATAAGAGCTGAGTCTTTGGCAATGCGCGTGCGGTTCTATTCCCACTGACCCCTGCCACTGTTTGCCTAGATTGATTTTCCCGCAGTGAAACTCGTGTTCTTCTATGCTGGTCGGAAAAGAACCGATCTCTTCCCTCAGCAAGACTCAAACTGGTGGCATCTAATGTAAGATCTCATCCTCTAACGCGCTGCTAAACTACGGACGGATTAATCGGTCATTGCATACACAAAATCTCGCTCAAACCCCGCTCAAAACTTTTCATGGGCTGTCACTTCCCGGAGAGAGATTTGTGCTGGCTGCAGGAGGCCGTTTAGTGACTGTTAGACCCGCGACAGCCTCTCTTGTTTATTTTTGTCTGTACAGCGCCTGACACACGAACCATCACTTAAGTAATCTGTTGGGTCTTATTTCCAGCTCTGTCCAAGGATTTGGGCGGGGAGGGAGGAGAGGCGGGGAGGGGAGCAGGAGCTAAGGCGATTGACAGGCAAACCCCTATTTTATGCAGGTTTACTCAGAAGTAAGCTCCCTTGAACTCAAGGCGCACTCCCCAATAAGCGTGTGCTAACATTATTTCCATATTCTTAGCGGCCCTGAACTTGATCGGCTTACAGAGCGATCCTAGCCGTATCTATTCGTAAGTAAGGGCGGTAACTCCGTCTGTGGAACAGTACGTGTTTTGTACGGGGAAAGCTCCGGGTTCAATCCCAGCATCTGCAGGCGGGGCCGGGAATGCCTTGTTCCTGAAGCTCTGGAAAGACTCGCTGCCAGTCAGTGTCGACAATACGGAGTTAGATGGCCTAACTAGGGCAGTTTCATACGCTCCTGCGTCCTTCAACAAGTTCAATGAGGCTTCCTCCCAGGAAACTGAGTGGTTCCCTCCCCACCCGCAAGGATTGCAGCTTTGATAGGGCTGGTGGGTCGCGTGTTTTCATCCCGTCCAGTGAGATCCTAAAAATCTGACCCCCCCCCACCTCCCTCCACCACCAACTGAGAGAGATCTTCCAAGATCCACGTTGGCGGTGGATCCGTTTTACACGCTCTGGAAAGGGCTGCTGGCAGGACGACCCTCCCCCCTCCCCAGAGCAAGATTCCAGGCTAAGCCTCGGGAGCTGGAACGAGATAAAGCAGCGTGGGCCACACACGCAGATTGCGTGGGTGGGGGGACACTTTTTGGAGAAGTGTTTCAGAGGAACATCTCCCCAGCCCCTTCCAATTCTCCACTTCTGTCGCAATTCCTCCCTCCCTCCCCCTCTCCTCGTCTCTTGTCTTTTGCCTTTGAATGGAACAGAGATTTGGGACGCCGCCAGCAACTCTGCAAAGCATTCCAGTTATGATAACCCCATAATCAGGGATATAAATACCGGGGGGGGGCGGTAAAGAGAGATGAGAAAGAAAGGAGAATAAATTGGAAGTAAGAGGGGCAGAAGGGAGGTGATTTTTTTCGGGGGGGGGGAATGGGTGATTTCGTAAGAAAGACGCTCCCCTTTCCCCTTTCCAGTGATGTGCATGCAGAAACACACATTTGGCTTTGTCTGTTTGCGCATGAATAGAGACAAGGGGTTCCTGCCCTGCCAATGCTAAGATGTTGCCCCTTATAAATCAATCGTGGCTGTTGTGTTTATTTAGCCTACATTTAAGCTCTGATGTGCTGTCTTTATTTCACTTGTTTTGTATCCTGTTGAATTGTCCTTCTACGCTGCACATCACCCTGGAATCTCATATGATGAAAATTAATTCAGAAATGTTGTTTTAAATAATGTACAGAATCAATTAAATAATCGAATAGTAATGTATTGTAATTACTGCATTTCATAGTTGCTTAATTCCACTGTTAACATGCTGCCCAACCTGCTTCCTGACCTATGTTAGGGTTAGGGACAATACTAGGCACTAGACATATCATAATAAATTTATTAGTCTTTAGGGTGCCACAAGACACTGTGATTTTTATTAACCTACACAGACAAAGCATAAGCTCTCACAAACAGTTCACTCATTCTGCAGGGGCTAACGGGATAAAACATGTAATACAGGTATTAGATATAGATGAAATCAATGGGCAGAGTACGAATTTACAACAACAAAAGGCCCTGCAAAAGTAATGACAATTTTTCATCATCAAGTTTTGCTGCCTATATTCATCTGTGCTGATATCGAAGTTTCTTCCACATTCATCAGAGGAAAAAACCACAACAAAATGCACTCTCTATTGTGATCTACAAAGAGATACAGGCTCAAGGAAGGCCTGAGTTGCATATGGGAGATTCTATTACAAATAAGACGGCTTTGGGAAAATTACAGGGTAACAACTTTCGCCACAGGGACTGTTGTGGGAACAGAGAGAGCCATGAATACGAATATTGGGAGCTGCCTTTCCCCCCACAGAGTTAATGGTCAGTCTGGCTCAGAATTGCCTACACGGACTGGCAGTGGCTTCTCCTGGGTCTCAGGTAGGCTGGTCTGCCAGTTCTACCAGCGATTGAACCTGGCACCTTCTGCATGTACAGTAGATGCTCTGCCAACTGAGCTATGGCCTACTGTGAAGCACTGTGGGCCAGGGACATCTGTTGGATGAAGTTCTGGGATGCATACAACTCAGCTTCTATTAAGGCTGGTGGGTTTGCATGGGGAGAAAGTCGATAGAGAGAGAAGCATCTAAGCTTCCTAGACTGTCCTTCTGACCTAACCTGCACTGACCCTTCCCCAAGTGTTAGTCTGAAACTCTCAGGGTTTCTGACCTCACTTCCTCCTCCTCCTCTTCCTTCATCCCACTTGGGGAGAGGACACCTTTCCCCCCTTTATCTCTCTCTTGCAGAAATGAAGATGCAGGTATGGATTTTTTACTTTGCTGGAAGTAGGATCTTCCCTGTCCGACATGTACTTCCAATAATAAAATTAGGCTTCTTTTTTCCATATTTAAATCTCAGTGAGATTACATCTGGGGTAAAGTGTCTCCTACAAGTGCACACTGATGTGCCATCATATCCTGCATTGTAGGTCCTGCAGTGAGCAGAGGGTTGGACTAGGTCCCTTTCCTCTCTATCATTTCATGTGGAGCTCTTTGGAATGAGACCAGTGGCCCAGCATCCTGCTTCCAGCAGAGGTCAGCTAGATCAGGGTTTCCCAAACTTGGGTCTCCAGCTGTTTTTGGACTACAACTCCTATCATCCCTGACCACTGGTCCTGCAAGCTAGGAATGATAGGAGTTGTAGTCCAAAAACAGCTGGCGACCCAAGTTTAGGAAACCCCAAGCTAGTTGATGTCATTTGGAGTTGTATCAGCAGAACCTTGAAGTATGTACTGAAATCCTTCCTTGGTTGGGACCACACACTACCCTGTGTATAAACACACCGAGGATCTGAGTTTAGGAAAACTAGAAAGCTATGTTTATTGCAGGAAATACATCCTTAGTAAGAAATATATTGGTTCTGTCTAAGTCAGGTGGAGGTGCCTTGAAACATGCTTGTGTCAGCAGGAGAGACATAGAAAGATGTCTCCTCCAACAAGGTGAGGATGAAGATGGAAGTAGAAATTGAGGTCAGCAATTCTTCTAAGTATCACTGTAGCACTTAAGGGAAAATCAATGCAAGTTAAAGGACAGTTTTGGAAGCTTGGAGGTTCTTCTATCTACACCTTCCCAAGCAGACACATCAGCCTTCAGGGCAAGCCCAACACATCCGACAGTAAATTCCTCAGAAAAGCCCACAAGTACATACATACGCTTCAGGTTACAGACGCTTCAGGTTACAGACTCTGCTAACCCAGAAATAGTACCTCGGGATAAGAACTTTGCTTCAGGATGAGAAAAGAAATTGCGCAGCAGTGGCGTGGCGGCAGTGGGAGGCCCCATTAGCTAAAGTGGTGCTTCAGGTTAAGAATGGTTTCAGGTTAAGAAACAGACCTCCAGAACGAATTAAGTTCTTAACCGGAGGTACCACTGTAATAGACTTTTCTTACTGCTCCACAGAAACTGGTATTCAGAGGTACACAGCCTCTGAACCTGGCTTAAAATCATTGATAGAATAATTTCCCCACTGCTGCTAGCAAAATGCTGTGTTTTGGAGGTTGGACATGAGGACCCTCTAGACTGGTGTTCTGTTGTGGATGCATTCTGCAACACGCTGAGATGCCTGCATTGCAGGGGGTTGGACTAGATGACCCCCCAGGAACTAGATGACCCTCACATCATTCTGCGTTGTGAGTTGTGCTGCAATGTGTCCCCAGTGTTGCAGCATTATTGCACTCTAGAGGGGCACTGCCGCACAATAGTGCAAAATAAGCATGGGGGAGAAAAAACAAACTGTGAAAATTGTGGTATGAAGAGTTCCAGGAATTCAGCAGGGAGTTATGGGAGATGTATGGAAATGAAGCAGTGTGCACATCCCAAAGCGTCTGGGGATCACGTATAACAGCCCCGATACCATCACGAGCACCAATAATCATGAATGCACAGTAAAGAGGACATCCTTTGCCTTAGTTTCTTTCAGAGTAGTCGCATCTATCCCAGACCTTATGGTTAAACTAGGCACATTTACCCAGAAGCAGGTCCCATTGAAATCAGTGAGAGCTGCATCTAAATAATCTTGGAACAGCTGCCCTCTCTTGGAGGGAGGGGAGGGACTTGGCTCAGTGGTAGAGCAACTGCTTTGCATGCAGAAGGTCCCAGGTTCAATCCCCAGGCAGGGCTGAAGGAGACCCATGTTTGAAATCCTGCAGAGCTGCTGCTGGTCAGTGTGCTAGGCAGTACAGAGTTCAGACAGACCAATAGTCTGACTCGGTATGAAGTAGCTTTCCATGTTCCTCACAGCTGAATGATTGTTGAGTAGGTCTGAAACTGGTTTCAACGTGTGCACAGGCTGAGCAGGCTTATATAATATTCATATACTGGTGTGAAAGTTAAGAGCGTTGGAATAGGACCTTGAAGACCATGGTTGAAATCCTCACTCAGCCATGAAGCTCTAGGCCAATCACTCTCTTCCAGCCTAACCTACCACACAGGGGTGCTGTGAGGATAAAAAGGGGAGGGGAGAATAACGTACACCGCTTTGAGCTCCTTGCAGGCAAAGGAGATATCTAAATGAAATAAAAATAAATAAAAAGTGTGGCAACAAGCAGGGGTGGTTACTCCGGATTACCTAAAGTGGATTGCAAGAGGGAGAACCTGCAAGGATGGATTTAGAACATGCAGACAGTTCTCACTCTTCCAGGCAGTTGTTCATGAAGCCGGGGTAAAACCACAGAGAGTAGATGATCATAACAACCGAGGAAGGTGGTGAGAAGGTCCCTCCTCCTCCTCTGCCCACGTTGGAAAGCTTGATGCTGCGTTTCTGGAGAGCACTGCCAAAAATCTATCCAGCTCCCTTCCACCTCCCCTCGCTCGACTGCAATTCCTTGTCAACACCTTGAAGTTGGAACATGTTACCATATATATGATTTTATATCTGTCTCTCGCGTAATCTCCAGATGAAGCAAACTGGTCAAGCCGGATCGTGCCACTCACCTCCCTTGGCCTTGTGTAAACGGTTATGGGATCGCTTTGCGAGGGTTGGGGGGGGGGGACGGACGAGTAAGTAGAGGGACCCAGGAGAAGACTGAGGGGGTGGGTTGGGGGGGGGGAGGAGGCGTCTTTTTCGTTCGGGACCAGCTCCCTGGTGTTAATGAAAACCAGGGCAGAGAGGCCGGAGCGAGTGCGGACGCGCGTCTGACTCCGTCCTCCCCGTGGGTGGTCTGACCTTTGATAAACATGCGGGCCCCTTTCCAAAGAAGCAACCCCCCTCGCGTCCTTCCTTTGCCTGCAAAATCTGCTTTTGACAATACTAGCCAGATACATTTCCAGCCTCGGATTACACTCCCCACCCTCCGCCTCCCCGCTCCCAACGTCTTCTTTCTAGCAAAGACTCCTTCACTTAAGCAATTAGCTAGTAAAAATACCTGCAGGGGAAAAGGAGGAGGCGGGGTGGGGAAATAATTCTTCGATTCTTTTTAGGACAAAAAAAATATCGCGGAGCGAGGAACAGCGCTTGCAAACATTTGGGCCATAGGTTTATCAACAGATAAACGTATATTTCTCTCTCTGTGTATATATATATATATATAAATTTTGCCGCTTTCTCCTCCCTCCTCGGATCGATCTTTTTGCAAATCCATTCCAGCGAGCTAGAAGATCTCTTTTGAAAAAGCGCCACTGCAGATCTTGCAGACATCCCGCGCCGACGGATAAATATACAAAAATAAAATTGCTCCAGCTGGTTACTTCCCCTACATCTGGAAAAATAAAGGAAAGTGTACATCTATGCGTTTTCACCTACATTCGTGACCCTCCTATCTCTCCCTAGGCTCCAGGAGACGCTCTGAAACAGGCCCGCTTGCTAAGAAGCAGGTCCCATTGATTTCCATGGGGCTTCCTCTCCAAGGAGCGCCCTTAGGACAGCAAGCTGTAATAAACGAGGAGGGTGGCCGTTGGTCTGGGTCAGGAGGAAAAGCGCACCGCTCCGGATTCGAACCTCTAGGAGTGAAGCCGGAGTATTTGGGTTTCACCCGGTTTCGTTTTGTAAACAGCGCCGGACACCCTCGGTGAATGGTACACCCGGTACCATCCTCTGTATCACTGTGAGGAAAAGCAAGGCCCTTGAATTTAAGAGCGCATTTGGGGACAACTCTTGAGGCAGGAGATTGATGTTCGCAAATAGGATTTTAAAATAAATAACACATCTCAAGGCATGGAAAATCTAGTCCATAAAATACCAGCACCTTTTCTCAACACTTTTCTAACAGGGTTAATCTATTTTACCTTGGAAGAGGGTGTATACACCCTCTCTCTCTCTCTCTCTCTCTCTCTCTTTTTTCATCGTGCTGTCTACTCAGAAGCAAGTCTGTCTGAATGCTTTTTTAGGAAGTGTGCTTAGGATTGCTGCCTAGACTGTGTGAAAAACAGGATATA
Source organism: Podarcis tiliguerta (assembly GCF_965153285.1). Classification (NCBI taxonomy): domain Eukaryota; kingdom Metazoa; phylum Chordata; class Lepidosauria; order Squamata; family Lacertidae; genus Podarcis; species Podarcis tiliguerta. The sequence continues at coordinate 37,312,400 of NC_139541.1, read as the reverse complement.
AAAAAACAAGAGTTGGGCGCCTGCCCCGCAGAGTTCCCAATCCAAAAGGTATCTTAAGTTCTCCTGCCCTTCTCGGCCAAGTTAAGATTTTACAAGATCCACTTAAAGCAACTGCATTTTAGTTCCAACTCGGTGTGGTTAAGAATCGGCCTGGTTTTTGTACCATCGAAATAAACAAGGACTACAAAAAAAGAGTTTAGAGTCAAGTGTTGCAGCTTCTCTGGGGTGACGGATTGATCTATCTCTTTGCAGCCTGCAGCCACCTGGAGAGAGGCTTCGTGTCTCCTGAAGTGTTGAAGTCCTGGATGGTTATTCTAAGCACGCTTCCCTGGAAGTAAATTGCACTGAAACCAAGGGTGCCAACTTCCAACTTGGATGATGGAGTTTAAGGGGCTTTGAGTGATTATTCCAAGGATACTTCCTTGGAAGCATATTCCACTTAGATCAATAGGACCCACTTCTAAATAAAGGACAGGGTGTGTGTCTGTTTTTGGCGGAGGGTGGTGGTGGGGTTGCTGTCCCAGAAGACTAGAGATTTCCCTCTCCATTCAGAACAACACAGGGCCCAGCACCAGAGGAGTACGTCGACGTTACAATGGTTTCAATGAGGAGAGAGTTGTAAAAACGCATTTGAACTCTCCCGTTGCTCAGCTGTGGTCGGATAGTGCTCACTCGTGTTTGGAAAAAAAGGATGAGGTGTTTTTTGTGGGCGAGGCGGGTGTTTTTCCTTTAAATGAAGCGTATTAAAGATGGCATCGCAGGCGGCCTAACACTGGACCATAAACATTGTTGTTGTTTTAAATTTCGGAGTAAGCCCCGTTGATTTTCTATGGGGGGTTGCCCCTGCCAAATAAATATGCCTAGATTTGTTGTGCCCCCATTATTTCCACTCTGACAACCTCAAAGCGGAGTTCCTTCTTACAATGACGTCTTGCGGTTACGAGGAAGCATATATATCTATAGATCTCTCTTTATATGCACTATTATATATATATATATATATATATATATATATATATATATATATATACACTATATATATGCACTACACACACACATGTGCACTATTTCAGCTCAGTTCCTTGTGCCCTTTAAGCACATTGACCCCGGAAAAAGCCGTGGGAGGGGGACTGCCTTCAGGGTAAAAGGGCAGAGAAGCCTTCATTGTTCGGGTGGAGTCAGGGTCCCGATCCCCCTACCGAGTGACTGCATTTAGGAATGCGATATTACAGGGAACCCAGCCGGTTGCTGAGCCGGTGGAAGAATGGAAGAGGAAACTTTAATTATAGCCCAAGCGAATAAAAACAGAGATTTGTCTGCTGGGTAAGAGCGAAAGGAGCTCTAGGCTACAAAAAGGAAGGGTGTGTAAATATATGTGCTGTTTTCTGATAGGGGAAAACACATAGATTTGAATCCGGACTTAGGTCAGTTCCCACAGAAATCAGTGGGGCTTTTCTTAGTCACGACTAACTTTCCAAATAGATTTTCAACGTGGCCCTACGTTCAACGTAGGTTGTTTTCACATAGTGGATGCCATGCTGTTTTTAAAACAGTAATTATTTATTATGATTGTCGTGTTTGGCTTTGCTGTGAATTCCATGCCCTCCGTTTATACTCAGACATGAAATATAAGGCAAAGACGCGGCAGGCCTCTGCCCCTAAAAGCGTACAGTGCCAACAGCACAGACCTGTGCCTGCTTATTATTGAAGGCCCCGCCTCGGTATTCAGCGGGGTTTATTCCCAGGTAAACTTGCATGGGATTGCTCTGCAGATTGACTTTCGCTGGCTAAAACAAACGAACAAACAAACAAACAAACAAACAGGGTTCAGTCTGTGGATCTTTTAAGATAACTGGGGAAACGTCTGTTTTGACAGCTTTTTATAAACGTCCTGATTTGAATCACGATCGTTTCCCCTTTCACCGCTGTGCGAACATTTCCCCCTATAAATGCGCAAAAGCGCACCGCACTCTTAGCCATGGGGATCCTCAAAGCAGCTGAGGAGAAGCTGCTGGGCTCCGAGCCAGCGCGATCTCATCGTAGACAAGAAGAAGTCAGTGTTTTTCCTTTGAGTTTATCTCTACAGTGTGGTTTTCTTTTTTAAAAATCTATTTTATTGTATTGCACATTGCGTTGGTTTCTGAGACAATGCGGTCGACAGGCAAGCAGGGGCACCGATTTTTCCTCGATCCCTTTCCTATCAAATCGGCTCCCTCGATAATCCACCTCTTTATAACACATCCTATCCTAAACCCTATCCTAAAACCCCCAAAACAATTTATCTATAGACCTCTGGAATTCGATGGAACGCACTAGTTTGTTGTCAGTGCCTTTAGGATTGCAGCATTAAACCAGCACACCCTTTTGATGAGACTGGCTGTCCTTCACCACCATCTCAATTCATTTCAATAAGGTTTACGAAAGGAAAATTTGCTGGTGAGCTTTGGTGATCACGTTCTGTCTTCTAGTTGCAAAGAGACTTGGGTGGGACATAAATGTACCATTCCCTCTTCCTTCCACCCCCCACGTTGTATCTGGAGATATCCGTGCTTGTGTGTCCCAGGCAGGAGTCATTTCTGTTGCAATTGCGAAGACTGGATTTTTTTCTTAGCTTCTCCTTCACACACCACACAAAGCTTGCCACCCTACGTCTTCTTTTATCAGGGAGTGAAAACAGGATAGAAACTGTTTCTGAAGTGAAATTGCTCTCCTTGGGTCTCACAGATGTGTGAGGCGCCCCATAGGCTGCTAACGTCTGCTTGCAATTCGCCCTTCCCAGAAGGATCTTAGATTGGGATCTCAAGTTTTCTTTTGAAAAAGGGACAACAATATTTTTTTTTTAAAAAAGCATTTTAAAAGGAAACGGGGTAACAGAGGGAAGTGAATGGGGTGCGTGCCCCACCACCAGTCAGGAATTCTCTCTCCATAAGGAGCATTATAAGTGTATTTTAAATAATGTTTTGAAACAACAAATGCTTCTCTAAGGCCCTCAACATCTTTTCAATAAAGAAACAGCAGATCTGCCCCCCCCTCTCCACACATCACCCCACTCCAGCGATTAAGTGCGAAAGCTAAACTGCCCCCCCTCACCTCCAATCTCACCCACACTTAGACCCCTTTAACAGCTTAATTGCGCTAAATTTACCACGCGCGCCTGGAAAAGAGGGTGACAAAATCTGGAAGTGACTTACCTTGATGAGTGAGTGGCAGGCTGGGAAGCGGATGAAAAGATTCTCCGGAGAGTTTAAAAAAGATAGTAAAAAAATAATGATAGGGGGACGGTGGACACCCACCCTTCTCTAAATGTGGGTTGGGAATGTTTTTTGGGGACGCTTTTAGGAAGCACGTTTTGTGCGAGTGTCTTTGAGAATCTGTAGAATCAAGTAACAACCAACGCGTCCAGTACGGTTTTGTGTTTTGTTTTTTTACAGAAGAAAATATTTGGGATGGGAATGTATGGGGTGGGTGGAAGAAAAGCCCTAAACAATCAGCAATATAAGCTGTGGGCCACTGGAAGAAACTCCGGACGCTTTCATTTTATTAAAAAAGGCCCGGGAACTTGTTTACGTTGCGCTATATAAACATCCTGCCCCTTGTCTGCGTCTATCTCGCAAAGAAATCAGAAACTTGATTTTTAAAAGTGGGTGAGTTCCAAACCTACCGCCTTTCAAGAGAGATCCCCTTGGTGGCAGGGGAGATCCGGGAATCAGTTTAATTTTTGGTGTGTCTCATTTGTGTATAAACAGAACTGCTGGTCCTTTTTTTTAATGCGTTCAATTAACTGGTCAATTTCTAGCAAACGTCTCGCTGTTAGGGAGGGATGTTTGTGTTTATTCCTCTGCGCGCGCGCACAGACTTCTTAATTTCTTTCTCTTTTTTTTTTGTCCGAAAAACAAGGCCACAGGGAAATCGCTTCCTCGCGAGTATTACAAACTGGTTTTGCGTAGCAAAGAAATGAGGCGGGGGAGGGTGTGTTAGGACGGTTAGGATCTAAGTGGCCTTTCAACACGTTTGGAAATGGACAAGCAGAAAGTAGTCTCTGGACACAGAGAAAGATTTTCTTTGGACGGAGAAGTAAGAGCAGTTGAAACCAAAAAGAGCGGAGGATCGTTGGGATGTTTATATGTGGGTGTCAGCGAAATAGAGTTTGGGAAGCAATTTAGCAGCTAGTTAATCCAGAATCATGTACGGAAGGCCCAGATAGTCTTCAAGCCCAAGTAGCACCCGTCGATTTAAACACAAGTCGCTCCATTCAATCCGTGCGCTCAGGTCTACTTAGGTGGACGGTCCCGAGTCTGGTTTACAGCTCGGGAGCAAGTCCCGCCGATCGTTCCCAAAGGAGGGACGGCCTAAGGATCCCGGCCTAAAATACACACACACACACACACACACACACAAACGAAGTAAAGTAAATGGATTTAGGATCCCCTCGGCATACCCAAAACAGATTACTCCAAATATATTCACACCATAGATTTAGGGTTTGGGGTGATGAGGAAGGGGTGAACCCATAGGGTCAATTGAAACCCCCTGTCCTCCAGTGAGGAGGTGGTGAGCACGTGTGTGCGTGTGAAGGAATTACACGGGTTCGGGTGGAGTCTGGAAATTGTGGAGGGGGGGGGGAATCCTTCTTCTGCATCAGGACAAGGTGGGATCGGCAGAGGGGTGATGGTGGCAGCATTGAATCCCTCCGTTTGGTTGGAGCGAAGCCCCTTGCAGCGCCCACCAATGTTGAGCTAAGACGCGGAAAAGAGACTAGGAAGAAGGAGGGGAGGAGGAGGGAGGGAGGGGGAGCAACTTGCCTGGCGGGCCGGGGAGGGAAGGGGAGGCGGGGACTCCTCCTGCCTCTTACGTCGTGCTGTCAAGAGCCGCCAGGCGCCCGCTGACTTGAGATAAAAGTTAAAGGCAACCGCTCCGGTTGGGGGCAGAACCCGCGACTCACCGGGCTGAGAAGCAGCAGCAGCAGTAGCAGCAGCAGCAACTCCTCGCTGGCAGAAGCCTGGGAGGCCGGGTGGGGTGGCGGGTGGGGGAGAGCTGGGAGGAAACGCTGGTCAGGCAGGGGGTGGGGAGGGTGGGGGGGGGGAGAAAGCCCGCGCCTCCCGCGAAGCCTGAGAAACGGGGGAAGGGCGAAGAGGAGGAGGGAAAAGAGAAGGAGGAGGAGGAAGTCTTTTCCCGCTTGGAACGCCGGATTAGGAGCAGAAGGCTCGGACACAGCCTCTCTGCTGGCTTGGATCGTGAGGAAGAGGGGCGGGTGGCGGCGGGTTTGGAGACGCGCCTTTTCCAGGTAGAGGAGGCTTTGCTTCGTGTCCGGGGGTCCAGCGGACAGCTGTCCCCTCCTCTTCCCTCTCCCACGGCCTTGGCTCTGTCTCCCCACCTCCACTCCCCGTCAGTCAGGAACAGGAGCCCGCAGCTTAGCTTGGACTGAAAGAGAAGGCGACTGGGATCGGCTCCGTTTCTTCTGCATTCCGGCTTGCAGCCCTTTTACGCAACTCTCTGGAGGAAAAGCAAGGGCGCAGGAGAGAGAAAGACCTGGGAGCGGGACGGGGGAGCTAAGACCCCCCTCCCTGTTCCGCCCAGGAGCCAGTCCTTTAGGGAGGGGGCGGCGAACGGGAGCCGTCGATGACCGCAGGACTGCTGCGCGCTCCTTCCTCTCGACCCCCTCCTCCTCCTCCTGCCGAGGCCGAGGCTTTTCCGATGTCGACAGCCTCCGACAAGGCGCAGCAGCAGCAGCAGCAGCAGCAGCTGGGAGCAGTCATGGAATCGGCGTCGTCCACCACCTCCTCGACCCCCAGCAGTAGCAGCAGCGGCGGAGGCGGCAGCGGAGGAGGAGGCAGCGGCGGCACCAAAGCGAAGAAGTCCAACGCGGGCATCCGACGGCCGGAGAAGCCGCCTTATTCCTACATCGCCCTGATTGTCATGGCCATCCAGAGCTCGCCGTCCAAGCGCCTGACGCTGAGCGAGATCTACCAGTTCCTGCAGAGCCGATTCCCGTTCTTCCGCGGCTCGTACCAGGGCTGGAAGAACTCGGTGCGCCACAACCTCTCGCTCAACGAATGCTTCATCAAGCTGCCCAAAGGGCTGGGCCGGCCGGGCAAGGGCCACTACTGGACCATCGACCCAGCCAGCGAGTTCATGTTCGAAGAAGGCTCCTTCCGACGGAGGCCCCGCGGCTTTAGGCGGAAATGCCAGGCCCTCAAGCCCATGTACAGCATGATGAACTTGAATTTCAACCACCTCCCGGACAGCTACGGCTTCCAGGGGCCCTCTTGCCCGCCCAACAGCCTCCCCCTAGACGGTGGCGCCCTGGGCATGATGAACGTCGACGGCATGGGACTGGCCGGCCACTCCGTACCCCACTTGTCCTCCAACGGAGCGCACCATTCCTATATGGGGAGCTGTGGAGGTGGAGGTGGAGGAGGCTCCGCCGGAGGGGACTACGGTCACCACGACGGCTCGGTGCCCGCCTCGCCCCTGCTCCCCGGAGGTGGCGTGATGGAGCCCCACTCCGTCTATTCCAGCACGGCGCCGTCCGCTTGGGCGCCCTCCGCAGCGCCGGGTTTGAACAGCGGAGCTTCCTACATCAAACAGCAGCCTCTGTCGCCTTGCAATCCGGCAGGGAACCCGCTCTCGTCGGGCTTGTCCACGCACTCCCTGGAGCAACCTTACTTGCACCAAAACAGTCACAACACGGCAGAACTACAAGGTAAGGCCGGGCTGGTGTGGGGATGGGCGCCCCTGCGCGCCGGGCGAGCTGGAGATCGCGCGCGAGAGCGGCGATCAGGCCGCATGTAAACTGGAACAGGGAAGGAAACACGCCCAGAATTTGGGGAACGCTTAGCGCAGAACTAGAGGCTAAGTTTTTGTTCGGGGTTATGGGAACAGCCGAAGCCAGGAGCTGCAAAGCTAAAGGGAGAAGGGCAGGCGGCCAGCGCTGCAAACCCAGAGGAAATCTCAAATGTATAATGGGTGCCTGCGAACAGACCTCTGAGCACCCAGTTACAAGCAACGGAACAATAGGTTTCTTAAGGATCCGTAACAAACAAGTTCCGTGTTCACTTTTAGCGCCATATATGTAGGCTAAAATATGTGACACCTGACCAAAAATACCCCCCCCCCGGAATAAGCCTGGAAACAAAGCTGGTGCGCTTTGAAAATGTGGGGAAATCCTGATTGTATGGTTAGGTGATAAGTTATCCAGGTGACGTGATGAACCCAAGCGGATCAGGGACATCAGAAGTTAGTCCCTCTGCTATGAGGGGAAAGCTACGCTTTAAGAGCGAGGTAGAGGCTGTTCCAAAGTGAAGTAAGGGTGCGCCTGAGATTTATGTGAGATCAGAGGGTACTGGAGCGAGGGAGGGCCGATTAACAGGGGTCAAAGGGCTGGATATGGGGAGCAAGCAGGATTGTGGATGTATAGCTGGAAAAATAGGGATCGTGGGCAGAAAACGGGGGATATTTCCCACCACTACCCAGTTTCAGCTGCAAATCCTCCTCCAGTTGTTTTGCTCATAGAGAAAAGGAATAAATTCAGTTGTGGAGAAGGCGAGAGGGCAGCTCCAAAAGTTTTTTTAGCCCTCTGAAAATCGCACCTAGAAATACAGATCCGGTGTTCTCAAGAATGCGAGAAGATGATGTATTTTGAAGCAATGTACATAAATATTGTGGGAGCCTTTATATATTTTTTTGCTTCGTTTAGTCAGAGTAGTTGATTTGAAGTTTGTGGGATTGATGAGGTTTCCCTCCTACCCACTCCACCTTCGCGCGCGCCCCGTTCTCTAAGGGAAATCTAACACTACCCATTAAGTAGGTGCGTTAGGAATAATTAAATCTGCTTCGGCCCTATTGATACTATTCCGAATAACATTACGGATAATATTCCACGGGCCTTATCAATGATTGTATGTGTAGAAGCCTAGAAACTCTTATTATATATTGATGGTTTGATGCCCGTGAAATCCATTAAAGACACATTGCAGAGTGAGTTAAACAATGCTCTTATATAGTGCCATACATATGTAACGCGTTTTACGGATCCAGTTATGGAATAAATAGGGAAAGCCCCATTGATTCTAATAGGAGTATAGTCTAAATACAGTTGCAGCAATACCTACCTACGCTTCGGTTAATATATGTGCGCAAACCCTGGAATTGTACGGGGCGTCACAGATTTGTCATTGCGTCACTTTTATTTCCCCGCTGCGGTTCCCTAATAAACACGACCCAGTTTTACTTCATAGAAAGGAGCATGTTTCAAAACAAGAAACAGCGTGATTTGAGAAATATGGTTGAAGTTCGGTTTTATTTTCTGGGGGTCAGAGAATTAATCCCAGTATAGTCCCTAGTTCCTACCTCAAACGTGGCAGAAAGAAAACCTGTTCATAGTTGCATTAATATCATTAAGTAAGTTGCGCCAATATATCTTAATGCCAATTGCCTTAAACGTATATACGAAAATATTGTTCTGAAGTCAGAAAAATGATGGTATAATTAATTTCCTTGTCGTCCCTATTACTATTATTATTATTATTATTATTATTATTTATCATCATCATCAACACCAGGAACGATACTGAGTCCTGTGGCACCTGAAATATTACCATTTATTGTGGCAGCTATCTGGCGACGTGGGATACAACCCAGAAAGCTTACGCGGACAAAATTGGTTAACCTTTAAGACGCTATAGAACTCTTGTTAATACTTGTTTTGTTTTTTCTCCCCAACAATTGATTAACCCGGTTTAGCACCACCTCCTTTTGAGGCAACAACGACTTTAGTAATTATGAATAGTAATCCTATTGAATTAGCACTTCTAATACTGACCGGTCTCATCAATTCAAAACCGAGCAGAGTGCCACTGCAGCAATTAAGGACAGCAGTGGTGACAAGGAGTAATTTTAGTCTAGCTCAAGCCAAAACCAAGCCCTTAAAAATATCCCAGTGATCAAAGTGTGAACTTAAAGCTGCATTCCCACACGCACTTACCTGGAAGGATGCACATAGGACTGCGCTGTCAATTTCTCCCAATGAAACGAAACAGATTTTCAAAAATGATGATGATGATAATAATAATAACAACAGCCATCCTCACCATCCAATATATTCCACCTCTTGATTCTCTTTATACTTAAAATTGCTCCCCAAACGTTCTTTCCCAGAGCTGATCTCTGCCAAGGAGTCAATCCTGTGTCAGTATTTTACTGACTGCCTAATTTCAGTTGCCCTTTTGAACTCTCCTTTGTAGACAAAACATCTTTCTTTGCCTCAACCAGCTTTGTTAGGGCGGTTTTGTTTATTATTATTTTATTCCCCCTCCCCGCTGTCTGCTCTCCAAATTACACACCCCTCCCCGCTCCGAACAGCTCCTCTGCATTCTCGACATTGCTTACCTTGGCCGGATTCTTTCGCGTTCCAGGAGGGCGAGACATCTTTGCAGCGGAGGCCGTAAGAGAAAAAGGGACCTGCGCGATTAGTTTCGATTTTGCAAAAAAACATGTAAACGCACTACGTACTCTCTTTCGGTGGTGATTGGGATGGGGAGACACCCCCCCCTCACCCAGTGAGTCTTAATGGCATGGGGATGATGAGGGATCCTACTAAGAGCAGGGAATAATGGTTTGAAACTGACCAGCCCAGCAAGGGGAAATTGACAAGGTCTCTGTCGGTCACTGGAGACGAAAGATAAGGGGTGTTAAGAGGCGAGAAGACAAGCGTTAGTTTTCTTTTTCCAGTTCGTAGGGGAAGATGAGGGAAAATGTCTTTTCAGCAGACAAAAGATGGGTTTTTTTTTGGGGGGGGGGGGAGTAAAGAAAAGCGTGCAAGCATTCAGAGACCTAAAAAATAAAATAGCCGAAACAAACGTGGAAGGGTTGTGCTCGGAAAAAGAGTTAGCCTGATGCGCCGAAAGGCCGCGGCTAGCGAAAGCGCAGAGTCCAAAGACTTTTAAAGAATTCCTCCTCCCTGTGGCCTTTTTGCGGGTGGGGTCCTGTGGTGTTGCTTCTGTGAGAAGAGAGGATTTTTTTTTTTTTTTTTTTTTACGGTTGGGGGTAGGATCTTTTGTATTTTAACAGCTCCCCTCTAGTTTTAGCAGCCGGGCAATCAGATAGGGAGGCGTTATCAGGGCGAGCCACCGTCTTCTGACTCCCTGGTTCTGACTCCGACTCCAGCCGCTCCTCCTTGCTCCAAATGGAGCGGTCTACTGACCCGACAGGTCTTCTCACCTCTGTTTGGCCAGGGGCATCAGGCAGAGTTAAGGACAACTAGCAGCAATAGAGGGGAGCAAAAAGGCGCGTGGGAAATAATGGAGACGAACAGAGAAAAATTATGGAAAGTTGGGAGGAAATTCAAGCTTATTTTTTACAGCCTAGGGGTGGGGGTTTACTTTTTTTAAAAAAACTATAGCAACCACCTCACCTTCAAAATATAAAGATTCACGTCTCCTACTGTTTCTTTAACCTGCTGGGTTTTTTTTAGCAACATAAAGGAGACGAGGAGCATTTTATTTTTTAAAAAATATATTCCGGACAAATGAGGGAGTTATAAATCTTGGATATCATTCTGACTTCTGCCACATGAGTTTGGAAACCAAATAATAACCCTTTTTAAATGGGGGGAGGGGAGGGGATGGTCACAGAAGGCATGCAAAAAACAACATTTTAAAAAGGCAATGACTACTACTACTACTACGACTAATATTTTTTGTCAGTTCTTTACTTGGTTAAATCATCATAAAAAGGACAACCAATTAATGAAGAAATTATTCTATTGTCATATAGGCTCAAAAGTGGTTTTTTTAAAAAATTACTTAAATAAGTCCATTGTGCAGCCTGTATATGGTGTTGTTAACTGCTCTATAGATGGGTAGAGATAGGGCTGTTATTTTAAAAACCGAAAGGGTTTACAATTCTGAAAGGGAGAGGAATGCTAATTGTATCCATTGCAAGTTGTTAACCACTAAATATGAGTAATCCAGTTACTGTGTGAGGAAGTGTTCTATGGAATTTGTTAATTAGGAACCAATGTTCCAGACTGATTAGATTTTACAATGAAATAAGTATATTTAAATACTATCAGCAGATGTGGATCCATAGATAATTTTTTCCACAAGTCACTGCAAAGGCCTGGCCTGATCCTGTATCACCAGCCATGCAAAGGGATGGGTGGGTAGAAGAAAGGTATGTTCCTTTTCAGAAGAAGGAGCAAGGTTAATATCTGCTTTTAATAAAATGTCTGATTGTGGTCCAAAACCTGATAGGTTTTGTTTATGTTCATTGCAAGTCTTCATTGGCGTACAGTAGTAATTTAACCCTAGAAATAATTAAAAGCCAGGGCTTGTTTTTCCTCTGGCTTGAATGAATGTAAGTCCTCCAGCTTTATCAAGAAAGCCAAATCTATACACACAAGCACCAAAAAGAAAAGAAAAAAGCCCAACCCTCAGTCCTCCTTCCTTGGCCAGCCAGGAAACAGACTGTCCCATCCCATCCTGCTATTTGCGAATGGGCAAAATTCCCATTCCAATCAAGTGGGAATTTCCTCTGATTAAGAACGGCAGAGTTCAGAGTCCATAACATCACCTAGCTGGGTCTAACAGATTCCAGGGGGTTGATGAAGTCCCTCCCAGGGGGAGATCTTGTGGAATGGTGCCTATTGTCACCATAAACTGAGGTGGAAGAAGGTGAGGCTCCAGACTTGAATTGTGTAACCAGTTGTAGACAAGCAACAAGTCTGTGGAATTGTGTTTCTCCAAGAGAAGCACCCTAGGCTTCTGTATGGCAGGTTGTCATTGCAGGTTGCTGTAACTACTACTACAGTGTTTCAGAAGCAGTTTGTGATATGGCATGAGGTTCTGCTGTTCAAGGGATGAAGGGGAGATGTGTTCAAAAATTCCACCCGCGCATGCCAGAAGTGGAACTCAGCCACATTGGAATCTGCCCTTCTACTGAGTCAGACCACTGGCTTACGTAGCTCAGGCCTACTGAAGTCGTCATCCTCTCTCCACTCTGCCTCCCCCTGCCCCAAGTTAATTTCAGCCTAATGAAAGCTCAGTAAATCTTCAGGTTTTGCTCCCTGCTTGCAACTAAAACACAACATAGAGGTTGTGAAGTACCTGGTAAGTCCCAGTATGTGGAGGATAGATAGCAAGCTGCACAGGTTCTGTTACCCATTTATTATCCTTGACCATACCTGGCAGTAGCTCTCCAGTTTTCTGTTAATATAGATATTTATTGATCCTTGACCAAAGGTATACAAAAGTTCGTACCCAATACAAAGTATCCTTTTATAGTACACTGGAGTAAAAGAAATGCTTCTAAAATCTGTTCTGAAAAGGAAAAGAGAAGGAAAGAAGGAAAAAAGGAAAAAGGGAGGAAAGCAAAAAAAGAAAAGAAAAAGAGGAAAGACAGATGGAAAGGAAGGAAGGAAGGAAGGAAGGAAGGAAGGAAGGAAGGAGAGAGAATTCTATCCCATTTTTCTTACATGATGTCCCTTTTGTGTTGGA
>NC_139541.1:36047406-36097406 GCF_965153285.1 Podarcis tiliguerta | reverse complement strand
TAATAATTAATAGTTCCGAGACCCCCTATCCATCTATTCTGAATGCTGGGCTTGTGCTTGATAAAAACCTAGTAATAATAAAATGGCCCAATACCCTGGAATGGTGTGTAAGCACAAAGATTAAAGCTTGTTTACTTGTTTTGACTTTTCAGTACTTCAGGGGCTGATTACAATGGGTTGGATGTTAATTCCGGATTACATCCCCTCCCCCCTGTTTGCTTGGGAACGCACTGAATGGCAATACTTTATTTATTTATATTTTAAGGAATCAAATCACATGCAAGATTGTCACCCAGCCACCTGCAATGCAGTCATCGTCCACCTCCTTACGCAGGGCTGGTGGATCTGTCATGTCACATCCTATGACAGTCAGATAATCATATCTCACCCTGGATAAGATGCATGGAGTTTAAAAATGTCAGTCAACATGACGGATTTTTTAAATTTTATTTAGCATTTTGAAACCCCCTCCTCCCTCTTAGTTTTTCCACCTGTCTATTTTTCTATATATATAAAAACCCTTCTAGGCTTCAAGTCTTTATATGCCATAGCTGGGAGAGATGAATATGTTGCCTTATTGGACAGTAAAAGGCCAATCTCCTGTGACAATTGGCTGGTCATTATTCAGCATTTTCTTCATGCATATTTAGGAGATGGTAATGAGGGGCTTTGCATTGTTGCATGAAAATGGTCAATTCCCTGCAGTTTTGATGGAAAGGAAGTGAAACATATGAGATAGCTAAGTGTCCGGTCACAGCTGAGATTTCAGATTATTTGCCTACCAGGGACACTCTGGCTTCTTTAAAAGGGACCCTGAATTTGATAACAGTAATGGGAACCCATCTTCTCTCGCTATTATTCAAAACCTCATTGACATGACACTCATCACCCCCTAATGATGGACTGGAAAGACAGAATGTATGGCATTTCCATTTCTGTTTATGGCATACTGCTAGGACTGAGTCCTGATTGCATTTGCTGCCTTTGCTGTTGTTTAGGCAGGAATGTGTGTGTGAGAGAGATATCCATCTATCCATATCCACATCTATATCTATCTTTGGACCACTCACAGATGCTGCACTAAGAACATCTGGCATTGTCTTATACTGAGTCAGACTATTGGTTGATCTTCCCCAAAATTGTCCAGAGCATGGTCTTCACTAGCGGTCTTAGCATTTGATTGGAGATGCTAGGGACTGAACTCAGACTAAGAGCATGGCGCATTCTGTATGTGAAGCAGTCAGCTAACATGGTGCCCTCCAGATGCTGCTAGACTGAAACTTTCACCACCCCAGCTATGCTGTGCAGCAGTTCAAAGCCTCTGCAGCAGGACACACCATTGGCCATCACTGATGTAAATCATGTGCTCTACAACTGAGCTACATCCCTGGATGATGCTGGGATGTGCCACTCATGGACACCATGGAGCATGATCTGCACCACCATAAGGGATTCTGGGAGGCACCTCTTGGCTTGTGTGGTGAAGCTTCTTCTGCCCATTTTTTTTGCACACGTTGCATGGCAGCAAACCCAGGTTTCGGCTTGAGCTTCAACAGAGCTCCAGTCCCAGCTCATTGCCAAGTGTGACCGTACACTCATACCAAGGTTGCAGACATGAGTGTTTTGCATTCACATTTATGGGTATACTCTCAAGCATCTATGGTGGACACCAAACCCATGCAATGTGTGAGGATAGTGCAGGGTCTTAGATCAGCACCGGAAAATTAACAGAGCTATGTGGGAGCAGAACCTTTTTCTACATCTCATTCCCAGAATCTCATTTCAGTGGCAGAGATCAGCCTGAGGACCAGTGGCGGCGCTTCATGTTCTGGTACTGGGGGGGGGGGCTGGCGCACGTCCTGGGGGCATGGCGCACCGCCCGCAAGGGCGTGGCACCTAGCATGGGGGGGGGGGGCAGCCAAGATGGAACCCCACCGGGATTGCATTGCTGGGGGCGGTGTGCTCCCCCCTGCACATCTCTTCCTTCGCCAGTGCTCAGGACCAGTGCTGGATTTATGTATAAGCTAAACAAGCTATAGCTTAGGGCCCCACTCTCTTGGGGCCCCCCAAAAATTAAAGAAAACAAAACTGGATGTACATTTCCAAAATATAAGATAAAAAAACAAATAAAATAAAACCTACATACAGCAACAGTGTGTTTTGTTATGTGCAAATGGCTTTAGATACCTATTAGGTCCATAAATTATCATATAGCATATATTCAATACAAAAAAACAGCAGCAATTTGTTGTTGACAAAGGACAGCTGGACATATAAAGGGCCCCATTACCTTCAGTTGCTTAGGGCCTCATCTGGCCCTGCTCAGGACCTGTGGAGCAATAATACGGAGCCATAATAAGGAACACACCTCTGGTCATACATGGATTCATTTCTTGCTTTCTTAAATCTCCTGCCATACAGATCAGGCTATCAGTAAGGATCTTAGACTTGGGCACGAACAAAGTGGTCACCTCCATAAAGACAAAAAACAACACCACCAGTCCTACTCTCATGTTTCAGGATGCCTGCGCCATTCCCCCACCATTGCACAAACTGTTGTGATAACAAGCTGAGCTTATTTGCCCAAGGCTTCAGTGGTTGTGTTACATGTTTCTTTCTGTCCCTTTTGTCTCTGTTTGTAGTGGGGGGGGGGGGAGCAATGGCTTCTTTGTTGGGACAAACGCCACTTGTTTTAATTGGCCTGCACACTAAGCCAATATTTACTTTTCTCAATGGGAAAAGGTTTACATGCTTCATATAGTACCATATGTAGGTAGAAGCTAGTGTGCCAGCTGGGGAGGAGGTGTGACCTGTGGAATTGTGGGGCTTTGTTGGGTTTGATCATTAATGTGTGTGTGTGTGTGTGTGTGTGTGTGTGTGTATCTACATACATACACTGATCCACATGCATGGTACAATACAAACGCTGTGTGTGTGAGAGAGAGAGCGCGCAAGAGAGAGCAAGGCACTAGAGCATGTGTATGTGGGGAACTGGAATGTGTATGTGATAGTCACAAATCAACAACCAGTTTAACTGTATTGATTCCCTGTAGGCCCTGTTACGGGGCCTTTTCAGTGGTGGTTCCCCATTTGTGAAATGCCTTCCTTGATGAAGTGGGTTTCTCCCCATCATCATTAACCTTCAAAGAGGTATTAAAAACATTTCCATCACATTCACAGGCATGTGATGGCTGAAACCTACTGTTCTTGGCATTTTTGAAATGTGTATGTGACTATTTTTTTTTTAAAAAGGAAGATGTTGTTAATGTTTTCAAATTCTTAAAATATGTTTTTATTTTAATTGCTTGGCTATTTGCACATGCATATACACACACATATGAGCTTTCTTGGGGAGGAAGCATTGGAGAGAAATTTAAATAAACAAACAAAATAAAGTTTAACACTACAGTGTAATGCAGTCTCACACCATTAAAATGAATGGTTCTGTCATTAAGTCAGGCGGTATGTGGACGGTGTCATTTGAACACCATCTCATTATAGATGCAATTATTTATATATCGCTCCTAAGTAGAGGTTAAGTGTGTTAAAATTCTTGAGATGATAATCAGGACAAGTATTCGATGTGGTTATATATTGTTTACCATGTCTTTGGCTGTTCTACATTGAATTGGGAGAGCTTCATTCTATCAGCCATTGGTCCATTCAATCTAGTATTAACTGTACTAATTTTAGACTGACAGTGGCTCTCCAGCATGACATTGACTCTCCAGTGTATCAGGCAGAGTTCTTTGCCGGTGGTTTTTTTTGATGCTACAGATTGAACCTATGAGCTACTGCATAGGAAACACCTCAACACATCCAAGAAGAATATGTCAGTATGGGCAGAGACTGAATGCTCGACTGGATGGTTCATGGTTTGCTCTAGCTAAGCAGTTATTATGTCCTCTTAAAGGTCCTATTCACACCTGCACACAGTAGCACTGGAAAAAACCTGTGGTTCTGGTGCCTGTCACTGCACACTGCTGTGTGCCAAGACTCAGCCAATGCTACACTACCTACTTTCTCAGCACTTGGAAGCTATTATCATTCAGGAAAAAAACTGGCTACACCCAGTAACAGATGATTTGGTGGGACACCACCATTCAGCTGACCACTGGCTGGTCACGTTGCTGCTGCTGTAGAAGAGGAAGGAGCAAGGTGATAGTGAGGCCAATGTAGTGCCTCGCCCTCTACCTCCTGTGAAGCAGTAGCTAACCAATGAATAGAGGTGGCTTGGTCAGGAACATCTCAGACCCTGAGCATAAGGGCCCAAACCTAAAACCAAGAGGCGGTCCCAATGATATTCCTGAATGAAGCTCTGTGGGGGCAAACTAGGATTATCTGGGAGAGGTCATATGCTTTAAATGTATGATGCATATCCAGCATTCGTTTCAAACGTTGTACATTGTATGATTTGGTTTTTCTTCTTAAACCACTCGTAGATGCATGTGAAAGGTGGATTTTTAAAAAATTTAAATTGCCTCCTAATTTTGTTCCAAGATGAGTATATCATTGCTGAAAAGTAAAACTGCTTCCATGTGCATTTATCAGAATGAGTGAGATTGTCAAAACGGTGGCATGCCCAAAACCGAACCTGGAAAGCAACTTGGCACCAAAGTCCTTGCTCAAAGGCAACTATGCGGTTGGGTTGGCACAGCAGGGTTAAGAACGAAAACACCACCAGCCCCCTAAACGATATGCTTGTTGACTTAGTTTCTAGGTTGTCTTGAAATCAGGTCCTCTCCAGGTGATTAGTCTAATCTATAATCCCTTGTTTATTAATGACTATGATCTGTAAAATATTTAGAGAGCCGTGTCCTCTAGGGTTTCCAAGCAGCTGTTCTGAACAATCTCAACACACTGTGGCATTCACTGTGATAGGTTGGAGATTAATCTTCTATTTTTGTTTGTACCTTTGCCTTGTGTCTATATTAAAATTCTGAAAGAGACATGGAGCAGGCCCGAGATGATATCTCTCATTGGGCAAACTTGTTGTGGAAAAAAAAAGGGGGGGGGGGACTAAAGCTGGTTTTTCAATTGTCACGCGGCTTGAAAAGTTTGTTTTTGTTCCCATATTTTCACCAAGAAACCAATCCTGCAAAAGATGCAATCTAGCTTAATGACCCTGTGGGGTGTGTGTGTGTGTGTGTGCGTGTGTGTGTTTCAAATCATTTTGTGTGATCAGCAGCATGGAAAGAAGAAAACTGTGTATGATTATTATAAAACAGAAACAGCTGCCAGATAGTCAAATATTTGGTTTGAGGTGGCGGAGGCTGGATACTAGGCTTTGGGTTCACCAGATTCAAACCTGACTGCCAGGATGTTCCGAACTCAACAAAAAGGATTTTTCCATAAAATTCCATAATTAGTGGAGTTTTAATTATGGGTTTTTCCAGGAGATGTGGTGGTGACCACCAGCTGAACTGGAAAAGGGGATTCGACCAATGCATGGAGAATGCATATCAGCTGTAGGGGTACAATTATAGGAGGGAAGGGCTATTGCTTTCAAGTCCTCCACATGGACTTCCTGGATACATTTGGTTGGTCACTGTGGGAAGCGGGTTGCTGGATCATCTTTGATCTGATCCAGCAGGGCTCTTCAAAATTGATCTTTTTTCTTTACTACACCATATTACTAGTCAATGGAATTAGCTTATGTCAACAAGCCACATGTTTTGTTTTGGTATTGCTACTGTAGCCATCTCCCAAGTCTTATTGAACTCTATCAGGAGAGGGTGTTCAAGGTCACATGTGCCAATCCGAATTCTTCCACCCCCCTCCACCTTCCTGCATTGAGTGGAAAGGACTCGGGGGATTTGTAAAGCGAATTCAGGAACCAGGAGCACCCTACAAACAAACAAGCTTAGCAGTGTTTTTCCTTTTAGTCCACTAATCTCACAACACCACCCCCTCAAACTGCAATTCCCAGGATTCACTGAAGGATGCCATTGCCCTTAAAGCAGAATCAAACCAATACAGGTCTGTAGTGCAGATCGGTGCCAGTTTTTTATTATTATCAAAAAGTAGTTTTTATTAAAGATATTCCTCGTTCACAAAAGGACATGCACTGTCTCTTTCTTCCGGTTGTGTTTTCTACAGATCAGTTACATTTGTTGTGGGACATTGGTGTTATATTCAGTACAAGGTTGGGAAGAAAAGAGGAGGGGGTGGGAGAGAGGGAGGGAATGGCAGACATGTAAGAGATAGATGGGGGTGGGGCCAAGGTGAAGGGGTGATGGGGGGTTGTATGTATACACTCACTTGTGCACACACCTGCACACACAATCATACACAAATGAGGGAGGGTGTGTGGTCAAGTTAAGGGTGGGAGGTGGGGTTGGAAGTTTGCGGGTAAGAGTTAAAAGTTAAAAATTTAAAGGCTAATGGAATTAGCCTTTGGTTGGTGCTGGCGGTCCCTAGGATTTCAGTGCAGCCATGGCACCTGCCATTTTGCCTCATGGGAAGTCTTCAGATCGGTGCCTGTTAAAACCTGCACTTGTTGAATATAGAAGCCACTTAGAAGCCATTTTGGCAAATAAGTGTTATATAAATGTAGTAGTAGCAGCAGCAACAACAACTTTACAGTGGTACCTCGGGTTAAGTACTTAATTTGTTCCGGAGGTCTGTACTTAACCTGAAACTGTTCTTAACCTGAAGCACCACTTTAGCTAATGGGGCCTCCTGCTGCTACCGCACTGCCGGAGCACAATTTCTGTTCTCATCCTGAAGCAAAGTTCTTAACCTGAAGCACTATTTCTGGGTTAGCGGAGTTTGTAACCTGAAGCGTATGTAACCCGAGGTACCACTGTATTTATGTACTGTTATTCACAAAAAGAACTCCAGTGGGTCCAGATCCACCAGTTGAAGACCAGTGCTCTAGGGTTATGTGAGGCAGATTCACCCCTGCTGGAACCCGGGTGGATCATAATTCCTCTTGAGAGAGGTAAAGCAGCTGTTGCCTGTCAAACTGCTGTGGGCCAGTTAGAAGCAGGTGCAGTGTGAATGATGACCAACTTCTTGAAAGATGAGAAGAGCTCTGCTGCATCAGGCCATTGGCCCGTCCAGTTCAGCTTCCTGTTCTCACAGTGGCCACCTAGATGCTTGTGGGAAACTTGCAAATGAGACCTGAGAGCAGCAGCAATGAGTTCCCTGGTTCCAGCAGTTGCCCTCAGAACTCAGGAGGTTGCTACATGTCTGTAAATATGGATAATTGTGTCAGTTTGGGAGAACCTCCCTAGTCGCAGGACTACCATTCCAGTTGGGAGGGCTGGAGGGAAGAGATCACGCCTTATTCACCGAGTCAACAGGAAGTGACTAAACGTTCCCGGAGCTCAGTGGGAGGAAAGAAAACATGGTAGCTTTACCCCCACCTCATCTAAAACATAACAAAATAAAATCCCCTCACCCTGTATTCACTGTTCCAATGGAAGAATGATTAACTTCTTCTCTGTTTCATGGTGTGAAATCAAGATTTTTGACAATATGTTTGATGCCTCGTGTAAAATCCCATTTTAATCAGCGATGACAGTTTGACATTCCTCCAGCTGCTTAGACGCAGCAGACAGTCAAATATCACAGTAGGCCATAGGTTGACATGCTGGGATGTGTGTAAGCTTTAACATCCTCCCACTCAAGGCTTTCAACAAATGTAGCAAAGGGAAGAGGAGGAGATGGAGGGAGAAAGAGAGAGATGCTCTTTGCCTGTTTCGTACCAGCTTGTGCCATCTGTGTATTGTACACCC
This sequence comes from Podarcis tiliguerta, assembly GCF_965153285.1. Lineage (NCBI taxonomy): Eukaryota > Metazoa > Chordata > Lepidosauria > Squamata > Lacertidae > Podarcis > Podarcis tiliguerta. Next base: position 36,089,664 of record NC_139541.1, on the reverse strand, counting down.
ATCTCGGTATAAAGCAAAATATTTGCCATGAAAGTGTATCCAGATGCAACCCCTCCAATATTATCATTCATAGCAACCGCAGAGGATTTATACAGTGGCCCTGCCCCCCTCCTGAACCTCTGGTGGTTTCTCATGCAATAAATAACAATTAAAACTCACTTTAAATAATGCTAAGGAGCCTGAGGGAAATGGGGATCCATATAAACAAGGGCAGGAGAGTGAATGCTCAAGAACAGATGAGTGGCACAATATAAAATATGAGGTATGCCTTCGGAGGGGAAAAAAGAAAGAAAGAAAGAAAGAAAGAAAGAAAGAAAGAAAGAAAGAAAGAAAGAAAGAAAGAACGGAGCCATGATGTTCACTGGCTGATCTTGAAACTCAATCCCTCAGTCTATCTTGCCTCACAGGGTTGTTGTGAGGATAAAACAGGGAGGAAAAGAACTATGTATGCCACAGTGAGCTGCTTGGGGAAAGGTGGGATATACATGTAATAAATAAATAAATTCATACCGATTTCCATAGTTAGGTAGGAGCTATGTTAAAAGATACTGTAGATACAAGTGGGACCTGCAAGGAAATGTTGCAGCACAGAGTGTACCTGTTCCCTGTTCTCATCAACCACTGAAGCCTTCCTCTACCATCGTCCATTCCATTCCATTCCCTCCCCTCCTCCTTACTCTGAAAACCTTGTGCTTCCCTCAGACCTGCTGGTTTCTCCCTCTTGTGCAGTGATGGTACCAAAAGTGGACCCCACACTTTGCAGCTTGAAGGTGGGCTATGAATATGTAAATTGCATTGCACCACCCACACTGGTTCCTTTTTTTCTTTTGCACCCTACACTTTTAAACCAGTTTTCAAACCTGTTTAGGAAATAGGAAGTTGCCTTGTACTGTCAAACCACTGGGTTATCTGGCTTAGTATCATCTACACTGACTGGCAGAAGAACTCCAGGGTTTTCAGCAGGAATCTGTCCTGGACCATATGTTGGAGATGTCTGTGATTGAACCTGGGATCTTTTTTTTATGCAAAGTATGTGCCCTACCACTAAATTATTGCCCATCAATTTGGTCCCCTCAAAGAACTGCAGGAATGGTGAGAGTGCTTAGCACAACTTAATGCAGATCCTTTGCGCCTTCACAGCACTATAATTTTGAAGGTTGTGTGCCTGGGAAGCAACCTTAGTGCTTTCATGGCACTAAAAGTCCCTAGGCTCCATGTCTGAGAGGGAGCCAGTGCAGTTAAATTGGTTTGATATGACTTTCCATTCATATCTCTTTTAAATGAAGTGTTTGGACTCTTCCACGGAAGAAGTAAGAGCCAGGCATTTCCACCCAACCCATGCAAGGCTTAGCTTTGGCAATGCTTTAGAGATTTCTGCTAATGGGTTCTCCCAATGGAGAGCATTAGCAAGTTGATTACTCAGGTGTTAGGGAACCCTCCAAGGAGGGACACTTCTCATCATAAAGTTTTGATGTCGACCGGCTAACCTGTGTAATTTACTCTGAAAAACCAGAGGGAAAATTGAATGTTTTTATGACAACAGAGGGATTATGTCAGTATTCAGCATGCCATATAGAATTCCCAGAAGGGTAAGTAAATAGACTCCACTTGCAAAAGATGGGAGAGGGAGACAAAGGCAGAGGGAAATGGACTTGATCGGTCTTACACAAAAGATAATGACACTGTTAGTGATACATGTTGGAAATGTGTCACCAGCACATGGATGGTGGACTTGTAAACATTGGGAGTTTTAGGGAGAAAATTATGGCTGTAATGTAAGAAAAGGGTTGGTATTCCCTAAAAATTAACTTTAAAACGAGTTACAATTCGGTACCACCAAAACCTAACAGCTCATAAAGTATTAATAGCAACTATATTGTGAGTTTGCACAATTGCAACCAAGCAGGAAGGGGATGTGGCTAAAATGTCAAAGTTGACAAAAATGGTACATGTCTGAGAAGGTAGACAAAGGTAGGGGCAATTTGCTCTCCTTTCATAAATTATATCGGAAGAAAGAATACAAGCACTTCATCTGTCCCTATTTGTTTACCAAGGACATAAATAATGAAACTGTTGTTGTTGTTGTTGTTGTCATTGGCTGTGCTGGCTGAAGCTGATGGGCCACAGGTCCCCCATATTTGCCATAAATCAATTGTGTGTCATATGACATGGAAGAAGAAGAAGAGAAGAGTTTGGATTTGATATCCCACTTTATCACTACCCTAAGGAGTCTCAATGGAGGACCCTTTGTGGTGGAAACACATTGTGTATCAAAATGTGGGCAGGCGACTTGGAAATGTATGACCTTGGACAGTTCACTGCTCTTGATCTTGTTTCTGAAAAATGGCATTACTCATGGACAACCTCTCTTGGTTGTGAAAGAAATACTGAACCAAATCAAATCAAACCAAAGCCAGCAAAATAAATATCGCCCGCACTTTACATATCCAAGCGATTCATAACTACATTTGCTCCAAATTTGTTTAAAATTACTTAATATCTAATCTTCACACACAGTGCTATTATTTCTTAAAGGAAACCTGAACATCGCCTTTTAAATCAGAGACCCTATTTTATTTTGTAATTTTAACCAGAGAATCTTGATAATTAAAACAACAACACCTAGCTCATCTGTTTTAAAAGATCATCAGCCTGAGGCTGGTGGAAGTTAAAACCCTTGTCTGAGAGTGTTAGAAAAAGACTTTGTCAAGGTTGCAGTTTTTAACAGGTCATTGATTTCATCTTGTGGAGATGATCTATGAAGAATATCTATAACCTTTTATGGCACATTACGGTAAATGAAAACAAACTGCGTACCCTTGGGTTAGTTAAGAATTCCATTCTAATGAGGATGTACTGTTGCTATGCGAGGACAATAATTTATCCTGTTCTCAGGCTGGCGGTGCTCACAGCTTAATGCGCTTGTTTGTCATCTGTATGTATACACAGGCTGGGATATGAAAGCACAGATCAATACATTACCACAATTTGGGAGCATCTATGGGGTGGGCAGGCTTAATCGCAAGTTCCCATGTAGGAAGGCTTTGTGCATGAGCATACATCAAAGTGGGTGCCTAGCTGTAATGTATTCTGATACAAGCCCCATATTCTCTGCATCGGCAGTACTTACCGTTCCATTAGCAAGCCAACCGCAAGCCCCTTCCCCACATCATAGTCCCAAGAATGTGACTAGTCAGATGCCTCACTTTATTAAGAATCAGCTGCCTAGAGTTAGGACACATTTGTTAAAAGGTCTGATGATCGTTAGGGAGATGCAAACTAATATATAGAGAGAGCAATGGATATGAGATACAGTTATGGATATCAAAGAGCTCTGCCAATGCCTTTTTTAAAAAGTTATTTTGAGTGGCAAGATTGTCACAGAGAAGAGACACACTCACTGGAACAACAGCAATAAATTGGTATTTATAGCTGATATTTTAGATCTTGCCTTTCCAAAAAATAAAAAATTAAGGCAGCTTACAAGGTTGCAAGCCAACCAATATATAATAAAATAATGATGACAAAAATGATAGAAACTAAGGGCAATCTATCTAGTGAGGGAACAGTGGGTTATGTGCAGCTAAGTTTTGCTCAGTGTTGGAATGGGCGGACCTATGCTAATTGTGTCCCTTAATTTCAGTGGGTCTGCTCTGACTAGTATTGGATGCATCCTGGAATAAATGATTCTCAGTTGGTTCATCAGTCAATTGGGTATTGTGGGCTTTGGCACACATTTGTGATATAAAAGATCAAATATAAGGGTCGGATCCAAAGAAGGGGTTTCTTTGGTATAGAGAAGGTGCCTTCTGGAAACAAAAAAAACATGTTTTGCATTTATTGATTTATTCAAATATGCACAATCTGCTTTATACGTGAAAAAAATGGAAATGACATTGAATCGTAGAGCAGCTATGAAACATGAGCTTTACATGGAGAAAGTCCCAGGACCAATCGCTGTCCTCTCCACTTAAAAGGATTAACATCCTATACCTTTTTAAATGTGGGGGGGGGGAGTTATTGTTTTGTTTTGTTTTTGTTCCTGATATCATTATGTATTTTGTGTCTTTTATCTTGTGAACTGCCCTGAGATCTATGGATGAAGGGCGCATACAAAAAATAAACAAATAAATAAAACAATAAATTAGTTTGTAGGAGATGAGATATAACTGTGTCTGCTTGAGACCCTGGAAAGCCACTGCCAGTCAAATCAGACAATGCTGGGCTGGTTGGAGGCAGCTTCCTCTGTTTTATATTGTACTAGTCACTGTCAACCACCTCCAAAGGTACATGAGAATGGATCATGAGAGGTGGAATAATAGTCTTGCCTTATGCAGATGTATTATATACAAAATCCTCAGGGAGTAATATATCCATATCTATCTATCATCTATCTATCTATCTATCTATCTATCTATCTATCTATCTATCTATCTGGACCAAAGCTCACAATAAATTACAGTATCTAATAAATTTGGATTTATTTTTGGTGTTCTAGTATATGAGCCTTCTCTCAGAGAAAGGTATGTATATTTGTGAATTCTGAAACCTGCTCTTCTTCCAAAGGATTCAGTGGTATGATAACCTGGAAACTTTCTAACTCCCTGCCCCTTGATATTAGGAATGCACCTTCACTGTACTATTTTCAGTGCTTGCTAAAATCTTTATTGTGCTGCCAAGTCTACACAGGAATGTAATTTTAGTATGTACTTTTGAGCCAACCCAGGAACATGTCAGGAAGCCTTTTTGAGTGCCGGTGTGGCATAGTGGTTAGAGTGTCTGACTAGGACCTTGGTAGTCCAAGGTTCGAATCCCCACTTGGCTCACTGGGTGACCCTGGGTCCAGCCACTGCCTCTCAGCCTAATCTACCTCACAGGAGATTAATGAGGAGGGGGAGAATGCCACCTCGAGCTTCTTAGAGAAAGAGATGAGATATAAATGCAATAAATAATACAGTGGGACCTCCGGTTAAGTATTTAATTCTTTCCGGAGGTCCATACTTAACCTGAAACTGTTCTTAACCTGAAGCACCACTTTAGCTAATGGGGTCTCCTGCTGCTGCCGCGCCGCCGGAGCACGATTTCTGTTCTCATCCTGAAGCAAAGTTCTTAACCTGAAGCACTATTTCTGGGTTAGCGGAGTCTGTAACCTGAAGCGTATGTAACCTGAAGCGTATGTAACCTGAGGTGCCATTGTAAATAAATCATATTGAAACCGTACGCCATTAAACAGAGGGCAGGACCGTCCTCTGACAGATATAGAGAACTGTCCCCTGAAAACAAGGACAAATGGCCACCACCCAAGCTGGTAAGTCCATTCATGCCCCACGCCAACATTTTCTAATTGTACCCTGAAGGCAATATGGATGAGTTGTAGACCCTAATGCAAACACACCTAATTGCAAATGTTAATTATCAAGTTCTCCCAATTTTGTCCCCCCCTTCTCTCTGCTCCCCCCCACACACCTTGCCAACAATCCCTTCCAAAGTACCTTGTAATCTGGTTGCATTTCAGATGATGAGGGTAGGGCGGCGGGGGGGGGGGGTGTTGCGCGCAGAAATCTGACACTTTTGTCTAAACATAAGTAGCTTACATTGTTGTACCAAAGTGAGCATGAGTTAATCTGCACTGGCAACATTTGCGCAGGGAACCATCTGCAGCCTTCCTTGTCTGAACATCAGTAATATTCCTCTGTGAATTTCTCATCTTGATGGCCGAGGGAGGGAGCAGCCTCTATTCAAAGGTTCCATAAATGCTTATAATTGCCACATTAAACTTCAGTTTATTATTTTCTCCGGGTGCAGGTACGCGGATGATATGAAACCCCCGCTGCATTTACATACAAATTGAAGATTTTCTCTCCCCCCCCTTCTTATTATTAATCAGCCTGGTAACAGGAATCAAACGGCAACACTCCATCAGGTCCTTAAATACAGTTGGTGACATTTTTACCACGCATTAGCATGATAGGGCAAGCCGAATATAATGTACCAATGATTGCTTTCCCATTGAAAGCACAAACAGTTTCATTTTTCCTGTCATCTCAAATAAGTGTTAAAGAGGGTTTGGAGGCTATTGTGTACATTCCGTATGCTAGGGACTTCTAAACGCCGATGGCCACATTAAATAACCATTAGTGGCTCGGCTTAGATCATGGCTACATCCCTTCTCACCAGAATTTATTCTTTGATTTAAAGTAAAAGCAATCTGCAACTGCTTTCATAAAGGCCTTTGCAGGCACAGAGCCCATCCCACCCCTTCTGTATACACCCCCCACCAAAAAACCCAAAATGCATTACAACAGTAATTTTATGACTGCGAAGATAACTGCCGTTAACAAGCCACTTAATTAAAATGTACAATAAATAGAAGTCTATGGCCTTATCTTCTCTCTGAGTTCCCAGCAGCTTAAACTCCGATGCCCAGGCTGGCTGTTTTCTGGGCTCGTTTACAGATTAATTGCTTCTCCCCCCTCCCCGCAGCTGGCACAAACTGCCTTCTCCTTCAGCCAGATCGTAAATGACCAGATAGGGACTTTATCAATCAAGCTCCCCTTTTTCTCTCTGATTGCTCCTATTCAACACTTTCTGAATTTCACATTGAAGGGAACAGAAGCAACAGAGATAGGATTTAACATCTCTGGTTTTGTGTGTTTGGAATTCACGATAGAAAATGGACCCATTTGGCATGGTTTAAACTCCCCCCCTCCCCAAATAAAACAACCATCTGAACAAGGCACTCTGCTGTTCCTGGGTTGAAATTTCCCTTCTATGTTCTGGGAAGAATATACAAGAAAAGTAACCAGCACGCTGATTAGTATAGCGCAAGATTTCCTCCCTCCCTCCTCTCTGGCACTGTTGAGGCATCCAGGCTTCTGTGTTGGGATAGTGATGGACTGCATTGCCTGTGCTGCTGAGACGTTTGCTCAAATTCTGCAGCACATGCAAATTCTGCAACTAGAATATATAATGTAAATTAGATAACGTCACACCAATGTGTGGACTAGGGAGACCATAGTTCAAATCTCCACTGAGTTATGAACCCCACTTGGGGCAGCAGAGGCAGCCATGGTCTCTCAGCCTAACTTACCTCATAAAGTTGTTATGAAGACAAAAATGGGGAGGCAGAGAGCCACGTATGCCACTTTGAGCTCTTTGGAGCAAAAGTGCGATATAAATGTAATAAAATTCCCTCCAGCTGGTCCCAGATGAAAACAGCAACACACCTGTGACACCCCATTTCTCTCACAGGTAAGGAGGGACCATAAATCTGGGGTAGTAGATCACACATCTTGTAGGTAGAAGGTCTAAGTTTCAGTCCCATTTCTTAGCATTTCCAGAGCTTGAGATTCCCTGTCAGGCATCATAGTTGTTTTCCATTTCACTTCAGTGTGAAGCTGCATTCAACCAGAGCACCTGGTGTGGATGAAGAAGATCTCAGGTTCAGTCACTGGCACCTCCAATTAAAAGGATCAAGTAGATGATGATTTATTTAGGAAGCTGCTTTAGACTGAGTTGGATCCATTGATTGATCTGTCTCCGCTGATGGGCAGCTGCTCTCCAGGGTTTCAGGCATGGACCCAAGTGGATTTTTTTTTGCTTGAGTTTATAACTTTATTCTATCAAGACCTGAGCCTCAGACAAGCTCTGTACAGGCCTGACTGTTAGCTTTTAAATACACAGGACAAAGATACATCACAGGGTGCAGAAAGAATGTACGCAGGTCATACGAGTCTGATAGCAACATCAGTCTAGTTCAGGCTCCCCCAACCTCGGCCCTCCAGATATTTTTGGCCTACAACTCCCATGATCCCTAGCTAGCAGGACCAGTGTCAGGGATGATGGGAATTGTAGTCTCAAAACACCTGGAGGGCTGAGGCTGAGGAAGCCTGGTCTAGTTCCTCTGGATCCAGAAGTGTTGCTTTTGCATCTCTCTCATCTTCAGCCGCAGGCAGAACCATCATGTTCAAAACTAACACTGTGCCCCCCCCCGCTGCATTCCATTTGCCTGACCTGATCAGCCTGGTGTGACCTGCTGAACTGATTGCCCACTGATTAGTGTCCGCTGATCCCATCAATACTAGACCATACGAAGCCAGGAGAACCCCATTACCCCACTTTGCACTCAGTGATCAAAGCAACCACGTGACTCGTAACTGCTCCTGCCATGTTATAATAGCATTTAGTGATGCTGATGCATCTGGGGGAGTTTTTGCCAGCACTCCATTATGTTTAATTGCTGCTTTGCAGTTATCTCTCTACCTGCTGGCTTTCATCAGCGTTATGAAATGCAGACCAGAACTGCGCGGCACACAACAGACTCTCTTTCTCACTCTCTGACTGTAGCAAGGTGTGTTGTTTCAGGTTACCTGCTCAGAATGCAAACCAAAGCTTTATAATTTATTTGATTTCTGCTGCGGGCTGAGCCAAGGGACTGGATTCTATTTGGAGTTCTCAACGTGCACGTGAGAGCAACTTTGGAAAAATAGGCTATATTAACTCCAGCTTGACTCCTGAATACATATGAAGCTTTAGTATTCAACATAATTTGTGTAGCTCTTTCTGTGTCATTGCTGGGGTGAGTCTCTTCAGAGTAAATATATGCTGTGCGGTGTGTCAGCTGGGAGTGAGCACTGACATTTCCAAATGAGAGGCTCTTCTCTAAAGAAGAAAGGTGCTGGGGTGGGGAAGCAGGTAAGGATTCCTGTATGCAGGCCTGCCCCCAATGGCCATGTGACAGAGGTTGACAGTAGTGGCCAGAGAACATCAGGTTAACCCAGGCTGTCAAGAAAGACCCATGCCTGAAACCTAGAAGAGCTGCTGTCAGTTGGTGTAGACAATACTAAGCTGGGTGGACCACTGGCTAGACTTGGTATAAGGCAGATTCCTGTGTTCCTAACTCAACTTGTTATGTTGGCAACAGAATATAGGCTCTTCTAACTAAACCAGAGAGCTTGGAGCATATTAACTGATTAATTGGAGGAATTAAGTGATTAATGGCTTGACTGCAGGCTAAAAATACAACACTGATTAATCAGGACTAGTCATCTTCCAGTGCCCGGATCTCTTCTGCTGTTGTCTCTTTGCCATTGCGTTTCGGAAACGAAACCTAGACTTTAGATAGACTAGAAGGTTTGAAGGCAAGCAAAGACCATGCAGGTGATTTATTTATTTTAAAAAACCCACATTATAACTTGCAGTGAAATGGAAATAGCTCTTTTTAAAGGCAAGGAATTCTGAGCAGAAACACAACCTCCACAACCTTTACCAAGCAATTGCTAGTTATTCCTTACCCTCATGTTTGGCAGTACATTTATTCTGCCTCTAACACTGATTTGATTGGTCAATTGCTGATCAAAATATTTTGATGGACTAAAACGCCCTCCCTCCCAATTAATTGGGCAGAATATTTTAATTTGTTATTTTTTTTGAATACAAGTCCTTTTAAAGTAGTGGAATGCAGGAGGCATCTTTGGAGAAGGACAACAGCTCAGTGGTGGAACATCTGGCTTGCATGCACAAATCTGCAGCATCTGCAGGTAAGGGAGGGAATGTCGCCTGTCTGAAACCCCGGAGAGCCTGTCAGTGTAGACAACACCCAACTAGATGGATCAGTGCTCTGACTCAGTATAAAGCACCTTTCTACATTCCTAGAGGATGTATTCCTTTCCATGTGGGCAGGAATTGGCAACAGCTCTTGTGAAGGAACTGCTTCATCACATGGGAGTAGGAATAGGCAAATATGTCGGTTTGGGGTTCTCATTTCTCCAGTCCAGTTCTCCACACTTCCACATTGGTTTGCACATTAAAAAAGCCACCCTCTTTATACAGTGGTACCTTGGGTTACGCACGCTTCAGGTTACATATGCTTCAGGTTACAGACTCCGCTAACCCAGAAATAGTGCTTCAGGTTAATAACTTTGCTTCAGGATGAGAACAGAAACTGTGCTCTGGCGGCGGCGCAGCAGCAGCAGGAGACCCCATTAGCTAAAGTGGTGCTTCAGGTTAAGAACAGTTTCAGGTTAAAAATGGAGCTCTGGAACGAAATAAGTACTTAACCCGAGGTACCACTGTATTTATTCATCGACATTTTAGTGTGCATTTCCTCTAATATGTACACGTTTGTATGCAATTTTCCCTAATATACACACTTTTTGAGCATTTCCCCCTACTATAATGCACCCTTTGCATGTTATTTCCAGAAATACATTCATTTTTGTGCATACACTTCTCTAGTATATGCATTCTTGCACATAGTATTTGTTTGGAGAGCTGCACTTCAAAATTCAGAGAAGTGCACTTTTGGAAGGACAGCTGTGTATCTATTTGTTTTTGTTTGCAGTGCCTCTTGAGCCAAAATGCTTCAGATCGCTGCTGAAGACTGCTTGGTTGGTCCATCTCAGTGAGAATTAGGTGCCAGGTTGAATCCCTGGCATCTCCAGGGAGGCACAAAGTACTACTACTACTACTAATTTTATTATTTATACCTCACCCATCTGGCTGGGTTTCCCCAGCCACTCTGGGCAGCTCCCAACAGATTAAAAACAAAATAAAACAATTAACAATTTCCCTAAACAGTAGGCAAGTTCACATTGGTATGTGAGCCAAACAGAATCCCTCCCCCACCCCTAGATGTTAGCATCTCAGCAGGTGAGGATGAGGATGGCAAGTGTGGTGGAAAGATTCAAGGACAATCAAAGAAACATTTAACCATTTCCGTGTAGTACAGTATCAAAATAATTTTTTTGGATATACAACCAGAAACAGCATCTATGCCTCTCTTCAAGAACATTGGCTATTCTTCTACAGTTCTCCATGTCATATGGTTGTGAACAAGGATTTTCAACTCTTTGACAAATATGAGGAATCAGAAAAGAAAAAGGCTTTCTTATGTAGCTGCATTGTTTTATACTTCCTGGATGTCCCATGATCATACCTTGGTTTTCGAACAGCTTAGTTCTCGAACGTTTTGGCTCCCGAACGCTGCAAACCCGGAAGTGAGTGTTCCAGATTCCGGTTGAGTGCAGGAAGCTCCTACAGCCAATCAGAAGCCACGACTCGGTTTTTGAACGTTTTCATAAGTCGAACTGACTTCCAGAATGGATTCCATTCAAGAACCAAGGTATGACTGTACAGTGGTACCTTGGGTTAAGAACTTAATTAGTTCTGGAGGTCCGTTCTTAACCTGAAACTGTTCTTAACCTGAGGTACCACTTTAGCTAACGGGGCCTCCCGCTGCCGCTGTGCCGCCGCCGCACTATTTCTGTTCTCATCCTGAAGCAAAGTTCTTAACCTGAGGTACTATTTCTGGGTTAGTGGAGTCTGTACCCTGAAGCGTATGTAACCTGAAGCGTCTGTAACCCGAGGTACCACTGTAATTGTGTTCTATGTTATAAATCAAGCACTGCTAGGAGTTGCTTCCTTTTGTTTTCCAACGTATTTCCTATCAATGAAAAATGTGGTGTGGCACAAACACCCCCCCCCCGAAAGTGTGGCCCAGAGAAAAATGTTTCAGAACCACTGCTCTACCCTGACTGACAGTGGCTCTCCTGCATTTCAGGTAGAGGTCTACCTCTGCTCTACCTGGAGATGCCAGAACCTGGGACGGGCTTTGCACCAAGATGGACCAACCAAGCAGTCTTCAGCAGAGATCAGAAGCATTTTGGCTGAAGAGGCAGTGCAAACAAACACAAAGTGGGTGAGCTATCTGACAGAAGGATCAGTTCAAGGGGGCCTGACTTCCAATAGCCACAGTTGCCTTGGCTGAAACAATTTATAAAGTGGCAAGGTGATGAATGCTGCTTTAAGTGGACAAATCACATTGTGGAGGTGTGACGTGGTGTCAGCGTGAGTAACATGATCGCTTCTCTTCAGGGAAGAATAACAATCACAAAGAGGGAGAGGTGTGACAAGTTCAGGAGTGGACTTCACACCGCTTCTGTCCACTATAAATCACTTGCAGGGGATTTGCCTTCCTAATATCTTTACATGCCCTTCCTCATCCTTCCCCTTCTCTTCTGGTCTCTCGAGGGTGTGTTTCCAGGCCTGAGTTTCCCAGCCCTTCCCCAGTTCTTTGGGAAGCAAAACCCTTCCATCGATTTGTGCTGCGGTTTCTTCATAAATCTACGAGGCTTGCCTCCATCAAGCTGCATTTTCCATTAAAATATGGTTCCCTGGTGGCTACCCATACTATGAAAAACGTGTAGCCATAAGTCTTTTCTGAACTGCTCATTATCTGTTCAGGTGCCCCAGAGGATTCTGACACCTAAGGCCTGTATCCTGTGTAGCAGAATGAATGTGGATGTTGTCCATAGACTAACGGGGGGTAGCTGGCCTAGTCCATTCTGGAACATAAACATTCCATTATTATTTTTTAGTTATTAGGGCAAGGCCTTTAAAGCAAAATAAGAAAGAAAGAGAGAGAGAGAGAGAAAGAAAGAAAGAAAGAAAGAAAGAAAGAAAGAAAGAAAGAAAGAAAGAAGAAAGAGAAATTCACATCCAACTGCTAGTTCCATGGGACACGGGTGGCACTGTGGGTTAAACCACAGAGCCCAGGACTTGCCGATCAGAAGGTCGGCGGTTCGAATCCCTGCAACGGGGTGAGCTCCTGTTGCTCGGTCCCTGCTCCTGCCAACCTAGCACTTCAAAAGCACACCCAAAAGTGCAAGTAGATAAATAGGTACCACTCCGGCGGGAAGGTAAACGGTGTTTCTGTGTGCTGCTCTGGTTCGCCAGAAGCGGCTTAGTCATGCTGGCCACATGACCCGGAAGCTGTACGCCTGCTCCCTTGGCCAATAAAGTGAGATGAGCGCCGCAACCCCAGAGTCGGTCACGACTGAACCTAATGGTCAGGGGTCCCTTTACCTTTACTAGCTCAATACTAAAGGGCATTGCTCAGTGACAGAGCATCCGCTTTGCTTGCAAAATGTCCCAGGTTCAATCCCTTTTATCTCCAGGTAGCGCTGTGAATGCCATATTTTGAAGAGCAAAAAAAGAGAGGACACATTTACCAACTTCTACTTTTAGCTATGGATCGCTATGACAACTCTACCCACGAAAAAGAGGACGTGTCCTGGAAAAAGAGGACATATGGCAACCCTTCCTGGCATTTGTAAGAAATTGATCTTTTGGTGTGCCAGCTGCTACACTTGGGAACTCCCTGCCTCTTGACACCATGCAGGCACAGTCACAGTACCTTTTTTGGTGCCTACTAAAAATGATTTTTGTTTAGACAAGTCTAACCAGCTACTTAGAATGCTGGTGTGTGCTTTAATCTATTTTTAATTTATTGCTGATTTTAATTTTGTGAATGTTTTAAATTGTTTTAAACTTTAAAAAAAAATAGTTTTATTCTTTTTGTAAACTGCTTTGAGGGTGTGTGTCCCTACAATCAAGCAGTATATTAATTTTATGAAATAATAAATAAAAATTCAGTTCTGTTTGCACTATTATGAGAAACTACCTAATTATCACTTCTTGAACTAATATACAAATCGAAATACAGCTATCCTTTGAAATTTGCACTTGCCCAAATTTGGTGAGGCAGTTCTCCAACCAAACTGCACCTACAAAAATGCACATAATGATGGGAAACTGTACATAAAAATGAAGCTGTGAGTGAAAACAGTGTACAATAATCTGCTATATTAAGGGAAATTGCTTGTAAAAATGTGTACATTAGTCAAAGCCACATAAATTGTATTTATTAGGAGAAATTTGTGCTAAAACAGCCATGAATTTTCATGAGGATTATTATTATTATTTTAAACCAACCTGCATGTCACTACAGAAATGTGGAAAACCTAATTTAAGATTGGAGAAATGAGAAATTGAGAGGAACCAACATGGACAAACCTGGCCACCCCTACCTACCACATTGTTTCAGATGCTGCCATAATTTGCTACATCTTCCTTGGTTTAATAATTTTTTGATTGATTTTTTTTTAGAAAAACCTTGAAAAAGTGCAAAAGCATGATGCTGATTAAATCTTTTCTGTGTGTCCAATATCTCTTTATAAGAAGCCCTGAAGCTCTCTCCCTAATATTATTTGTGCTATGAAATTTTACTGATTATCACCTGGCTTTGTTTGTTTTTGCTTAAATTTGTACACATGCCCAATTGTGTTTCTCCATCTTCTTCTGCACTGTGGCGGAAACTTGGGCTCATTTAATCATCGTCATCATCTTAATATCAGAGATTTTGGAATATGCACGTGGGTGGGAGGATTGAAAGTAATTATGCAGGATATTTAGCATTCCTAACTAGGGCAATTATAATTGGAAAGTGCTAAAAATGGATCAGCTTCAGATAATACTCACTGGAAGGAGCTGGGCCACATGGGGTATAATTTCCTCATGGTAGCGCTCAGAGGTTGCATAGAACTGATATCCATGAGATGGGCAGCAGGGAGGAAGATTTGCAGTTTCTTGATTCTTCCACAGAACTGACTAGCTCATGCTTGGTTTCCCATAGAGCCAAGGGTTTTCACAAATCCACCTTCTCTGCTGAACTTAAACATGCAATCCTATCTATCTTTACTTGGAAGAAGAATAGAATCTTAGAATTTTTTAGTTGGAAGGAATCCTGGAGATTGTGACTAGGGTTGCCATATTTCAAAAAGTAAAAACTAGGACAAGTTGCTGAGCTTTTTTTCCTAGGAAGACCCCCAAATTCCCTTGGGCATCAGTTCCACCTTTAAAATTGGGAAAATCCGGACGTGTGGCAGCCCTAAGATTATCTAGTACAGAGGTCAGCAAACTTTTCCATCAGGAGGCCGGTCCACTGTCCCTCAGACCTTGTGGGGGCCAGACTATATTTTGGAAAAAAATAAAAATTAACGAATTCCTATCCCCCACAAATAACCCAGAGATGCATTTTAAATAAAAGGACACATTCTACTCATGTAAAAACACACTGGTTCCCGGACCTTCCGTGGGCTGGATTTAGAAGGTGATTGGGCCGGATCCAGCCCCCGGGCCTTAGTTTGCCTACCCATTGCCTACCCATGGTCTAGTAACTAGTGGACTTTAGTTCAGCTTGTCCTGTGTGATGACAGAGACTCTTATGTGAGAGTAAGAAAGCAAGCTTCATTCAACGCTTGCAACAGCATGGCTCAGGATGCAGAAACAGATCAACAGAGTTCAGGAATGACTCCATGGGTCTGAGACTAGATGAAAGCTGCAAAGATGTCTCAACAAATGGTCGCATCGCTCCTGCCAGCTTTTAAAGGTGAGACATGGCATGGTTATGCATGAAACTCTTTCCCCCAACAAGACTGGTGCACTTGGAGTCTCACACTTCCTCAAGGGGCTGGGTCTGTTGCCAATGGCAGATACCATGTCCAGTTCCTGGTGATAGGATGGGGCTCAATTCCTCTGGTTCCTCATTTGTCTGGCTTCCCCTCTTGGCTGGATGATGCCCTCTGCCCTTGCTAGGGAATCTCTCCATGAACCTCTCTTTGGTGTCAAAGGTGATGAGAAAGTGGTGTACGGCCAGCAGTCTGGGAGGCTGAAATCCAGCCACATCTGTAAGGCCAAAGGTTAGACACCCTGATTTAATGTAATTTTGCTAAGCTGCTGAACCTCCTCCTATGTCAGTTTGGGAGGTGTTGTTTAGACTGTATCTTGAATTATCTAAGTGAGGATAAGCTTGCAAGCCATTCCCATCCTGCCGGTTTACTTTTTGCTCCAGAAGACTTCCGAATTACCAGGTGGGTGGTAAGACAACTAGGGCCAGGCAAGGTGAGGGACGAATTAGATTCAGTTCACATTTAAAGGAGAACCTACCTAATTTGCACCTTCTGAAAAAAGATGTAAACTAAAACACAGCCATCCTTTGAAATTTGCATTTCTCTGAATTTTGCGATGCAGTCCAGCAACCAACACATACAAATACATATATACTATTTATTATTATTATTATTTATATATTGGCCTTCATCACAAGATCTCAGGGCAGTTCACAGAATAAAATGCAAGATAGAAACACAGGTAAATAATTAAAATTAAAACAGCATAACGATAATGCCCCCCCCTTCCAACAGACACATTTAAAAGGCTGTAGAATATTAATCATCCAAAGGCCTGGATGACGAGGGAGCATTTGCTAAGGTAAAGTATGCATAGAACTGCATATATTAGTGAAAATAACAAATGGAAATGAGGAAAATGCTTGGCAAAAATGTGTATATTAGGTAAAATAGCACTCAGAAATACGTGTTAGGATAAATTCACACAGAAGTGCTGATGAATTTTCATGAGGACACACAACACAAACTAATGTGGAGAGCTGAATCTAAGACTGAGAGGGTGAGAAATGGAGAGAAACCAAAACTGACAGATTCGCCCTGCGCTACAACCTACTCTGATCTTCCTTTATAGGCCTCCTTATTGCTTGAGGTCAGAAAGTTGAGCCACTGACATTCCACTTAACTGCAGTGGCAGGGAGCGTGCGCACACACATGCATATTTTACAGTGGTTGGTGGAAAATGGTGATCCCTCTTGAAAGAGTTCTACTGGAGTGCTACCTTCCAGGAATGCTCAAGAAATGTGAAAACAGGGAAGGAAAGGCTGTGTTTTGTGTGTGTGAGTGGGGGGGGGGGGATAATTGCTGGTTATTTTGTTCTCTTGCCACTTCCGCACTTTTAAACATTTTCAAACCAAAATTAGTTTTATTTTTATGTGGTTACCCTTTCTTCTAACCAGTTTGGGAGTTTTGCAAGAGGTGGTGGGTGTGGGACATGAAAGTTCAGTTTGTACATTTTAGAAATAAGCAGATCAATAAGCAAATACGCTTTCCGCAGAGCCCCCATGCTTTTAGGTGTTTCTTTAGCTGCTACCAAAACTGCCAACTGCACTGAAGCAAGGGATGTTTTCCACACTGTCTAAGAAGCGAAGGAAGACATGATTTCACTAAGCTAGACAGGAAGGGCTAGAAGCCAAGATGTGTTGCTGACTAACTTCCCCTATAGCTCTGGGGCAAGCCAGATAATGTCCCAGTTTATCACCTTTCCCACCGTCAGGTTTGTCCTGACTATAAGATCATAAGAGCTTTTAGTTCACATTTGCGAAGGAAGCCTCCAGTCCCCAAGCCAGGTGCTTGGGGCAGTCCTGTTGACATCAAAGATCATCACTGATACGGGGCCTTCCACCTCTTTGTTCTTCTGACCACAATCCTGGGAAGAAAGCCTTTGTTCCTGCCATTTTACAGACAAGGAAGTGAGGCTGAGAGACAGTGTCATGCCTCAGGGGGACCCAGTGAATCCGTGCCTAAACTTGAGCTTGAACGATGAGTTTCCCCAAATCCTAGACAAAAATGCAAACCACTGAATTGTGTGGGCTCCGAGATTAAACCGGAGGCTCAGGTCTGATTCACGAAAGGCATAAGCATGTAATGGCTGTGATATTTCTTGTTTTCCATCTACTGTACCCAAAGTAATGTAGGTCTATCTACACCATGAAGTAGTATAGCCAGTAAGTGACACTGAAACATGACCAAGGACGTCTTGGTTCAGATCCTACCTTGGCCATTGTGAACTGGTGGTCTTTGGATAAATAGGATGGACCTTTTTTTCAGGGTTGATACAAGGATTTCAGAAATGGTGTATGCGTAGATTTCTTTTGTGGGGAGAGAGATTCCTTAAAAGATGAGACTTTTCAAAACAGTATTTTAACACAAGAATTCTTTTTAGCATGCCAGTTTTAAGATAGCTACAACACATGTTTCTGTGTTTATGTAGTGGTACCAAACTATACTATGAGTGAAGACTATAAAGGTCTTAAAGTGCTTACATTTTTTCACATATATCAGAGATAGGGACCCTTGGCATTCTCTGTAGGCCACAACTGTCAGGGACTGGGCAGAGGAGGAATGGTGGAGACCGCCTCCCCAGCCTGACCCTTCCAGGGAGAAGGAAGAGGAAGACAGTTTAGATTTACAACAGGGGTTTGCAGGAGGTCACAGCTTAGAGGCAGATGAGGGAAAAGTTGGGAAATGGGAGAGGAGGAGGAAGCAACAGAGGGGCAACAGCTGATGGACACATTAGAAAGCATTCCTGATCCCGCTCCTCTCCAAGAATCCAGCGAGCCTTGAAAGCAGGAGAGCAAAGAGCTGAAAAACAGAGGGCATGTAGTAGCACCCGTAGAAGTGACGAATGAGGAAGTGTTGTCGCTTCACTCAAGACAATGCCATTATCCAAGAGGCTGGGTTCTATAGCCTCTCTCTGTAATTATTGAATAGAAAGGACGGTAAGAAACCTTCCGTTGTCTTTATACCTTCCTGGGAACCAGCCGGGAGCTGCTGGCAGCATCCTGAAAACAACCCTTTCCCAGCCATTCCTCTTCCAAACACTGCTTAACACCCTTCTTGAGTGTTTTTGCCTGGCTGCAATATGCCCTTGAACTTACATCATGCTTCTTGCTTGACAGAGTGGAATTTAATGTTTGTTGCTCCATCCACTTTTGCTTCTGGCCCACATGTGGCCCCTGGAAGGTTGCATGGAAGGGGATGCTGAAAAAGGTTTCCTACCCCATATATATTCATACATATGCTGTATGGGCAATACTCTCCTTGGATTGAGAGACACGTCTGCTAGAAGGGTGAACAAGTACATTTAGTTATTGACCTGCAGTTAGTGGTAGAATCATTGAAGGAGCTGCAGGGAACATGCTTTGCATGCAGAATGTCAAGAGTTCTGACCCCAGCATCTCCAGGCAGGGTCAGGAAAGACCTTTGGCTGAAACTCTGGAGAGCTACTTGCTGATCAGTGTAGATACTGAGTGAGAGTTAGATGAACCAGGGCCAAATCCACACTATACACTTATACTACTTTAACAGCCATGGCTTCCCACAAAGAATCCAGGGAACTGTAGTTTGTTAAGGGTGCTGAGAGTTCTTAGGAGACCCCCTAGAGCTGCAATTTCCAGAGTGGTTTACAATCAATCCCTCGTCACAGAGAACTCTGGGAATTGTAGCCCTGTGAGGGGAATAGGGGTCTCCTAAGAAGTGTGATGTGTGAACAAGCCTTTTCATAGAATCAGAATGGCAGATCTGGAAGGTCGAAGCCCCTGCAATGCAGGAATCAGGGCTAAAGAATCCCTGACAGATGGCCACCCAACTAACTTCTGCCTTAAGAAAACCCCCAAGGCTGGAGACTCCACCACCTTCTGAGGTAGCCCGTCCAATGTCAAATGGATCTTACAGTCAAAGAGTTTTTTTATAATGCTGAGGCAGAATCTCCCTTCTTGCAATCTGAAGCCATTGGTTTGGGTCCTACCCTCTGGGACAGCCCATTTTGACAACGGGCATCCAAAGACTTATAACTTGAAATGCAACACTGCATTCTGTGCACTGTGTGCACCAAATTTTATGTCAGTATCTCAAAGCTAAATGGAGTTATCACACTTACGAGACAGACAATGGAATGTCAAATGGGCGAGTTCAGCCCAAAGACCCAACCCTGCCCTGAGTCATGGTTGTAGTAGGAGAAATTAATATATAAGTGTATTATGTGGATAATAATAATATGTGTCATTCTGTTAACCAGGGGAATTTTATTACCTTTATTAATGTTCTGTGTTAGAACATTCAAGCTGTAACAGGGCTACCTTTAATTACAAACAACTCTTTAGCTGTCGTATATTAACCACACTAGTTTTTAAAGGGTGGGGTGTAATTTATTAAGCAGTATTTAACTGGGTATACAAGCTGGCTTTGGGTTAGGGTGGAGTCATAATGAGGAGCTTTGTGAAGACTCTTGATGCCTGGGGTGATAAAGGTGAAATACATCTGAGGAGCTTTCTAGGGTTGGTCTTTGGATGGGAAAAAGGACTCAACATTCCAGACTGACCTGCTTAGGACCCCATACTAAGGATGGCAAATATGATGAGTTCGGCAGACAGCCACAGGCAGAGGAAGGGGAATATGGTGGACAAGTTGGTTGTCCACTATGGGAAACCAGATGCTAGATGAAACAGCTCTTTGGTTTGATAAATTAAGCCTCTTATTATGCTAAGTGTGTCTAGATTTCTGGAGGAAGCAAAAGAGAGATCTTAGGATAAACCAGATTTAGTGGTAAATGGAATGACTGAGATCTGCTGATAGAAGGAATTGCTTGATATTGTACCAAGCACATGCAGTAACCAGTGGTTGTGTTCCTTGTTGCAGACCTTTGCATGTTGACATTCATTCTTGATTGCTCCCAAACCTGTTTAGCATGGCTCGCTTGGTCTTCTCCTTTAGGTGAATTGTGCTAGTTGTAGGCATGCAAGTAGGTGTAGGAGGAGAGTAGGGATTGGTGCGATGGCTTCTGATGTCACAAAGGAACTGGCAGCTTCAAAAAGCAAGGGAAAACATTGCAACATGGTTCCTTTCGGGTAAAGGCTATGTAGGATTCTCTCCAATAAAAGATGAAGGGTCCCCCAAACATGGTGCGTTGCTTTCTTGTTTCTCTTAGCTTTTGGATAAGGCACTTCTGCCCTTGCTGGCAAAGCAGCGCAGGAGTGAAAGGCCAATGGACAGAAATGCAAATGAATGGGGGTAGACAACCAGTGTGGTGTGGTGGTTAGTGTGCTGGCTAGGATGTTGGGAGACCAGGGTTCAAATGCGTATTCAGCCAGGAAGATCACTGGGTGGCCTTGGGCCCCATCACTCAGCCCAACCTACTTCACAGGGTTGTTGTTGTGAGGGTAGAATTGGGTGAGGGAGAACTATGCATACCACGTTGAGCTCCTTGGAGAAAAGGTAAGATATAAGTAAGATTAAAAGTAAGTAAGTAATTTTATTATTTATACCTCGCCCATCTGGCTGGGTTTCTCCAGCCACTCTGGTTCACTTACAACATATCCAAAAACATAATAAAAGCATCAATCCTTAAAAACTTTCCTAAACAGGGCTGCCTTCAGATGTCTTCTAAAAGTCAGATAGTTGTTTATTTCATTGACATCTGAAGGGAGGGTGTTCCACAGGGAGGGTGCTACTACTGAGAAGGCCCTCTGCAACCTCACTTCTCACAGTGAGGGAACTGCCAGAAGACCTTTGGAGGAGGACCTCAGTTTCTGGGCTGAGAGATGGGGGTGGAAATGCTCCTGGGCCGAGGTCATTTAGGGCTTTAAAGGTCAGCACCAACACTTTGAATTGTGCTCGGAAATGTAGGCGTTGTTATAGAACACTCTGCCCAAAGTTATGCTCTGTCTATTAAAATTTGAATTACCCATTATAAATGAGATAGAGTATGGTTTTAGAGTTCTCTGACAGGTCAAAACAATTCAATGGATGGTGGCAATGCAGTGGAACCAGTCTCACTCCCTTTCCTCAGAGTTCATTGGTGGTTTCTGCTGCCCAGCAGGTAAAGGCCAAAGGGCATCACCAGGGGCAATGAAGGGTTAAAAACATTGGAGTAATTTTGGCCCAAGAATGACACCGTGTTATTTCTGTTCCTCATATCAGCCTTGAATGTGATTTTGGTTTTGGTTTTAGTTTACTGTGAGAATCTTTTATAAGCCACCCTGAGAGCATTTCAGGGTTATTAAGCATGCTAGAAATATTCTAGATACATAGAAAGCAACCATGGTCTGCGGCAGTATGGCACCACATTCCAGTGGGGGGAGGGCAACAGTAAATCCACCACCATTTTCACTCTGAATTAGGTGACATGTGAATATGGGATGTGCTGCTGGTGGACATTCAGATAATTCCCAAATCCACTTGTCTTTGCTTTCTTTTTTTAAAAAGAACAGTCATTAACCATCAGTGGGGAACATCCAGACCATGAGTCATGGCAACCTGATCTATGACTGTTGTCCAGTTCCCCCACCCATAGTTTAATATACACAGAGGTTCTTTCTTTCTTTCTTTCTTTCTTTCTTTCTTTCTACCTCATTGGACATAGCTGTCTGGGCAACGTTCTTCCTTGCGGACTAGAGCTGCCATCGAACTCCAAATGAACCTCAAGGAACCTGATTCACAGCTTGCTGCTTGGGATGGAACAGCTGGGTTCAGTTCCCTGAAATTCAGAGGCTCCCCAAGCCTTCGGGGTTCAATGTTCTTCCCACCTGGCACCTTTTCCCATGTCAAAACAAGGAAGGCATTGCCTGGCTTGATTTCGACATGTTTTGATATTGTCGGGTTTTGTATTGTATTTTTGTTTCCAGTGCCAAGAAACACGAGTTGTGGCATTATGAAACCGCTAAGAAGCATTTGCTCATACAAATTACTCATTTTAGGAGCTTGCTAATTAAATGGAAACATGTAGCAGCTTTGGAGCCCGAGATATATATTTTCCTGCTGCTGCTGTGCTCTGACATGAAGATCTACATGCTCCTGCTCCTACACTCCTAACATGTCTCTCCAACGTGTTTGGGATACATTTTTCAAAAAGAAAATAAAAGAAAAACACATTGCACTAGCAAGTAGATCTTCTTCTGGCTTTCAAAGGGAGCACAGCAAAGGTGTGGCCAGCCAAGTACAGGGTGTGTGGCATAAATCTGCTTAGTCAATTTGTTGAGAATGCAAACGGATAATAAGCACTTTACCACTCTGATGCTTCTACATAATTCCAACACAGCACCCGAGAAGCGATAAACATTTGTGATGTTACACCTGGCCACACCTGAGAATCCGCAGGTTGGAGAAGTAAACACAAGCTGAGTGGCAAATGAGTATTTTTAAATGAAAGAAGTTGGAACATGCCAAGAGTTTTTCAAAACAACTATATGATACCACCTGCTGTTTTTGTTTCTGTTTTTTTAAAAAAGCTTGATTCATTCTTTTTTGTTCTTTTTTAAAAAACTTTATTTCTCAGCTTCTGAAAATACTCATAACAAGCAATCCCTGTATACCTCTCCCCCAGGAAACATGCCATGCATGTATAAATGATACAGTCAAACATTAAGCAGGTTTGTGCAACAGTTTAGAGTTGACTATAGCAGTTAAGTGTATTCCATTGGGTTGTTGTTGTTTTTATTTTGATTATGTATTTTGTGGTTTTGTATTTTGATTTTGTTCTGTGAACAGCTCTGAGACCTGGAGGTATATAAATTCAATTAATAATAATAATCTTTGGCAATCACTCGTAGCCAAGTAAGATTGTCTTCCATAAACACGGTTTTAACAATGAGTCTGTAAGTGACTGTGGAGGCCAATTCTGGATCTACACGTCCTTCCACAGTAGGGAAATAATAGTAATAATACTAATAATACTAATACTAATACTAATACTAATAATAATACTCTCCATCTTAACAGAGTAAACTGTGGGAAACTGGTGGAGAGGTGACAACATTGTCCTTTCCAGTGTATTGAATAAACATGAACCATACAATTTCAAAATTCCCTTTGGTCGTTGTGTTCCTGTGCTTTAAGATGCTTTTTTAGTTTCTCCATAGTAAGAGCTATGTTCCATAGGCTATCCTACAATGCCTCTAGAGTTAGTAACTGTTTCCCAATATCATGCTAATATATTTCTAGCTGCTGTTTTAAAGGATGGTTTTCTCACTGCACCACCACCACCATTATTAAAGAACTTTTGCCCACCTGGAGATTCAAGCCCTTCACCTGGCACCTGGAGGGGGACAGGAAAACCTGGAGACTTCAGATGACTTGGAAGTTGCTACCCTGCCCATTGCCTGCCTAGGTGAAGTTCGGTTTAAGCTAAAGCATCATAAGAATGCAGATCTGGGGTCTGAAGTAGCCCATCCACACTGAGCACTAGGACAGCAGACCAAGCCTGCATGGATCACCTGGTCAGTCTTCCCCAAAATGGTAGCAGGCTTTGTCTTTCTGTTCAAATCAGAGTGAATTTGCATCCATACCTATAAATTAGCACATGCAGATGTTGTGCAAATCGGCACCCTTTTTCATTTTCTCCCTTCCCCTCACTGTTTTTGATGATTCAGAAGTGGTCGTCCTACTAGGCAGTGTTGTGTGACTCAAAATAAATACCGCTTTGATATTTCTGTTAGGTACACACATTGCAATATGACTGAATTATAGACAGTTATCTGCCGCAGAATGCAAAGCCCAGAGGCTTTGTGTCAGATTTAGAGGTTCAGAGTGGTTGAAAAAAATATTTTGAAGAGTCTTAGCATTAATTAGCCTTTCCCTCAAACATGATACACACAACTAATAGTAGGAATAAGGGCGCAAGGAGAGTGAGAGTGAGAGAGATTAAGGTTTCTAGCAGGCTCCAAAATCACAGCTAGGTCTTTGTCACTCTTCTGCTTTTTGTTGGGACATTCATGCCTTTAGCCATCCATGGGTGTTTGGGATGCAGCTGTTTTGGCCTCTCTCTGCTAATAAGGGGATAACTTTTTGAGGTTATGCAGTAAGGTGCTAATTGACATTAACACTGGAGCCAGGAAATGCTGACACAATTTGAAATTAACACCCTGTCAATACACAGCTGACCTGTGTTACGCCAGCGCTTTGTCAAACCCTTTGGAATTAGATTTTCAGTGCTGGAAGCAGAAGTCTCTTGCCGCGGTGAAGACTTGGATTGAACAGTCTGGGTTAGAAAACGGAGTTCACATTATTAAGAATTGTGGGTGTGGCTTTATTTTATTTTAAAAATAAGGCACTCTTGCCCACTTGGAGATTCAAGCTCCCTGGAGGGAGCCAGGCAAACACAGAGACTTCAGGTCAATCCTGGAGGTCTGGCAGCCCTACTGGAACAGAAGGAGAGATCTAAAGTGGCACAGCAAGATGTAAAGTAGAAGGACATCTTTGAGGACAATGGGTGTTTGAAAGTCTGAAGTTTCAGTCATGGACACTGTTAAGTTGTGGGTGAACATATCAGACGACATAGCGATTCTTCAAACAGCTCTTGTTTATTCACAGGCCAGAACAGAACTGAACTGAAGGGTTCAGCCAGCCTGCTTATATAGAGCTCCAGTACAACGCAACTGTAACAACTTTCTGTAACTATCCAATCACTGAACGTCACTTTCAATCCCTTATTTGCATATGTGGACCTGAGTGAAAACTATCTACAGTATCCCCCTGCTGGCCCAGGGTGAGAACTTCAGTACATAACAGACACAGTTTTACACATTACAGTCTGCAGTACATTTTAAATGCAGGTATAATAAAGGGAGGAAAGGGGGACGCACAAGGATCGGGATGGAATTCTCATATGTTTTGGTTTAGACCCAGTTGGAATACATATATTAGCATGAGTTTGGGGAGTCAGTCTGGATGAAACCCTGGGTCCTCTTCCAAACCTGGGATTCTGTATCTGTGAGGGTAGAATGTATAAGGGGAAAGTGGCCAGAGCAGTTCCTTTGTCAAGGGAATGAATTTGACTGCCCAATTACATACTACAATTTAGCACATCCAAAGAAGTTGCTCTGTGCCAGGTGGACCTTCCCCCCACTTTTCTCACCTGTCAGATATTTATGTTTTTACTTTATTTTATTTATTGAATTTCTACTCCACCCTTCAGCCGAGTATCACAGGGCAGTTTACAATATAAAAAACATAGTAACAAACAAAAATAATACAATCCCCCCTCCCTCAATTTACAAAGCCATAGATTGATTAACTGGCTAAAGGCCTGGCAGAAGAGGAAGCCTGGTGCCTAAAGATTTGTAATGAAGGTGTCAGGCAAGCCTCCCTGGGGAGAGCATTCCACAAGTGGGGAACCATCGCTGAAGAAGCTACCCTCTGGACCTCAGAGCCTCAGATGGTGGTTGCAGAGTCTGAATTGGTTCATATGGGGAGAGGCAGTCGTTGAGGTATGTAGGAGAAAAATAGCCAGAGTTGTGTGTGAGTGAGCTGGGAGCTGGAGACAACAGAGACAGGTTTGTTCTGTGTTGGACTTTGGGGCTCCCTTGGAAACCTAAAGGGGAAGCAGCGACTGAGTGTGTGTGTGACAATATATAGGGAGAACCAGTGTGATAGGATGGTTAGAGTGTTGGACTATAACCTAAGACTCCAGGTTATAGTCTGAGCCTGGGCTAGTCACAGTCTTTCAGCCACAGAGAATAAAGTGGGAAAGGAAGAACCATGTATGCCACCTTGATCTCCTTGGAGGAAAAGGTGGCATATTTAGCAAGCAAGCAAGTAAATAATGAATGAATTATGTTGGATTCCAACTTCCAGCTGCTGCAGTAATGATAAACCCACTGGAGGCAGTGATAGCCACCAACTTGGATGGCTTAAAAAGAGGATTTAGACCACACATAGGCAAACTCAGCCCTCCAGATGTTTTGAGACTACAATTCCCACCATCCCTGACCACTGGTCCTGTTAGCTAGGGGTGATGGGAGTTGTAGTCACAAAACATCTGGAGGGCTGAGTTTACCTATGCCTGATTTAGACAGATTAATGAAGGAGAGGGCTATTGATGGTGACTAGCCATGATGGCTATGCTCTGCCTCCACATTCAGAGGCAGTAATGCTTCTGGATGCCAGTTGCTGGAAACCACAGGAGGGAAGAGTGCCCTTGTGCTTGAACTTGCTTGTGTGTTACCCATAGGCATCTGTTTGGCCCCTGTGAGAACAGGATGCTGCACTAGATGGGCCATTGGCAGGCTCTTCTGATGTCCTTATGGCCAATGGTCAAGGGTGATGTAGTCTGGCTTAGTCTGGCAACATCCCTGCCCCCATCATAGGACCAGGCTGCTCCTAGAGGCAGCCAAGTCTGTCCATAGGTGTGATTAAAAAGGACAAACTCCAAAAGGGTGTGAAATTGTACTAAGCGAGTGGGAAGTTCTGCAGAGTTATTCTCCACTTCCCATCGTCATAATGTCTTCAGTTAAAAGAAAAAGGAAAGGAAAGAAAGAGCAGCGGGGGGAGGAAGAACCCTTTGAATGATCTTACTCTATTATACCATGTTACGGAGTTAATAGCTGGCCTTGTGGGACCGCTGTTCTGAGCCAAAGGAGCAGGATAATGAAAATTGTAAATTAAAAATAAATTTCAGCTTTTGGCCTTTTCCATTGAAACCTATTAGCAGAGTGGAAGACTTGGAGCAAAAATAATCAGTGGTAAATGAGGCCTGGGCTCAACTCTGCGGCTTTGTCTTTTTCTTCTCCTGAGCCTTCTGCTCAGGAGAAGAAATTTGATATTAAGAGACTTTCTGTTTCTGAAATAGAATAATGGACAAGATCCTTGGGAAAGTAGGAAGAAGAAAAGCAAAGCAATGGCCGTGACTACATAAATTTGGTGTGCTCTAGCAGCTAAGAAGAATGGCAGGGCTGTAACTGAGTGGCAAGGCATCTGCTCTGCATGCAGAAGGTCTCAGGTTCAATCGCTGGAATCTCCAGGAAGAGCTTAGAGAGAGTCCCTGCCTGAAATCTTGGAGAGCTGCTGCCTGTAGGGACTCCATTCACACTAGACACAGTATCATACTTGAACTTGAAACACTCATGACTTCTAAATTGTCTGGTCATGATTGTGAAGGACCACCAATTGGGCTAGCAACCTTCTCGTCTTCTGATTTCTGGATATTATACAGTCAGTTGTAGCTGCAGTTTCAAGTTCTGGTCCTATCTGCACTCTACTTTTAAAGCAGTATCATACTCCTCCCAAAGCATCTTAGGAGCTGTAGTTTGTAAAGGATGCTGAGAGGTAAGATACTGTCAGTGTTGCAATGCTAGGGCCATCTTTCCCTGTCTGGGGTAATTTATCCGGAGCTCCCTGTGGAGACCAGGATGGGGTGACGGGGAGAGTGTGCATGTGTGAATCGAATCAAGGTGAGCAGCCCAGTTGAGATGAACTGGAGTGTTAACCTCTGCAAGTAGCCCTGCTTAACTTTTGGTGATGCCCCAAACAGCTGGTTATATCATATATATTTACCATTTAATATAAATGAGGCATTACAGGTAGAACACCCTAAACAGAAAGTCTGCATCAGTTGGTGCCTTCCAGTGGAGCATGCATTCAGCTGTCTTCCATAGTGTCTCCAGCAATTGTGTTTAGAGAAATCAAGTGATCTCTGTGCAGGTCCTTGTGAACCATCCCTAAGTGATGGTGTTACTATCTGGTAGGCATGGAGCTTTTTGATCAGAGTAGTCAAGCTGTTCCTGGCTCCCTGAAGCATTCTTAACTGTAAAGTGCAAGCTGAACATGGTTTTGCTTTTAGGAGTACCTCTCCCTCGCCTGGGCCCTTTTTGTCAATTCACCCAACGAGTTACAATTACAGCGTTTCAGAAAGGAGACTTGCTAATCCTATTACTCATTCATCAACCTGCAAATGATAGCAGGAGCTCCAATCGAACAGTGGTGAAAAGAGCAACAGGAGTTGCCTGTGTTGTTGTGAATCTGGGCTTAGCTCAGGCACAATAAGTGTGTAATCTTAAGGTTTTGTTGAGCTGAAATCCAATCACATACTTGACTGGTAGATCACAGAGAGAGAATGAGAGAGAAAGAGGGCTACCTCTCACACACAGTGCAATCCAGATTTTATAACAAATCAACCCCTCGCCAACTTTTATATCAACTTTCCTCACAGTTTCTGGGCATGAAACACTTGATCTCAGAATAGCAGTTGGCACTGTTGTGTTTATTTATTACATTTATATGCCAACTTCAAGGATCTCAGGGTGGTATATTTGATTATTCCAACCGCATTTTATCTTACCTGTGAGGTAGATGAAGCGGGGGGTGGGGGTGGGGGTGGGATGAAGGGCAGTTAGTGAGCTTCCTGGATGAGCTGGGATTTGAACCCTGGTTTCCCAGGTTCTAGTCTGACACTCTTAACTGCTACATCAAATAGTATCTCAAGGCTGCAAGTCCCAAATAAAGTTCCCTTGGAATCTGAATAGATATCACACCTGAGTTGGAGCCCTTAAGACTTGTATCCATTCACTCAGCAATTCAAATTGGCTTGAGGAAAATAAAAGAATGTGAATTTCTGGATACTTGGTCTCCTTTTCTTATACATGCCAGTCCCTGAAGAAGTGAACTGAAACTACTGACCCACAATGATTTCTTTTTTTTTTAAAGAAATACTTTTATGTACCTTGGACCATTTTGCAGCTGAACTTTATGGAAGCCAACTACTGTAAGCGTAAGTGTCGCTTTTTTGGTTAATAATGATAATAATAATAACAATAATAATAATAATATATTAAATTTGTATACTGTGCTATACCCATAGATCTCAGAGTGGTTCACAACACAAAATTACAATATAAAAAGTACAAAAATGAATCATCATCATCACCATCCCAATATTCCCCCTTCCACAACACATTTTAAAAGGGCATTTTAAATAAGGACCCTCACAGTTGTTGGACTAACTGGTATTTATTTATAGGATTTCTTACCTGCTCCTAAGTCCTCAGTGATTGGCAGGGATATAAGGTATCAGGCGGTCCTTACAAGTTGTTAAAAATGCTGGTCTCCATTTTGAGCCACTGTACTAGGGTGGATTAATGTTTCGGTAAAGAGATAAATGTACAATGATTTAGTAACTGAAGACTAGAGGCTGTCAAAAGGACAAGATCCACAAGAACTTCTCAAGTTCAAGCCCAGCTGGAATAAGTGGGGTTTTCTCTAGAACAACCCACCTTGCTCAGCGCCTGTTCATTTCTATTTCATTTTCCAAGGAACCTATAGAGTGCTTCCCAAAGACTCGCTGTGTAGGTTTGTATTGAATAGTTTCACTTGCTTAAAGGTTCATATTAAACATTTTTGACAGTCTGTCACTTTCTCCCAAGCTACGAGGTCCCAGTGCTCTCTGTAAGCCATTGATTTGCCAGTCGTACTGTTAGCCCTTTGTGAACAATTAAGCTAAGGTCAGAGGTCACAATAGATCAATTTTGCTGACCGCGTTAATTTTATTTTTACTGAAAGGAACTTTTTGTCTCTTTTATCGGGAGGAAAATTAAGCTGTTAACTGGAATTCCACCAGGCTGTCTACCCTGAAAGCCCCGAGGCTTTAGGGAATGGGTAGCAGTGGTGCTTTAAAAAAAAAAAAGGCTCTCAGAAGGTAAATTTATTTCTTTTTTATTAAAAAGAACAATTTATGACCTATACAGTATGTCTGAGGCAGGGATCTTAACACAATGCACTGTATTTTCCCATTGCTTTTTGAAGGCTCAACCGTGCAAAGTTTTGAGTTCCCCCCTGGAGACGTACTGATTTCCTACAAATCCCCCCTTGGAGCCATTATGATCTTAGGGTGTTCAAACCACAAAAGATGTTAGCAGCCCTTGGCTTTCTCCTACTCTCCTGTTTAAAGAGCCACAGAAACTGAAACGTCACAAGATTTAAAGAACGGAATCCTTTTACGCTAATGAAACAAGTCAAGCCAAACGGGGCTGCGTGTCACGGGGACACCGCATCATTATCTTAGTATCAGACTAAGTCATACTGAGAGCAAACCCACTGAAATAAATGCACTTAAGTTAGTTATGATTTCAGTGTGTATGACTGGGACTGCATTCACATGACATTTTGTTCTAGAATCAGTAGAGATGGAGTACTTTGCAGTGGATCTACACCTGCCCAATGATCTTATGAATGGGCATATACCCAAACTGCAACCACTAGTTTCATTAATTGTAAGTTGCTTTGGATTGCCTCATGCAAGATAAAGTGACTAATAATAATAATAAATCACCTGCCCTCACCAAGCCTTCACCTGCTTGCCTTCTTAATTTACATGCAGTCCAGCAGGTGACCCTGGCTACCAGCTTCTTCCTCTTTAGTCTCAATGTTGGTCCTGTAAATCTCAGTGGGGAGAAGGATGGGGATGAAACTAGTTAGCTGGTTCCATCTGTCAATGTCTCTGGCTCCACCTACTCTTTGGTCTCCCTGCCTTCTGCCCCACCCGTCTCAATGGGCACCAGCCACCATATGCTTTTTTGAAGCACTTCCACCACTGCAGATGGCTGAAGGAAGATACTGCAGCTTTGAATCCAGCAGAGATCAGGTGACACATGGAGCCAATAGGATTCCACATGGTCCTATAAAATTGCTGATGCTAGCCTGCCTTTCTTTTTAGTTTGAGTAAGTTATTGTTCAGTCATAGACTGAGCTGCTTAACAACTAAAGCACGCAGCCCGGTATTCGAAAAGGCATGGCCCAACACACTCTTCTTAGAACCAATCTTTCCAGCTTGGAAAAGCATGTCAGCAACATGTCATTCCCTGCCATATTATTATTTGCAGAAACGAATGCAGCCCCAACCAAAGAATCACAAACAACAGCCATGTTGAAAGGAAATGATCTGCGTTATGGTTTTTAAGTAAATGATGCTCAACGAATAAAGGCCATTAGCTGCTGCCATTTACTTTGTTGAATTTAGCCAACATTACTGTGTTGATTTTAAAAGCTATCAGCTTAACTATAATAAATCCATTTGACATGTCTTTATTCCGATAAAACTTTAAGACTGCCAGTGTAGCAAATGAGATGCAAATGCTCTTTTTTATTTTAAGTATATTTAAAGCTTCCTTTTCAATGCAAATTTTACTGGAAATCCGACAAGCTAGGACAGACATCTTAGCTGTCAGCGTGCAAACGCTTTCATTTGGGTCTAGGGCTTGGGAATGGCTGGCTTTTTTTTTATTCCCCTGCAGACTGAGATAATTAAAACTACAGAGAGACGGTTTTAAATATACATGATTTGGAGTTACTTAAACTGGGGGCTAATGTGGAACTGCAGGCATTAGCATTCTTGATAGGACAACAAACTGACCATACAACATACTCCGGGGCGGTGATCTCCATTGAACAATTTCTGCTCCTCTGTAAATAATGTTGTTCTCTCTTGTGATCTGCACCTGAACTAAGTATCAAGGGACAGAACCATCCCTTTGAAATGTGGTCTGTGACTATCTGCTTTTTAAAATATATATTGCTATCAACCTGTTTCCCCCCCCCCCCCTTGAAGAAAGCCCCTACCTCGACTCATTTTTTGTTTATTTTCAGTCTGCAGCCTCTCTAGAATCAGTATCCACTTCAGCTCTGGTTTGCTGAGGCCTCATGAATGAGTTTATCTAAACAATGTGAATTTGCTCAGATCTCTCCAAAATCCCACATTTCTTGTGGTTGATAAAGCTGACTTTCGGTAAGAGGAGTTGGATCAGGGATGATTTAAATTTTTCACTGTGAAAGTGATAAAGGCTTTGCTATAAATAATAAGTATGCTCAAAACACCCACCCACACCACTATCATGGGCAAACAGTTTGAATGGAGAGGGAGAAATTTGACAGGACTCACCTGCACCCCTCAATGCCCACTGCTATTGACTTAATAAATAAATCTCTGCATATAAGAGCTGGTTCCATTTGTCACTCTCTAGTGTGACTAAGAAACAGAACCAAAGGCGGGGCTATGCAAATCAAGAGATGGGGATATGTACAGTGGTACCTCGGGTTACAGACACTTCAGGTTACAAACGCTTCAGGTTACAGACTCTGCTAACCCAGAAATAGTACCTCGGGTTAAGAACTTTGCTTCAGGATGCATTCATATTTATGGCACGAGAAGAAGAAAATTCACAAAGGTTTTGAGAACCACATCTTCCGAGGTCCTTTAATAGAAGTTTGGGATAGGTATAAAAACCTACTAGAACCTAGAGTACCACACTGGTTATCTCCATTAGAAGTTATGAGTGTAAGGAAAATTAATTTGAGAGGTAATTGGATCACATATGGCCAATTGATATTTAAAGAAAGAGGAAAATGGAAAATGAAACCATATGAACAAGTTAAAGAACATGTTTATGACTGGTTTCAAATAAATGAAATGTTTAGGAAAGACATTAAAGAATGTGGATATGTAGACAAAGACTCAAAATTTCAGACAGAAATAAAAATGATTTTAAAATTCTATCTAAAATGTATAAGTTGTTGTTAGAATGGAATTTGAAAGATGAGGAAGTTAAGTCGGTAATGATACATTGGGCAAGAGACTTTGGTTATAATATACAATTTGAAGACTGGGAAAGACTATGGAAGGAGAATTTAAAATTTACAGCATGTATGACGTTAAAAGAAAATGTCATGAAAATGTTTTATAGATGGTATATAATACCGGTAAAACTAGCGAAAATGTATAAGACATGTAACAAGTGTTGGAAATGTAGAGACAAAGAAGGCTCTTTTTACCATATGTGGTGGGAATGTAAGAAAGTGAAAGGCTTCTGGGAAAGGATATATAACGAGTTGAAGAAGATATTAAAATACACATTCATAAAGAAACCAGAGGCCTTTCTGTTAGGGATATTAGGAAATGAGATAAAGAGAAAGGACTGCAATTTTTTTCAATATGCAGTCACAGCGGCAAGAGTATTACTGGCTCAGAAGTGGAAACAACAGGAAATACCGACGATGGAAGAATGGAGAATGAAGCTGTTAGACTATGCTGAGTTGGACAAATTGACTGGGAAGATTAGATACCTAAGAGACCAAAAGTTCATCGAGGACTGGGGAAAATTTGCGGAATATCTGGAATGTATAAGTAAGGGACAGATAACGCTAGAGGGATTTAAAGAAGCACTGTGAAATTTGAGAAGTATTGTTAAAAGGGAATAGAAAGGGAAAGGATTAAAGAATAACAATACAAACTTAAGGAATGCGTAACTTAAATAAAGACTATGGATGATTTACGGAAAAGCTGAAGGAAGTCCAGAAAAGAAACATTTTGTGAAAAATTGGATGTGAAACTGTTGTATGTTTTTGTTGTAAATTAATAAAAATTATATATATAAAAGAACTTTGCTTCAGGATGAGAACAGAAATTGTGCTCCGGTGGCGTGGTGGCAGCAGGAGGCCCCATTAGCTAAAGTGGTGCTTTAGGTTAAGAACAGTTTCAGGTTAAGAACGGACCTCTGGAATGAATTAAGTTCTTAACCCGAGATACCACTGTATAGGGAAAGATTTGCTTCTCAGTGGCTTCTGGAGTAGGCTTTGGGCACACCCCAGCTGTGTTTTGCACCTCTTCCCTTTACCCCAGGGGTTGAATAACAGAATTGTAGGGTTGGAAGGTACAAGGGTCATCTAGTCCAACCCTTTACAATGCAGGAATCTTTCAGCCCAAGGGCCACATTTCCTTCTGGGCAACCTTCCAAGGGCCTCATGACCTTGGGTAGGACCAGAGGCAAAAGTACATGGAGCCACAAATGTAAATTTTAGTTTTGTGCATTAGGCAGGCTAGTTTCTACACACACTCCTACCCCACCTCTCTTCCATTCAGGGAAGCAAGAGGCATTATCTGAGTCTGAGGTTACTTTCTAGCCTGGCAAAAACATTCAGGTTGAGAAGCAAAGAAAGTGAGGGGTGTGGCCTGGGGTGAGAAGGTGTGGTTCAGGGATGGGGGTGTGGCCTAGGGAGAGTTCTGAGAGAGTAGGCAGGCCGGATTTGGCCTGGGGTCTAAGGTTCTCCACTCCTGCTTAACCACATTTGAGTGAATTTTTCCTGTTCCCTCCTATGGGGAAAATACAAGTCCTGCTTTTGAAATCAAGGTGCCTTGCTGTGTGTGGCCCTTACTGCAATTTCATGGGGGTTGCAATATGTCTTCCTGAGTACTCCACAGTATACAGTGCTCCCTTCCCTCCCATGCACCCCCCCACACACTGCCCATCCTCGCGATGGGCTTTTAAGGTCAGATAGAATGTATTTGTGTCAACAACAGCAACAGAAATAATCAGGAGATACAGCATGCAGATTTTCATCACCGAACACAGTCATTTGGCAGACATCTTTCGAGTCTAGAATAAAAGGGAAAGAGAAGATGAGACGAAATAATAATAAGCTGCTTCCGGGGGTGCAGCTGTCTGAAAAAGAAAACAAGTTACAAAGATTCTGCAACTGGAATAAGTTATGTACAGTGACGAGATTTGCATAAGTGCATTTGAATCCTTTGTGCCATTTCACAATGTGGGATTTGGATTTTCTGCATTGGTTATAATATTTGCATTGTGGGGGTGTAAGAAGCAAGGCCTGGGATGTGGAGGAATTGCGAACTGGAACACATCCTTAGGATCCCCTGATGCTGTTTGCTTGTCCCTGTTTGCCAGGCAGGGAGTCAATGAGAAAGTGGGAAGTAGCACCTAGTGCTCCTCTTTCTGCTCCTCCTGCCCATCACAGTGGTCTGGGTCAGAGGTGAAGTGCGGGTGTATAAGCTGAAGAGAAGAAGCAGGCATGGGGAGGGGTCTTCTCAAGGGACCCCCAGATGGTGCATGGGCCCTCAGCAAATGCCCGGCCGTTTTGATCCTGATTATTTATACATAACTACCAACTCTACGAGGATGGACGAGGATGGTGTTGTGGGTTAAACCACAGAGCCTAGGACTTGCTAATCAGAAGGTCAGCTGTTCAAATCCCCGGACGGGGTGAGCTCTCCTTGTTCGGTCCCTGCTCCTGCCAACCTAGCAGTTCGAAAGCATGTCAAAGTGCAAGTAGATAAATAGGTACCACTCCGGAGGGAAGGTAAACAGCGTTTCCGTGCGCTGCTCTGGTTCGCCAGAAGTGGCTTAGTCATGCTGGCCACATGACCCGGAAGCTGTACACCGGCTCCCTCGGCCAATAAAGCGAGATGAGCGCCGCAACCCCAGAGTCGGTCACAACTGGACCTAATGATCAGGGGTCCCTTTACCTTTACTTTACCAACTCTACTTCGCCTGTTGTATTAATTAATTTATTAAAATGCTTTTCTACTACTGTGCCTTTTAAAGCGACATCGAGGCAGGGCAGGGACAATAATAAAATAAACGGAAAGCCATAGAAACCACAAACCAAGGATAAGAAATCCAAGTAATACAGAGCCCATTGTAACTGGCACACTGCCCCAACTCAAGTGGATGACCAGAAAAGGCTTGTGTGAAGATTTACATCTTATAAGGGCAGATCTACACTATACATCAGAAGCAACTGCAATGGACATTTAAAGCACACAACTTCCCCCAAAGAATCCCAGGAACAGTTGCTTACCCTTCACAGAGGTACCATTACAAGCAACCTTAACAAACTACAGTTGCCCACAGCTTTTGATTTTAGCAAGAAAAGAAAAGAAAAAGAAAACAACTTTATGTTTTTTATATTGTAATTTCATGTTGTGAACTGCCCTGAGATCTATGGATAAAAGGCAGTATGCTAATTTAATAAATAATAGTAATAATAATATTTTTTATTAAATTGTTTTTAAAGAAAGGATATTCCAATAAGCCAAAAACCCTCCCCCATGTATTTTCTACACATAATGTTTCATTACCAGACAATTATGTCACTTTCAGACACCCTGATTAATTGAGCGTTTTGTGAGGCTAATACATTTAAATTTCTAAACTCCAGAATGAGGCTCTGTAATTGTACAATTATGCATTCATTTAGATTTTCTTTATATATGTGTATAAAAAAAGAAATAACTAATCATGAGTGACCAAAAACTGGGTAGGGCAGATAGGATTTATTTTCCTCCTCCTGGGTGGGTGCTAAATCATGAAATTGCATCTCTTTTGACAGGTCGCTCTGGCTGGGTTGCTGAGCTGTCCTTTCTAACAGACCACTTCAACTTTGTTCATCACTGTATGAATCCTTTCCATGTGGGACTATCCCAATTCCTAGTTTATATTTCTGGAGTAGAAGCAAAGTCCAATTCATTTATTGTGGAAGGCACGGTATCCGCATTGTAGAAGGCAAACTATCATTACTGTGGAAAGCAAAGTACCACAGGAGGCAGAATATTTTTGTAGAAGGTAGTATACAAAGTATATATTGCATAAGGCAAAATATCATTGGGCTGTGTCTGGTGTTCCCTGTCCACTAGTGCATGGGCTGTTGTGCTATTGGATGAGTTAGCTTTGATGTTGTACACCAGAGGAATCCAACACAGTAGCTGCACTGGTGGAAAACCGTGGCACAGCAGATTACTCAATCTGTTGTGCAGCCAAGTGACTAGCGACTTGCTTATGCATTTTCTTGAGCAACAAAGTTCCACTGGTGCAAAACATTTGACCAGCAGAACAAGTATACTGGTGAGTGACTATAACTTAGCAGTGCATTGGATACAGACCATTATTGGGGAAGGCAAGCTGAAAAGTTTTCAGCATTGCTGAAGACAAAGTATTACTGTTCTTATAGAAGGCCAAGCAGCCAGGAAGAGTTGCATTAGCCCTTGCTATCCCACTGTCCAGATCAGCTGCATCACAACACCCAACGTCAAGCTTTGTATGTAACAAAAGCCCCAAGCATTCCTGGTTGACAGGACTTTACCCATGTAGTAATAAATACGCCTGAATTATTGATGGCAATCGCCACTAATATTATTATGACCTCAATTAAGTGCTTTCCCCCTCCCTTTCTCCCAGGCACATTAGCAACAAAAGACCAACGCTTTGCTCACTGCTCCTTTCTTGCTGGCCCACTTTCCATTAAAATCGAATTGATCAAACGTATTTGCCATTTCACCGTGAGTGGATAACTCTAATGGGTAATCTATCAGCATGGGGCTCCCTCAGTAAAGCTATTAACACCTTTTGTTGTTTGTCTCCCGTTTTTGAAACGTGCTGAGAGGTTCAAAAAGCCAAGACCCTCCAATCTGTTCGGGATTGGCGAGAGCTGCGGCTCTTTGGGCCTTCCTTAATTACCGGCATTTTGTCTACTCCACTGCAATCCATCTACACGACCACAAGCCGGTGTTGTGCTTCTGATAGCAAGTCCGTCTTTTTTTATTTACCCATGAAAACAAGAGAGACGGCTAAATTAAAGCTGATTAGGAAAATGGCTGCATCGTGGTTTGCCACATGAGGCAGGTTCCAGAACCGTGAGCTGCTATATTTGCACTCTTCCACACCAACCACCCATCCTCAAGCACTTGGCTTGAGTCTTTGCCACCACAGTTGAAGTCACTCAGCAGCGAGGCAAAGAAATGGAGCAGAGAGGTTTCCTGTCCTTTGGCAAGTTGGCAAATTGCGTTAGTTACAGAGGGTACATGTGTAAAGTACAGCTCAGTGGTTTGTTTGTCATAGGCGGTGGGATTCTCTAAAAGGGCTCAGGGAGTGAGTTTCTATGGGCAGATTGTACAGTGAGTACCCTTTGAAAGCCAAGAGAATTGCACTCATTAAAATAAAAGGAATGGCTAACAAAAAAAGATGATGGGTGCATAAACAAAGGCCCAGACGTGGAAGGCTCCGATGTCAACAGAAGATGATGTGTTTCCTGACTGGTTTAAGAGATTGAAGTCAAATTCTTATGATTGTTTTAGACACACACAACTGCAGTGTCTGGTAGCATAGAATTGTACAATGCACCTGTAACAGCAATTTCACCTGCTCTTACTTAGGAGTGAGTCTGATGGATTTCAATGTAGGATTGGGTGGTGAGATGAGGTGAGGAGGTATGTTGGGAAGTGAGGCTTGCTAGTGGCTATTTGTTTCACATTGTTCCCTTTACATGCCATGCTTGAGTGGAAATGTGCTTAATCACAATTCTGTGGATAACCAAAGCTCAGAACATATGATAAAACCTTCTAGATCAGGGAAAAGGCAACCTCCTGTTATCAAAGAGGCCAATCAAATGCCCCAATGAGAAGAAGTAAAAGAAGCTGAAAAGAATCCAACCTGAAGACTGTAACTGGTAGTAACTAGAAAAGACTAAACCAGAACATGCCAAATAGATTAACTTCTGTATTTCTTACCAGTAGAGTAGGCTTCTGGGGCATTGTGCATGACCCCCTGCCAAAAAACAAAACAAAAACCGTGCCACAAAGAACAAGAACCATGACGTCTTTGTAGAAGCAGCCATTTTCCACACCTTGTGCCCTGGAAGCTGAATCTTTTGGGTCATAGCAGAAAACAAAGACGGCTGCCAGTCAATTCTCCTGTCTGAAAGCCTCTTCCAGTCATTGTGGACAGTACTGAGCTGGGTGGGCCAATGGTCTGACTCAGTACAAGGCAGTTTCCTATGCAGTTATGAGTGACTGGCTGCTGGTGTGGAAGCTGTTGTAATGTGACTCTTCTTTGAGCAACCAGGGTAATGATGTCCTTGGTCATGTGGGAGAAGTCACTTGTGTAGCTTCTCTTTCAGGCACCAATGCTCCTCCTAAGGACATAATAAGAGTTCATCCAACTCAGCATCCTTTTCACACAGTGGTCAGCCAGATGCCCTTGAGAAGCCCCAAAGCAGGACCTCAACACAACAGCACTCTGCCCACGGGATTCTCAGGAACTGGCATTCAGAAGCACATTACTCCTGATAGTCGAGGTAGAACACAGCCACCATGGCTAGAAGTCATGGACAGCCCTATCATCTACGAATCCTCCTTTAGAAGTAATCCATGTTGATAGCCATCCCTATTTCTTGAGGAAGCTCCACTTCTTCTGCACCATACTACGTCTGTTGTACTTCTGCACTACTCCTGGAATGGAGAAGAACTGTGCAGTAAAGACTCTTCATGTGTGATTTAGAGCTTCTTGCATTATAATCATGGTGGGTAAGAAAGAACACTGAGTTTTGCTGTCTTGAGAAATGTTACATGGTGGGACAACACCTGATGGAATGCTGGCTTTGTTTTGTTTTCCTGGGGAGAGCTCCACACTATCTGCTTTCCTAACGGGAGCAATTGGGGACTTTAAACAAACAAGGTTCACTTTTAGTCAATTTGTATGCTGGGTTACAGAGTGGCAGCAGACAGCTCATCCATTCCATCTTCTTTTCTGAAGTGGTGACACTAGCGTAGCTGGGGGGGCG
This sequence comes from Podarcis tiliguerta, assembly GCF_965153285.1. NCBI lineage: Eukaryota > Metazoa > Chordata > Lepidosauria > Squamata > Lacertidae > Podarcis > Podarcis tiliguerta. The sequence continues at coordinate 36,050,026 of NC_139541.1, read as the reverse complement.
CACTGGGTGGCCACTTACCATGGGGGTGGCACTTACCGTGGTGCCTGCAGTGTGCCCAAGCCACCCGTCTCTCCTGGGAGTGACACAGTGGCTTGGGCGCCTGCAGACATCATGCCACCTGCAAAGGTGGTTGGGGTTTGCATATGCCCGCTGCCTCCACCTCAGCTGGAGGGCTGCTGACGGGGAGGCAGCAGGTGGAGTGGACTCCATGCAGGCTCTGCACTGCGCGCCCTGCCCCAGCTCACCCCGCCCCAGGCACCCGAGCAGCTAGCTACGCCATTGAGTGGAGATCCTCCCACTGGACCTCATGCAGGGAAGCACTTTGGAAGTCCACCTACTTCCTCCTCCTCCTCCTCCTCCTCCTCCTCCTCCTCCTTCTTCCTCCTCCTCCTCCTCTTCTTCTGCCCCCCTCTTCCTCTTCCTCTTCCTTTTCTCTTTAGGCATTTAATGGACGGGTGAACATACATCACTAAACAACAGAGGACTGCTCACTTAGTGCTGCCTTGTGATATTGATGGAGGTGACATTTCAACCAGCGTCGTCTTAATACAGTCTGTCATTCATATGCCGTCTGGAGACCAAAATCAATAAAGAGTGAGAATGGACTTCCACAGTTGGTAGAAGAGGGAGAATAATAAGGAAAATAAAGCTGTAGCTGGAGTGAGGATTTTTGCATCCAGACCTGCTGTTTCAAGTTGTTATTGTTTTTGCAAATGTTAACGATGACTGAACACCAACCCAGCCAGGAGCAAATGCTGTTTTCTATTTTGTAGCCAATTCAGTGGTGGTCTGGGAAGATTCACACACCTGTTGTTGCATATCTGGGTATGAGCTTTGGATTTCATCAGCCACTTCCAGTTCTTTGAGGCCTACATTATGGCATGCTAAAAGGATAATGTGATTGGGTTTTTAGTTCTTGAAGCAACCTTCCTAGCAGCAAATGAGCCTTGGAGATTTAAGTGTCTTGGCTATGTAAGTGGCAAGGGAGTGTCACTGGATCTCAGGAGTACTTCACTGTCAGATTTTCACTCACTCACTCACTCACTCACTCACACAAACCTTATAGAATCATAGAATTGTAAAGTTGGAAGATACCTCGAGGGTCAACTAATCCACCCCCCTGCAATGCAGGAATGTCAACTAAAGCATCTATGAAAGATGACCATCAAGATTCTGCTTAAACATCACCAAGGAAGGAGTTCCCATAACTTTCCAAGGCAGTCTGTTCCACTGTCAAACCACCCTTACTGACAGAAATTTGTTCCTGGTGTTTAGATACCCATCATAAATTTAGGGACATAGGAAGCTGCCATTTTCTTCTAGAAACTCAAGGTAGCATGCATGGTTCTTCCCCATCTCATTTAATCCTCAGAACAACCCTTTGAAGTAGGTTAGGCTGAGGAGCAGTGACCGACCCAAAGTCAACCATTGAGCTTCATGGCCAAGTGGTGATTTGAACCCTGGTCTCCCAGGTGCTAGGCCAAAACTCTAACCACTACACCACACTGGGATGGTCAAGCAGAACTGTTCCCCTCTATGGGGAAGCTTGCTCATGCAGTAGCCACACAGGAGCACATGGGGAATCTCTTGTATAGGATAGGTAAGTCCTCCTGGCAGTGTTGTATCACTTTGCGTCTATGGGCTCCTTCATAGAAACACAACTTTCCAGTCCAAATGGAAACTGCAAATGCTTTTGGGAATGGCGCGTCGCGTGAGCAAGAGTCAGAGAAAGAAAAGTGTCCCTTTTCAGGGAGGGAGGGGGAGGAACCAGTCATAAGGTACAGCTGGGGAAAGATCATTAAGGGACGCACCGAAGCAGGCCACATCTGTGATTGAATACTCCATCTTTTTAGTACCCCACTGCTGTGTTTACTGCTCTTTAATGTGGCATTGTTTACTCACAATTAAACTCTTTACCATTAATTTAACTTTCAGATGTTGAATTGGTCACACAGATTCAAATCCCAAGGCTCGGACAGATGTGTTCTATACACTTGTTTAAACACGGCTCTCATTAGGAAGTAATGCATGTACGGCAAGCTGATTACACCACAAAGCAGGGCGCTTTATCATGGGGGGGGGGGGGGCTCTTGGGAGGCCTTGGCAAGTTTGTCAGCTGCTGCTGTTCCTCTTCTGCCGCTTGCATAATGAGTGACAGGAAGGCTCCAGGCCTACGAGAGCTGAAAGATAGGAGCTGCATTGCTTCAGCCACAGCCTGTCCCCCCCCCCCCACCGCCACTGCCATTCACTCTCCCTCCACCCCCCAGACGAAAGCTGTAGAGCTGCTGGGATAGGAAACATTAATTGTTGTCGGCCTACATTCACACCAAAGATAACAAATGTTTGCAACCAAGGCACTGTTTAAGGGAGATAAACAAGCCTGCCCCCTCCTTCCCTGGTTCTCCCCCCCCCCCATTCAACCCTGTGTAATTAAGCACAGCCTGCCAATTGAATCAAGATGTTTGCTAGAATATAGAAGTTGTGAACCCGTTAAGGGACAGGCATGGCTAGGAAATATTCCTGGGTACAGGTTCTTGATAGGTTATAGTAGGTTTCGGAACCTGGCCCTGCTGTTTCGTGTTCTGCTTTTTTTGCAGAATTGTTTTATTTATTTATTGCG